>NC_090440.1:1758939488-1759253863 GCF_031143425.1 Pleurodeles waltl | reverse complement strand
CCTGAACTACGGCCGGCCAAGGATAGGTTGACTTCGTAGGTGGATCATTGGATTCACCTCCTACTATCCATAGCGGGACACTTTGCCATTATAAAAATGGTAGTGCTCCCCTGTTTCTTACATTTGTTTCTAAACTTCCCTATGCCCCTCACCAATGCGTTTTTATGACACTACACAGTGTGCTGACATGAACTGTTTGTGCAGATAAACAACCTTGCATTAGCTGGAACACCCTTGTGCTACCCTATGAGCTCAGGGGGTTTGGAGCTCCTCAACGCAATCTATACTACCTGTCAATATGGCAGACACTAAAAAAAAATCTAGCTATTGCGTCAAGAATTTTCAATTCTATTAAGGACACTGAGGCGAGGATTATGCTTTCTCTACTGAATCAAACAGCAGCCAATGAAATACAAGTAACAGAAAAAACTACACATCCCATGATGCTCAACATCTTATCACATGGTGCAATCACTATCCATGTCCTTGCTATAAGTCCTTTGACCCTTGATGTCACTTCCTCTTTCTTTGGACAAAACAGATAAGATCAACTTGGAAAACGAAACTTCTTACGCCACCACGAACTCCGATGACCATAACTTCTAGACTTCCAGGGTAACCTTCTCCTGGGCAACTCGATACCGGGCATCAGCCGAGGTAGAACATGAAAACAAACTATTCCTGCTGAGAATAACTTCAGGAGTTTTTCTGATCAAAACCTGTAAAATAAAACAGGCAGGTAATATCCTCACAAATTGAAATGTCTTCATCAACTAGTGGTTCAATAATAGACAATCAAATGGGAGGGAAAAATTGACAATAATCATAAATATTCACAATAAATTGACATTCATAATATTTATTATATAATTTTTTAAAACAGGGGGGATAATCCTCGCCTCTGTGTCCTTAATAGAATTGAAAATTCTTGACGCGATAGCTAGAATTTTTTTTATTCTATGTCAGGACCGGAGGCTCCGATTATGCTAGTTTAAAGCTGTTCCATCACTACAGTAGCTACATCCAACACTGGTTTGTGATAAAACTTACAAAAAGTGTTCTCCGAAGATCAGTCTGCTGCCTTCATAATGTCTTCCAACCGGGAACCCATGGCAAAAGATTTGGAAGCCATAGCTCCTCTCACAGAATGAGCCCTGAAAACAGAAGTGTCAATTCCTGCTTCACTCATCAACCATCTCAACCATCTGGCCAGAGTGGCTGAAGTCACTGGTTTAAATGGTTTTTGCAAAGAAATTAATAATTGACCTTTAGAATCTTGTCTAAATTCTTCAGTGACTACTTCATAATCCTTTAAACCTTGTACTACACACAATTTTGAATTTTCCGTGTATCTAAGATAAGATACTGACCTGCAATTTGTTTTAGTTCTTCTTGTCACTGAAAAAGAGACCCCTTCTGGGGAAAAAACTCTACCCGCTAGATCCAGCGCTCTAACGTCTGAAACCCTCTTGCAAGAGATAAGGCATAAAAGCATTGTCAGTTTAGCAGAGAGTTGTTTGCGAGATAAATACTTATTAGAAGGCCAAGAGTCCAAAAATTGTAAGATAATGTTAACATCCCATAAAACAGAATATTTAGCTTGAGGAGGTTTGGAAAGACGTATACCTCTCAGAAGTTTGCAAATTAATGGATGTTCACCAATGGGTTTACCCTCAAGATGAGCGTGTCCTGCTGATATAGCTGATCTAAAATTATTAATTGTACGATAAGCCATACCAGAACTTGCTAGTTCTGCTAAAAAGTTAACGATCATACCAAGGTGTGCTTCCACAGGATCGGCACCCCTTCCATCACACCAACTAGACCATCTGCGCCAGGCTGAATCATATCTTTTACGGGTACTAGTTGCCCAGGCCTGTTTAATGAATTCCGCAGCTTGTTTCGAAACATCTGGGGTATTCCATCTCGACCTGAAATTAACCAGGCTAGTAGAACCAACTTCCCTGACAGGACCAGTGGATGTTGAAGGCCCTCCGGACTCAACAGAAGATTCGGACGAGGCGGAATCAGAAGAGGAGAGGCACAAGCTAAATGAAGAGCTATAGGGAACCAAGGCTGTGCTCTCCAAAAAGGAGTCACCAGAACAATTTCTGTCTTCTGTCTCCGCACCTGAGCCAAAACCCTGGCAATCATCAGGAATGGAGGAAAAGCATAACCTCGAAACTGGGACCAATCCTGAAGAAAGGCATCTGTCTTTAGTGCATACGGGTCTGGACGCCAACTGAAGAATTTTGGAAGTTGGCAATTGATCCGCGAGGCAAAGAGATCTATCTCGCAACTGCCCCACTCCCTGATTATCTGTGAGAAAATCAGAGGGTCCAATTTCCAATCGCTGGAATCCGACAGGTGTCTGGAATTCCAGTCTGCTATGACATTCTGATCCCCAGGAAGGTATTCCGCAATAACCACTAGACGCGGGGTTAGGCAATAATGCCAAAAGTCTTTGGCAATCTCCGCCAGAATCCTGGATTTCGTGCCCCCTAGTTTGTTGACATATCTTACTGCTGATACATTGTCCATCCGTAAGAGTATGCAACAATCTGTTTTCTGAGGGGAGAGGCTCTTTATGGCAAAAGATCCCGCTAGAGGTTCCAGGCAATTGATATGTAGGGTCTGTTCCCATTCTGACCATCTGCCCCCCGTCACTAAGGAGTTGCAGCGTGCTCCACAACCCCATCTGCTGGCATCGGATTCTATCACCACCTCTGGATGGGATCCGAAAATTGCCCTGCCGTTCCAAGCTTCCATGTGATGAAACCACCACTGGATCTCTGATCGAACTTCGGCAGTCAATGGAATTTGTTCCGAGTAACTCAGACCCTGTTGCAGATGTCTGATCTTGAGCCTTTGAAGTGCTCGGTAATGTAAGGGAGCAGGAAAAATCGCTTGAATAGATGAAGCTAGTAAGCCCACTATTCTGGCAATATTCCTCAGGGAAAGGGTCTGACTGTGTAAGGTCGATCTCAATTCCCTCTTGATGTTGCAGATTTTCTGAGAGGGAAGAATGAGTTGACAAGATATGGAGTTTATCTGGAAACCCAGGAACTCTATCTCCTGAGAGGGTATCAATAATGACTTCTGCACATTGATAAGGAAACCTAAATCCTGCAGAAGATTGATGGTCTAATCTAAGTGAGTCCAGAGGACTTGAGGGGACTGAGCCATCAATAGGATGTCGTCCAGATAAATAATCAATCTGACTCCTTTGGCTCTGAGCCATTCCATCACAGGTTTCAGGAGCTTCGTGAAGCACCACGGGGCTGATGACAGACCCAATGGAAGGGCTAGAAACTCCAAGAACTGTCCCTTCCATTGGAACTGTAGAAACCTCCTGTGAGGGGGAAAAATTGGGATCAACAGGTATGCATCCTTTAGATCTAGACGAACCATCCAATCTCCTTCTAATAGGATATCTCTTAACATGTGGATGCCTTCCATCTTGAAGTGTCTGTAAAGGATCCACTGATTGAAATCCTTCAGATTTAAGACTAAACGGTGTCCTCCTCCTTTCTTGTCTACTACGAAAATAGGACTGATGAAACCGTAAGAGTGAGGGTAGGCAAACTGTACAGCTCCTTTATCTAGAAGGGCTTGTACCTCCTCGTCTATAAAATTTTGATTTGCTAGGGAAAAACACATTTGTACAGGGGGAGATAGTTGCTGAGTACTGACAAACTTCAAGCGAAAACCCTCTACTGTTTGGAGAATCCAGGGGTCCCCTGATATCCGTTTCCAATTTGTCAAGCATAAAGCTACCCTGCCCCCAAGTTTGACCTGAGAAAAATGAATAATGCTCACCTGTGAAACTTGAGTCCTGTATGGCTCCTTGTTGCCCTCTGCGTTGGCCTCTGCGGAAACGGGGGCATCCTCCCCTAGAACAGGTGGGGTAGAAGGTGAGGTCTTGATCTCCGTACCAGCCACCTCTGCCTCTCGGGTAGTAGTTCTGGGGACTATTGTAAGATCCTCGGCCGGGCATACGTCCTCCATAACGACCGGCCCTGAGAAAAAGGCCTCATTTAAAGACCTTCTTGAGGGACATTTGAGCCTTTTCAAGTGAAGAAAAGGTGGAGCAAAACTTGGACAAGTCCTTAATAAAAGAAGATCCAAAGAGCAGTCCTTCAGCTGAAGGTCCTGCTTCCGAAGACGCAAGATCAGACAACTTAGGGTCAATACGCATTAACACAGACTTTCTGCGTTCTGCAGAAATAGCACAATTCGAGTTCCCAAGTAGACAAATGGATCTCTGTGCCCATCCTATAACAACATCAGTGTCCACGGGAGATCCAGATTCCTTGGCCACATATGCCATCTCAAGGATCTTGGTCAAGGGACCAGAAAGGTCCAACAACTTGTCTTGGCAATTACGCCAGGAGCGATCCAAACCTTTTTTGGGGTCTTTCGAAAATTTTCACATAAAGGTGACCATTGTGGGGTCTATTTCCGGAGTCTCAGAAACCTTGCCCTCTAGGTCAGGTCTAGGGCATTCCGCTTTTAAGTGTGATCGCACTTCCTTGTCAAAGCTTTTACATAGATTAGAATGGACATATTGAGCCACCTCGGGAGGGGGAACGCAATTAGATGCTCTGGGGTGAATGATTTCTGTGGGATCAAAGTCTAGAACCTGACAAGGGGGAGGTGCCTTTCTGGCCTTTTTACTAGGTCTAGGTGCATCGGAATCATCTGAAGCATCAGAGGAGGAATCTTTATCGGAAGACGAGGAAGGGAGGAAGACTTCCTTTTTTGAACTGTAGTTATGCTCCCCACTATGTTTTTTACGTAGTTTTCCAAATGCGTCTGCGTGCAGACTACTAACCTCTGCCCCAGTATCCAGATTTTTAGCTTTGTCCTTGACTTTTTTGGACTCGGGGAGAGGTTGCTTATCTTGTGTCCAACCCTGTGTACGGGCATAGTCAAATAATTGGCCTGAAAAGGGGCCCAAAGCTCTCACCAGCGCGTCGTGTACCGACTGTTGAACCCTGGAATCAAGGGCTTCAACTATATCAACTTCTAGTTGATTGCTAAAATCATCTGTATAATATTCAGCTCCTTGATAATCCCACTGAGCCATGTTCTGAATAATAGGGTAAATACCTTAAATGAAATAGATAGGGCTCAAGGAAGGGGGGAGTGCAAAAACCCCAGTTCAGGCAATATAAAATATAAGCCCTAAATAGAATGTGGAGGGATCTGCCTGAAAAGCACTCTAGGCAGAAGCCTAATATTTATTTTACTACCCAGACAGTCTCTCTGCTGGGCGTCAGGGAGCAAATCAATTGGATTCCAAAAAGGGCACTTGAACGCCCTCGCCGCACTTCCCACGAGCCGATCGATTCAATAGAAAGAAATCGGCTCGTCGGGACGTGTGCGCGCACGCGAGTAAAAATGAAAAGGAGACTGCCGAGACAGCTCCGCTCCCGCTCTACGATATACGGGCCAGTTAAAAATTGGCAAAACGCCAACAAAACCGAGCGTAGAAACGCTCTAAGCAAAACAAATAAAGCGCGCTAAATTGCGACATTTAACAACGTTTAAATAACATTTTACATCGGTATAAAAACATGAAAAAACACATGAGAGATAAATCATGTACTTATCTGCTGCGAAGCAGCAAAGAAAGAGGAAGTGACATCAAGGGTCAAAGGACTTATAGCAAGGACATGGATAGTGATTGGACCATGTGATAAGATGTTGAGCATCATGGGATGTGTAGTTTTTTCTGTTACTTGTATTTCATTGGCTGCTGTTTGATTCAGTAAAGAAAGAGAAAGCATAATCGGAGCCTCCGGTCCTGACATAGAATTGTACCATCCTGGTGCTCGTATATCATACGCCCAACCTGAAGCTGATCTTGCAGCCCCTAACACTACTGAAAGCACTCCTACTGGTAGGCATTTTACTAGACCTGGACGACATACAAACACAGTCCACTACATACTAGGCTGCTTTGGCTGCTGGGAGGTCAAGTGCTTTACTCCCCTCATGTGGCTTGCTTGTTGCGCACAGAAATGCCTCGTCTCACTTAACCATCGTCACAAACTGCTGCATTATAAATGTCTGTGCAGAGCATATACCACACCTGCAGCGTTGTCCCACATTGACCCCACTCTCAAATCAGAATGCCCAAGATGCCATGTGAAAAGCCTGGACTTCACCCACACGGTGTAGACATGTCCTAAGGTGGAGACATGCTGGAGGGAGGTATTCTCTAGACTGACTTTGATAACTCAGATCACACTTGACCCTTTTTTTGAGGTCTTTAGTCACGGGTGGATAGTGGAATCTCAAGAGCCTGGTTTTAAAATGTATTACTTTGTTTTGCTTTGTATTTATCAGGATTTATTCAAAGGGAAAGATGAGAATTTATTCAATCTACGATATTATGTATTAAGTATGGAAAAGGAACGGCCCTGAGGAAGGCGGCTTTTCAAATTTGGTGGTCTCCGCGAAACGCGCGTAGGCTTTGTTCCTACTATTGTTTGGTTTTTGTATGAACCCTGAAGTTATGGGGTTAAAATAGAAATCTCTCTCTTATCAAAGAAGAAGGAGACATAATTAGGAATTGAATAATAATATGACATTTATGTGAATATCTTTTCAGCTTCAGAAAAATAAATTGTATATTCTTAATTTGTATTCCACTGTACTGTAAGATAATGTATGTGTATGTTTATGTAGTGTCATGGTCTGATTATCTTAATTGTTTTGTCTGATGTGTTAGGTTGTCTCCGTTTATTAATTCATGTATAGGTGTAAATATTTATGGAAATATTTTTTTGTCTTTCCATGTTTATTTTTGTATAATTGTATATTTGAATATTGATTTATGCCGTTGTTTGACATACATTTGTAATAAATATATATATTTTTTTTTAAATTTGTTACAGCTTTGTTCTATATTAGATATAAGTGAATATTGATTGTAGCTCATTGCTTTTTCTTGTATTCACACTTGACCCTTGACCACTGCTCGCTTTGTTGGGGTATGTCCAAGACATCTCTAAATCCATGCGCAGTTACACTGCAATTGCCTGGCTTCTGGCTAAGCAAGAGATTGCTATACATTGGGGAGGCAAGCACCCACGTACTATGGCTGTGTGATTACGCAGTCTCATTTATTGTGACACGAATAGTGAACTCTATGCAACCCTGCAGCCTCCCATCCAAACGTTTTATGGCAGCCCCTGAGAGATTACTTACAAACTTCATACACCCTCTGAATCCAACCAATAAGCAATGGGGATTCTCCTTCAGAACGCAGAATCTTCGCACCTGTTCTCTCTTACTGTGCTGTGTCGCCTGAGTAGACCTGGGGTGTTTATTTTGTCTCTTTTGCTTCCTGTGCGGACGTGGTAAGTATTGTGCTAACATCATGATCTGCATTGACTTTCTTCACTTTCTGTTACTGTATACTTCAAGCTCTGACAACTGCGCAAAACACCTTATGCACCATTAATGATGCATCACTGGATGTTGTTTTTATGTTTCAACATTACAAAAAATAAAGTAATAAAATGCCATCCAAAAAAAAACCCAAAAAACAGTGGTGTGATTTGTTCAGCATTTTGACATATGTTCTAGAAGCCAGGGGTTAGTAAAGGTTGCCACTGCTGTTAACCCCTTCGCTGCCAGGCCTTTTCCCCTTCCTGTGCCAGGCCTTTTTTTGGCTATTTGGGGCAATTCGCGCTTAGGCCCTCATAACTTTTTGTCCACATTAGCTAGCCAAGCCAAATTTGCGTCCTTATTTTCCAACATCCCAGGGATTCTAGAGGTACCCAGACTTTGTGGGTTCCCCTGAAGGAGGCCAAGAAATTAGCCAAAATACAGTGAAAATTTCGTTTTTTTCAAAAAATGGGAAAAAGTGGCTGCATCTGAAAGCTTGTGGTTTTTCCCCTGAAAATGGCATCAACAAAGGGTTTGCGGTTCTAAAATCACCAGCTACCCAGCTTTCAGAAACAGGCAGACTTGAATCAGAAAACCCAATTTTTCAACACAAATGTGGCATTTTACTGGGACATACCCCATTTTTACGCTTTTTTGTGCTTTCAGCCTCCTTCCAGTCAGTGACAGAAATGGGCATGAAACCAATGCTGGATCCCAGAAACCTAAACATTTCTGAAAAGTACACAACATTCTGAATTCAGCAAGGGGTCATTTGTGTAGATCCTGCAAGAGTTTCCTACAGAAAATAACAACTGAAAATAAAAAATATTGAAATTGAGGTGAAAAAAACAGCAGTTTTTCTCCACGTTTTACTCTGTAACTTTTTCCTGCAATGTCAGATTTTTTAAATCAATATATTGTTACATCTGCTGGACACTTCTGGTTGCGGGGATATATAGGGCCTGTACGTTCATCAAGAACCCTATGTACCCAGAGCCAATAAATGAGCTGCACCCTGCAGTGCGTTTTCATTCTATACCGGGTGTACAGCAATTCATTTGCTGAAATATAAAGAGTGAAAAATAGCTATCAAGAAAACCTTTGTATTCCCAAAATGGGCACAAGATAAGGTGTTGAGGAGTAGTGGTTATTTTTCCGCAAGATCCGTCTTCATGTTTTTTTCAAAGACAAACCAGGGGAACCTCAAATCCGGGACTCTGGCCTTAAGAAACCTTCGACTTTCTCACCATTAGCCTCCATGATGCCCAGCGAGGTGATGACGTTTGAAAAAGCCGTACTATCTGACATATCCCGCTTACAACCTAAGCACCCTTACATTAATATCCCTACGAAGGAAAAACAGGCTTTACAATCTTTATCAACTGATCCTGACATTACTATTAAACAGGCCGATAAAGATGGGGCAATAGTAATCATGGACACACAGGACTACAGACAAGAATGTTTACGATTGCTGGATGATACTACCTATTATTCTAAGATTACCATCGACCCCACTAAGAGACTGCAGATCCAGATCAGGAGCCTCATAGAGGAAGCGAAAAGCAATACCTGGATTTCTGCCAAGGAGGCTGAGTTTCTTGATACCACCGACCCTAAAATACCTTACTTTTACTGTTTATCTAAAATTCATAAATGGTTAAATCCACCCCCAGGTCGACCAATTGTGTCAGGTATAGGCTCTGTCCTAGAACCTTTGTCAATTTTCTGCAACCACTTCTTTCAACCTTTAGTGAAGAATTCTTCTACCTATCTACAGGACACCAAGGATGTTCTTAGACTAATTGAGACTGTGAGCCAGACTGGAGAGATCCAGGGTTTAATCACCTTAGATGTTGAAGCACTTTATACCAACATTCCCCAGGAGGCTACCTTACATGTAGTAGAGACAGAACTTTTGAATGATCCAACCTTACTTTCCACTCCCATTTCCTTCATCATGCAATGCGCTACCCTGGCCCTCACTGAGAACTATTTCCAATTTGAAGAACAATTTTTCCATCAGATCAGAGGCACTTCGATGGGTAGCACATTTGCGCCTAGCCTTGCCTGTCTTTATATGTATAATTTTGAGAAGACATTTATCTTGACAACAAACAATCCCTTCCAGAGAGATATCAAATTATGGAAACGCTATATAGATGATATATTGGTAATATGGCAAGGACCATTATCTGCAGCAGATGAGTTTACCACCTGGATTAATTCCCTTGACCCTTATTTAAAATTTACTGCTTCCATATCATCGACTCATTTACCTTTTCTCGACCTAATGATTACCATTGATAATGGCCGTCTGTCAACTAGCACATATCATAAACCCACAGATCGGAATAGTCTCCTTTTATATGAGAGCTACCATCCGAAAGCACTCAGAGACAATCTACCTGTTGGTCAATTCTTACGACTTAGACAGAACTGCAGCACTCTTACACAGTTTGACCTACAAGCTAATACTTTGCAGACTAAACTTTACGAACGCCATTATCCATCCAAGGTTGTCAACCAGGCTCGTAAAAGAGCTAGGAATAACCATAGGGAGAGTTTATTAGAATACAAAGAGAAGGCGCCACAGACATTCATTACTTGTGTCTCTACGTTCACCCCCCTTTCCAATGACATTAAAAAATTGATCAACAAACGTTGGTCGATATTAGAAAGTGGAGGTACCTCAATGCCAAAACCTCTATTTGCTTTCAGACGGACTCCTAATATTAAGGACATAGTGGTCCATACACGTCCACGTACATTGCATGATACCTCTACCCAAAGAACATTATGGGACTTACCTCCAGTTGAGGGTCACTACCCGTGTGGTAATTGCAATGTATGCGCACTGACTGACCAAACAATATCATTGGACCTAGACCCCTTTGGTAGATGGTTTCTAAAAAAACACACAAATTGCAATTCAAAGAATTGCATTTACGTGATCACGTGCCCCTGTGGACTACGTTACATAGGGATGACCACACGCCCTGTGAAGATACGTATCAATGAACACAGGAGCAACATTAGATGCCGTAGAATTACAAGCAAACTCAGTCCTCATTTCATTGACTTCCCTCATACCCCAGATGAGTTACGGTGGGTGATTCTAGAAGCACCAAGAGTTAAACAAAATGTCACTCAGTTTCTTTTTAGAATCGAACAACGTTGGATTTTCCGACTGGGTACCTCGACCCGGGGATTAAATGATGAAATTCCATGGTCCTCACTGACCCCTAGATAAACTAATTTTTCTTACCAGCAACTGACATTTCCTGATAAATCGAACATACTTACCGTCTCTGTAATTTCTGACATGACATAATCTGCATATTAGTGACCTTATATGACCCAAAAATATTTTTATTAAAAAATTCTTTTATCATTCCATTATGACGAAAACACTACATTTGTGACTCCTCCATAAGTTTTTAACTACTCTACTTGTCGTTTGAGGTTTTGACAATTCTTTTTTCATTGCCCATATATTTAAGGTTCAGGCACTAGTAACTCATATTTTTTGAGCCTTGCACTACCTTTCATTATAAAGGTGTTTACATTTTTTGAGTTATTCACTTTGCCTGTACTGAATAGTTTTGAATTTGGTTGATTTTCCCCCGAGAATGGCGTCGGAGCGTGAGTCTGTTTTTGATTTCTGGTTCACTCCTTCGACTACCTAATAGATAGCGCGAGACGCACGCACAGTCGACGGAGCTTAAGTCCGTTTTTGTTTTTTGTTTTCGTTTCCATGACCACCCAACAGACAACGCGAGACGCGCGTACATTCGTTGGTACTTCCGGGTCCTCAATACGTATTTGAGGACCACGGCGACACTCGTCGATGTCGGCACGGGGACTTTTGTCAGTAGGGTAGGTGCTAGATGCCCTACAGACCGCTAACAGAAGTAAGTACTTCTTATTGTTTATACATGTCCGTTACCGCTGCCACAATAAAATCTCTTGGATGTGTCCACAGGATCTCGACGGTAGAGAGGGTTGAGTTTTACTTCTCTTACCGCGATCACTGTAGTTTTTTGGACAACACGGGTGAGATTAGTTGTCATTGTTGCATTACCAAACTCTTGTGCCATCGGATTTAATTACATTTTAACTAACAAAACTCTCATTTTTGTTCATTTTTGACTTTACATTAATACCTATATTTTAGACAACTGTTTTACTTGATTTTTTATTGTCTTTGGTATTACTCCTGATATTTTCTTTTACATTACTACGACATTTAGAATGTTTGTTCCGGTTACTGATATTTGATTCCCATGGGGCTTTATCCACAGACCGGGGATGGTAAGCCTTAAGAAATGTTTCTATATTTTAGATTATTTTTGTCTCGCACATGATGTACTTAATCTAATTACGTCTGTGTATAACTAATGGGCACTTTATTCTCTACATGCTGTTGCTTTATTTATTTTTTAGGGCGACTTTGACTGACATAAACAACTTCACAGTAAGTGACTGTGTTTTTTCCTTGATTAATTTTTGTTCCTAATTGGATTTTTGATTTTTTGGAGAAGTTTTTATGGTCCTGATGAAGCGTCGAGGGATCCGTACGGACCACCAGATGCGAAACCTGTAGACCCCTTTTTTGAGAAGCCACTTTTGGGTTTTTTCTCAAACTTATACTTTGTGTGAGAGTAGATGAGCATTATAACTCAGTTTTACTCCCCTTTTGTTTTTAACTTTGGTCTCCGTCACAGTAGTATTGATTAAAACCATGATTATCGAGTGTAGACGGATAACCAATTTTACTTTCGTTTTCTCTCCTATATTGCTTGGGTAATCTTTGATACCCTTCCAGACTGATTATTATCTCTAACTATCAGTAGAGCATATACGGTTAAGAGCCCCCTCAGTGGAGCCCGTTAGGCATTGCAGCACCGGCCTAACGAGGAGCTATCCCAATGATGAAATCTTACATCCAATGTGATGCTTGAGGGTTCTCGCTCCTGTAGAAAATAGTCCCAGTTAGTTATTATTTGGAACAGTGCACCATTCTTTTCTTACTACTGCATATGGGAGACTGTGCACTGGACCATTAATCTCCCAGGTCCCTCTTCTATGTTTTCAGTAGTGGTTATTTGCACATCTCTGAATTCCGGGGTGACCATATTAGCATGTGAATTACAGGGCATTTCTCAAATAGACGTCTTTTTTACACACTCTCTTATATTTGGAAGGAAAAAATGTAGAGAAAGACAAGGGGCTATAACACTTGTTTTGCTATTCTATGTTCCCCCAAGTCTCCCGATAAAAATGATACCTCACTTGTGTGGGTAGGCCTAGTGCCTGCGACAGGAAATGCCCCAAAACACAATGTAGACACATCACATTTTTTGACAGAAAACAGAGGTGTTTTTTGCAAAGTGCTAACCTGTAGATTTTGGCCTCTAGCTCAGTAGGCACCTAGGGAAACCTACCAAACCTGTGCATTTTTGAAAACTAGAGACCTAGGGGAATGCAAGATGGGGTGACTTGTGGGGCTCTGACCAGGTTCTGTTACCCAGAATCCTTTGCAAACCTAAAAATTTGGCTAAAAAAACACATTTCCTCACATTTCGGTGACAGAAAGTTCTGGAATCTGAGAGGAGCCACAAATTTCAATAATAATAACAATAGGCCGATCTGCCCCCAGGGGGGGCAGAAATGGCCTAAAATAAATTTGCCTCCCCACCCCCCAACCCTCCCCCGGTAGCGACCCTTGCCTACGGGGTCACTTCCCTTGCGTGACATTGGCGCAAAAAAAAATCCCTGGTGCCTAGTGGTTTCTGCCCCCTTGGGGGCAGACTGACCTAAAATCCGCTGATCTGCCCCAAGGGGGGCAGAAATGGTCTAAATACAATTTGCCCCCCAGGGGAGCGACCCTTGCCTAATGGGTCACTCCCCATCTCTAAAAAAAAAAAAACACAAAAAGAAATGTTGCCCTGGCGCCTTGAGTTTTCTGCCCCCCCTGGGGGCAGATCGGCCTAATAACAAGAGGCCGATCTGCACCCAGGGGGGGCAGAAATGGCCTAAAATAAATTTGCCCTCCCAACCCTCCCCCAGGAGCGACCCTTGCCTACGGGGTCGCTTCCCTTGCGTGACATTGGCGCAAAAAAAAAAAAAACCCGGTGCCTAGTAGTTTCTGCCCCCTAGGGGGCAGACTGACCTAAAATCGGCCGATTTGCCCCAAAGGGGGCAGAAATGGTCTAAATACAATTTGCCCCCCAGGGGAGTGACCCTTGCCTAATGGGTCACTCCCCATCTCTAAAAAAACAAACAAACAAAAAAAAACATAAAAAAAAATAATTGCCTTGGCGCCTAGAGGTTTCTGCCACCCCTGGGGGCAGATCGGCCTAATAACAATAGGCTGATCTGCCCCCGGGGGAGCAGAAATGGCCTAAAATAAATTTACCCCCCCAGCCCTCCCCCCGGGAGCGACCCTTGCCTACGGGGTCTCTCCCCTTGCGTGACATTGGCGCAAAAAAAAAAATACCCGGTGCTTAGTGGTTTCTGCCCCCTTGGGGCAGATTGACCTAAAGCGGCTGATCTGCCCCCAAGGGGGCAGAAATGGTCTAAATACAATTTGCCCCTCAGGGGAGTGACCCTTGCCTAATGGGTCACTCCCCATCTCTAAAAAAAAAAAAAAAAAAAAAAAAACACACAAAAAAAACATTGCCCTGGTGCCTAGAGGTTTCTGCCCCCCTTGGGAGCAGATCGGCCTAATAACAATAGGCTGATCTGCTCCCGGGGGGGCAGAAATGGCCTAAAATAAATTTGCCCCCCACCACCCAACGCTCCCCCGGGAGCGACCCTTGCCTACGGGGTCGCTCCCCTTGCGTGACATTGCCGCAAAAAAAAAATCCCTGTGCCTAGTGGTTTCTGCCCCCTTGGGGGCAGATTGACCTAAAATTGCCCGATCTGCCCCCAAGGGGGGCAGAAATGGTCTAAATACAATTTTCCCACTAGGGGAGCGACCCTTGCCTAATGGGTTACTCCCCATCTCTAAAAAAACAAACAAACAAAAAAAACACACAAAAAAAAGAAATTGCCCTCTGCCTAGAGGTTTCTGCCCCCCAGGGGGGCAGATCGGCCTAATAATAGGCCGATCTGCCCTCAGGGGGGGCAGAAATGGCCTTAAATAAATTTGCTCCCCCACCCCACCAACCCCCCCCCCGGAGCGACCCTTGCCTACGACGTCGCACCCCCTGTGTGACATTGGCGCAAAAAAAAAATCCCCGGTGCCTAGTGGGTTCTGCCCCCTTGGGGGCAGATTGACCTAAAATCGGCCGATCTTCCTCCAAGGGGGGCAGAAATGGTCTAAATACAATTTGCCCCTCAGGGGAGCGACCCTTGCCTAATGGGTCGCTCCCCATCTCTAAAAAGACAAGCAAAAAAAAAAAACTCAAAAAATTTTTTTGCCCTGGTGCCTAGAGGTTTCTGCCCCCCATGGGGGCAGATTGGCCTAATAACAATAGGCCGATCTGCCCCCGGGGGGTCAGAAATGGCCTAAAATAAATTTGCCGCCCCACCCCCCAACCTCCCCCGGGAGCGACCCTTGCCTAAGGGGTCGCTCCCGTTGCGTGAAATTCACATAAAAAAAAAAAACTCAGTTGGGGGCAGATTGGGCTAATAAAAATAGGCCAATCTGCCCCCAAGGGGGGCAGAAATGGCCTAAATATAATTTGCCCCCTAGGGGAGCGACCCTTGCCTAAGGGGTCGCTCCCCACCTCCAAAAAACCAGAACAAAACAAAAAGAAGAAGAAAAAAAAAATGATCCCTGGTGCATAGAGGTTTCTGCCCGCCCTGGGGGCAGATCAGCCTAATAATAGGCCGATCTGCCCCCGGGGGGGGGGGCAGAAAAGGACTAGGGCCTGTTGGGTGGTCCATGGCATGCCTAGGCCATGCTGCGGCTTCCCTGTTGGAAATATTTGCCTGCGCGATAACCGCCTGGGCTGCTGATGGAGTTCACGCAAGACCTGCGATAGAGGTATGTTGCCTCATTCTCCCCTCTTGATTACATTACTGACCTGGTAGCCATTTTAGTTATAGCTCCATGCACGTTATTTTAACACGCTAGGCCGCTGTGCACTTTAACCTAGATATATTTTATTCAGCTTTGCATTGTTATTTTTACAATAACCATTTTAGGGTGTTGTTTTATTTTTCATCTATCTAACTGTTTTGCTTAGCCCAGCACTGTGTTCTCAAACAAGACATTCTTGATCACTCTGTGCTTCATTCAAAGCTACAGTTTGGTACATTGCCAGTGAACGTGGTAGAAGTTTCGTCTCCAACATTCGTAGAAAATACACATCCTGATGTAGGGATATTTTCTTAGAACATCAGCTTTGTTATTATAAAAACACTTCCTAGTCCCATTATACGTTAAGAGGGATTTTCCAGCCAGGGAACCACGACTGTATGCTGATCGCTGAATGCTTCGCTACAGATGCTAACGCAGACTACAGGCCTTTGCTGGGGTATGAGGGTTGATGTCCCACACTGTGGACGACCTTGCTGCTCAAAAATCCAGTAGTCTCATTAGAATAATGAGACCCTACGCGACAGCTTAATGGCAGTGCTCTCCTGACATGAACTAGCTGGACAACTCCTTGCTGCTACCCATTGCTCCCACTGAAATCCTGGGAGTACTTAATTCAGGCCTACACTCTCGCTGAGAGGCTTCGCTGTGTTGGTGCCCTGAGGTTGGGACCTGTCCTTGATAGAAACTATGGCCGTAGAGAACAATTACTCCCTTCCTCCTGCCGCCTGGATCGTGGCATACGTGTGCTTCACAAAAGGCGTGATAACGCCTGTACTTACTTGGCTCCCCCTCCATTTATGCCGGCTCTGACTTTCACGGCTTATGCTAGAGCCCTCCACCTCCCTATACCTGCGGCAATTACTATGTCCACCTGAGTTGACCACCATCTCCTTGTCAAGTGGCACAGAGAGTCATACTCAGTTTTACCATGGGCTGGGGCGAACCTCAGTGAACAAAATTGCCTTTTGAGCAATCAAAATGTTCTGGGGGAGCTGGGACTGTGACAAACATGGATGGGTGTGTGGCTAATGCTGTGGCTAAGGGTTCGACACCTGATATGCCGGTGAGCTTCGAGGCTATTATGGCCAAACTCAAAACGGGATGCCATGCAATAGATGCATCACAGTCACCACTCTACCGGGCTGCATGGGTAAATAACTGGACAGGCAAGATGAAAGGATAGTGGGCATGGAGGAGTGCAGTTCAAGCCTTGAAGACATTACTGCTACTGTGGTGAAGCGACTGGAAAATTTGGAGAAAGGATTGGAGACAATAGCCATTAGAAAATGAAGATTTGGAGGCAAGGGGGTGGTGTAAAAATATCCACATTCTAGGTAGTGGACACATTGGGGCACTGATTGTCTTCACCTTTTTGTTGAATGCCTGCTCTCTGATCTTCTTGGCAGACAGAATTTCACCTCTACATTCATAGTGGAGCATGCACACAGATCCTTGGGCCCCTGCCTGATACCCAGAGTTGTGCCGCAACCAATTATTGCATGTCTCCTAAAATGTAGGGATCGTGATGTGGCACTCTGGCTGGCGTGTGAATTGGGCCCGCTCCAGTATCAAGGTTCCACTGTCTTTCTTTTTCCAGACTTCCCAATTGCACAATTGCCAAATGCAAGCTTACTGATGCCAAAGCTGCACTCCGCAAACTGGGACTCAGGTACGGAATGTTATATCCAGCACACCTTCAAGTAGATGTCGATGGGAAGACCTGTTATTTTGATGCCCCAGGAGATTTAATAACTTTTTGCAAGTGACACACTGTGTAGCTCGCCTCTCCGAGCGCGATAACAATGATCAAGGCCCCCTGTACTCCCAAGTAGCAGCTAACATGGAACTCTTCCCAACTATCTAGGCCACCTAGTCACCTTCAACACAGACTGCCTGATGACCAGACACCTGGTGCCCATATGCTTCTCTCTAGCTCTAAGCCTCTGCTGTCTAACTGCTGTCTTCTAGATGTGAATGTCTCTTGTGGGCCCATCTTCATTCCAAGTGTAGTCTCTCCTTTTTGTGACATATCTGTTATCAGGGCCACACGCCGTTGTGTTGCTACCTCCCTCAGGTTCATACCACAGATATATTTGAGGGTTACATGTTTTGTTTTATAATGCTGAAGCGGGGATTAACCTGGCACTTCGCTGCTGGGAGTGGATGGGGGGAGGGGATGTATTGTTGTTGGTTTGTTTCCGTCATTTTATTTTTTGTGATGCACTGCTGTGCTTACGTACCATGCTCTTATCCCTCATGAATTGTTTTTAACTATGAGCCATGTCTACACATACTAACCTGCACCCAATCACTGACACCACTTTCATGTCCTGGAATATTTGGTGTCTCAACAGCCCTCGTAAGGGCAAACAGGTGCTGCAGTATTGACAGCATCACAATGTGGACATTGTCTTCCTCCAGGAGACCCACTTGCCACCTAGCCCTTCACACACATTTGCCAGTCTTTGGGGTCAACATTGCTTCTTTTCCAGCTTCGGCACATACTCACAAGGTGTAGCTGCATTGATACATAAATTCTTACCATTCCAACTCTACGATATCCAATCAGGTGATAGAGGCCGATATCTCCTGGTGGCGGGATACCTGGCCAGACAGCGACCATTATTTGCCAATGTAAACACCCCCAATGCTTGCTCCAACCCGGAATTTTTTTGCACACTCCACACCTTAATCAACCATATGGACGCAGATCTTATTATATTTTTGGGTCATTTCAACGTACTCCTTGACCCGATGTTGGTCTCCACTGTTTGTAACCCAGTGGATAAACCCCACTCCTTGCAAATTCTCCATAACATCTGTGACACTATCGTACTTCGCGACTTATGACACCTGTTACACTCTACATCACCCGCTTACACCTTTTACTCCACCTCACATGACACTTGGACACGTTTGGACTATTGGTTCCCCTCAAAAACACTCACACCGTTGCTTGGCTCAGATGGCCATCTTCCGCATACACTTTTGGATCACTCCCCTGTTGTGATGTCACTATGCATCCCCATTGCTGGTGGGTTTGAGTGCCAGTGGCAATTCTCCTATATGGCATTACACGATGACCTTTTCTGCTCCGAACTCCCATCACCCATCATTGACTACTTTGCACTTAATAAGAATTCGGTACAATCTCAGACCACCTTGTGTAAGACCTTTAAGGCGTATATCAGACGCATGTGCATTACTAAACTTACTGGCACATTGAGTGATTTATGTAGAACATTGACTCGCATTGAGATGAAGCTCGATGAATTGGACTATGCTTGTGCCCGACAGTGCACAGATGCTCAATTAGTCAAGTGGGCTGCTTTGATGGCTGAGTTGAACAATAATGCAGGGCATGAGGTGTACTATTTGGGCAAATATGCTCAGGCCTGTCATTACGGGATGAGCAAAGGATCAGGACGCACACTAGCTAGACTCTTTCACCCCCCCTGGTGGGGCATTCTACATCTCTGAACTACAACAGGGAGAAGGCACCCAACTTGTCGGCACGGTGGATACACAGACCTTTGCACCTCAGACCTTGGCGATAATGGGACTGAACGCACGGCCTACCTCAGCGAGATTTCCTCAGTGTGGCTCACCACTGCACATCAACAGTTTCTCAGTGAACCCTTCACCCCTGAGGAGCTCAATCAGGCGATCAACTCTATGGACAGCTCCAAGGCTCCTGGCCTTGATGTCTTCACTGGTGCCTTTTATAAGGCATAGACTCATCTCTTTTCCCCACACCGCCTGGCACTATAGTCAGAGGCCCTGAATTGCTGTATGAGATTATCCCCAGCGGTGTCTTCCATGATAGCCCTCTTAGATGCGGAGAAGTCCTTCGATTCCCTGGAGTGCCCATTCCTGCATAATGTGCACAAAAATGGGCCACCCTCGTGGCTTCACATTCCCAGTAGCACTTCTGTACACACTACCAAAGGCTCGGATTATGGTGAACGTTGCGCTTTCAGCATCCTTCCTGATCAATCGTAAGACGAAACAGGCTTGCAATCTTTCACTGTTACTTTTCATAATAGCGATGGATCCCCCAGTGCACGAAATACAGGCCAAACATCCCCACAGAGGTTTACAGTTCAAACCCAGCCCGCTCCTGGTCTCCCTGTATGCAGATGACATTTTGCTGTTTGCATGTCACACTTTGGAAAATGTAGCCTCAGGACTCCGGGAATGGATCAGAGATGGGGCTGTGTCTGGCCTCCATATTAATCGTAATAAGTCAGAACTATTCCCATTGACTGATGCGACTAATCAGATACTTTGCGACATCCCACTGAAGCAGTGTGGAGAATCTGTTTGCTACTTAGACATCCATATTCACCCAGCTAAAGAGCAGGACTTACGCCTGAACTACGGCCGGCCAAGGATAGGTTGACTTCGTAGGTGGATCATTGGATTCACCTCCTACTATCCATAGCGGGACACTTTGCCATTATAAAAATGGTAGTGCTCCCCTGTTTCTTACATTTGTTTCTAAACTTCCCTATGCCCCTCACCAATGCGTTTTTATGACACTACACAGTGTGCTGACATGAACTGTTTGTGCAGATAAACAACCTTGCATTAGCTGGAACACCCTTGTGCTACCCTATGAGCTCAGGGGGTTTGGAGCTCCTCAACGCAATCTATACTACCTGTCAATATGGCAGACACTAAAAAAAAATCTAGCTATTGCGTCAAGAATTTTCAATTCTATTAAGGACACTGAGGCGAGGATTATGCTTTCTCTACTGAATCAAACAGCAGCCAATGAAATACAAGTAACAGAAAAAACTACACATCCCATGATGCTCAACATCTTATCACATGGTGCAATCACTATCCATGTCCTTGCTATAAGTCCTTTGACCCTTGATGTCACTTCCTCTTTCTTTGGACAAAACAGATAAGATCAACTTGGAAAACGAAACTTCTTACGCCACCACGAACTCCGATGACCATAACTTCTAGACTTCCAGGGTAACCTTCTCCTGGGCAACTCGATACCGGGCATCAGCCGAGGTAGAACATGAAAACAAACTATTCCTGCTGAGAATAACTTCAGGAGTTTTTCTGATCAAAACCTGTAAAATAAAACAGGCAGGTAATATCCTCACAAATTGAAATGTCTTCATCAACTAGTGGTTCAATAATAGACAATCAAATGGGAGGGAAAAATTGACAATAATCATAAATATTCACAATAAATTGACATTCATAATATTTATTATATAATTTTTTAAAACAGGGGGGATAATCCTCGCCTCTGTGTCCTTAATAGAATTGAAAATTCTTGACGCGATAGCTAGAATTTTTTTTATTCTATGTCAGGACCGGAGGCTCCGATTATGCTAGTTTAAAGCTGTTCCATCACTACAGTAGCTACATCCAACACTGGTTTGTGATAAAACTTACAAAAAGTGTTCTCCGAAGATCAGTCTGCTGCCTTCATAATGTCTTCCAACCGGGAACCCATTGCAAAAGATTTGGAAGCCATAGCTCCTCTCACAGAATGAGCCCTGAAAACAGAAGTGTCAATTCCTGCTTCACTCATCAACCATCTCAACCATCTGGCCAGAGTGGCTGAAGTCACTGGTTTAAATGGTTTTTGCAAAGAAATTAATAATTGACCTTTAGAATCTTGTCTAAATTCTTCAGTGACTACTTCATAATCCTTTAAACCTTGTACTACACACAATTTTGAATTTTCCGTGTATCTAAGATAAGATACTGACCTGCAATTTGTTTTAGTTCTTCTTGTCACTGAAAAAGAGACCCCTTCTGGGGAAAAAACTCTACCCGCTAGATCCAGCGCTCTAACGTCTGAAACCCTCTTGCAAGAGATAAGGCATAAAAGCATTGTCAGTTTAGCAGAGAGTTGTTTGCGAGATAAATACTTATTAGAAGGCCAAGAGTCCAAAAATTGTAAGATAATGTTAACATCCCATAAAACAGAATATTTAGCTTGAGGAGGTTTGGAAAGACGTATACCTCTCAGAAGTTTGCAAATTAATGGATGTTCACCAATGGGTTTACCCTCAAGATGAGCGTGTCCTGCTGATATAGCTGATCTAAAATTATTAATTGTACGATAAGCCATACCAGAACTTGCTAGTTCTGCTAAAAAGTTAACGATCATACCAAGGTGTGCTTCCACAGGATCGGCACCCCTTCCATCACACCAACTAGACCATCTGCGCCAGGCTGAATCATATCTTTTACGGGTACTAGTTGCCCAGGCCTGTTTAATGAATTCCGCAGCTTGTTTCGAAACATCTGGGGTATTCCATCTCGACCTGAAATTAACCAGGCTAGTAGAACCAACTTCCCTGACAGGACCAGTGGATGTTGAAGGCCCTCCGGACTCAACAGAAGATTCGGACGAGGCGGAATCAGAAGAGGAGAGGCACAAGCTAAATGAAGAGCTATAGGGAACCAAGGCTGTGCTCTCCAAAAAGGAGTCACCAGAACAATTTCTGTCTTCTGTCTCCGCACCTGAGCCAAAACCCTGGCAATCATCAGGAATGGAGGAAAAGCATAACCTCGAAACTGGGACCAATCCTGAAGAAAGGCATCTGTCTTTAGTGCATACGGGTCTGGACGCCAACTGAAGAATTTTGGAAGTTGGCAATTGATCCGCGAGGCAAAGAGATCTATCTCGCAACTGCCCCACTCCCTGATTATCTGTGAGAAAATCAGAGGGTCCAATTTCCAATCGCTGGAATCCGACAGGTGTCTGGAATTCCAGTCTGCTATGACATTCTGATCCCCAGGAAGGTATTCCGCAATAACCACTAGACGCGGGGTTAGGCAATAATGCCAAAAGTCTTTGGCAATCTCCGCCAGAATCCTGGATTTCGTGCCCCCTAGTTTGTTGACATATCTTACTGCTGATACATTGTCCATCCGTAAGAGTATGCAACAATCTGTTTTCTGAGGGGAGAGGCTCTTTATGGCAAAAGATCCCGCTAGAGGTTCCAGGCAATTGATATGTAGGGTCTGTTCCCATTCTGACCATCTGCCCCCCGTCACTAAGGAGTTGCAGCGTGCTCCACAACCCCATCTGCTGGCATCGGATTCTATCACCACCTCTGGATGGGATCCGAAAATTGCCCTGCCGTTCCAAGCTTCCATGTGATGAAACCACCACTGGATCTCTGATCGAACTTCGGCAGTCAATGGAATTTGTTCCGAGTAACTCAGACCCTGTTGCAGATGTCTGATCTTGAGCCTTTGAAGTGCTCGGTAATGTAAGGGAGCAGGAAAAATCGCTTGAATAGATGAAGCTAGTAAGCCCACTATTCTGGCAATATTCCTCAGGGAAAGGGTCTGACTGTGTAAGGTCGATCTCAATTCCCTCTTGATGTTGCAGATTTTCTGAGAGGGAAGAATGAGTTGACAAGATATGGAGTTTATCTGGAAACCCAGGAACTCTATCTCCTGAGAGGGTATCAATAATGACTTCTGCACATTGATAAGGAAACCTAAATCCTGCAGAAGATTGATGGTCTAATCTAAGTGAGTCCAGAGGACTTGAGGGGACTGAGCCATCAATAGGATGTCGTCCAGATAAATAATCAATCTGACTCCTTTGGCTCTGAGCCATTCCATCACAGGTTTCAGGAGCTTCGTGAAGCACCACGGGGCTGATGACAGACCCAATGGAAGGGCTAGAAACTCCAAGAACTGTCCCTTCCATTGGAACTGTAGAAACCTCCTGTGAGGGGGAAAAATTGGGATCAACAGGTATGCATCCTTTAGATCTAGACGAACCATCCAATCTCCTTCTAATAGGATATCTCTTAACATGTGGATGCCTTCCATCTTGAAGTGTCTGTAAAGGATCCACTGATTGAAATCCTTCAGATTTAAGACTAAACGGTGTCCTCCTCCTTTCTTGTCTACTACGAAAATAGGACTGATGAAACCGTAAGAGTGAGGGTAGGCAAACTGTACAGCTCCTTTATCTAGAAGGGCTTGTACCTCCTCGTCTATAAAATTTTGATTTGCTAGGGAAAAACACATTTGTACAGGGGGAGATAGTTGCTGAGTACTGACAAACTTCAAGCGAAAACCCTCTACTGTTTGGAGAATCCAGGGGTCCCCTGATATCCGTTTCCAATTTGTCAAGCATAAAGCTACCCTGCCCCCAAGTTTGACCTGAGAAAAATGAATAATGCTCACCTGTGAAACTTGAGTCCTGTATGGCTCCTTGTTGCCCTCTGCGTTGGCCTCTGCGGAAACGGGGGCATCCTCCCCTAGAACAGGTGGGGTAGAAGGTGAGGTCTTGATCTCCGTACCAGCCACCTCTGCCTCTCGGGTAGTAGTTCTGGGGACTATTGTAAGATCCTCGGCCGGGCATACGTCCTCCATAACGACCGGCCCTGAGAAAAAGGCCTCATTTAAAGACCTTCTTGAGGGACATTTGAGCCTTTTCAAGTGAAGAAAAGGTGGAGCAAAACTTGGACAAGTCCTTAATAAAAGAAGATCCAAAGAGCAGTCCTTCAGCTGAAGGTCCTGCTTCCGAAGACGCAAGATCAGACAACTTAGGGTCAATACGCATTAACACAGACTTTCTGCGTTCTGCAGAAATAGCACAATTCGAGTTCCCAAGTAGACAAATGGATCTCTGTGCCCATCCTATAACAACATCAGTGTCCACGGGAGATCCAGATTCCTTGGCCACATATGCCATCTCAAGGATCTTGGTCAAGGGACCAGAAAGGTCCAACAACTTGTCTTGGCAATTACGCCAAGAGCGATCCAAACCTTTTTTGGGGTCTTTCGAAAATTTTCACATAAAGGTGACCATTGTGGGGTCTATTTCCGGAGTCTCAGAAACCTTGCCCTCTAGGTCAGGTCTAGGGCATTCCGCTTTTAAGTGTGATCGCACTTCCTTGTCAAAGCTTTTACATAGATTAGAATGGACATATTGAGCCACCTCGGGAGGGGGAACGCAATTAGATGCTCTGGGGTGAATGATTTCTGTGGGATCAAAGTCTAGAACCTGACAAGGGGGAGGTGCCTTTCTGGCCTTTTTACTAGGTCTAGGTGCATCGGAATCATCTGAAGCATCAGAGGAGGAATCTTTATCGGAAGACGAGGAAGGGAGGAAGACTTCCTTTTTTGAACTGTAGTTATGCTCCCCACTATGTTTTTTACGTAGTTTTCCAAATGCGTCTGCGTGCAGACTACTAACCTCTGCCCCAGTATCCAGATTTTTAGCTTTGTCCTTGACTTTTTTGGACTCGGGGAGAGGTTGCTTATCTTGTGTCCAACCCTGTGTACGGGCATAGTCAAATAATTGGCCTGAAAAGGGGCCCAAAGCTCTCACCAGCGCGTCGTGTACCGACTGTTGAACCCTGGAATCAAGGGCTTCAACTATATCAACTTCTAGTTGATTGCTAAAATCATCTGTATAATATTCAGCTCCTTGATAATCCCACTGAGCCATGTTCTGAATAATAGGGTAAATACCTTAAATGAAATAGATAGGGCTCAAGGAAGGGGGGAGTGCAAAAACCCCAGTTCAGGCAATATAAAATATAAGCCCTAAATAGAATGTGGAGGGATCTGCCTGAAAAGCACTCTAGGCAGAAGCCTAATATTTATTTTACTACCCAGACAGTCTCTCTGCTGGGCGTCAGGGAGCAAATCAATTGGATTCCAAAAAGGGCACTTGAACGCCCTCGCCGCACTTCCCACGAGCCGATCGATTCAATAGAAAGAAATCGGCTCGTCGGGACGTGTGCGCGCACGCGAGTAAAAATGAAAAGGAGACTGCCGAGACAGCTCCGCTCCCGCTCTACGATATACGGGCCAGTTAAAAATTGGCAAAACGCCAACAAAACCGAGCGTAGAAACGCTCTAAGCAAAACAAATAAAGCGCGCTAAATTGCGACATTTAACAACGTTTAAATAACATTTTACATCGGTATAAAAACATGAAAAAACACATGAGAGATAAATCATGTACTTATCTGCTGCGAAGCAGCAAAGAAAGAGGAAGTGACATCAAGGGTCAAAGGACTTATAGCAAGGACATGGATAGTGATTGGACCATGTGATAAGATGTTGAGCATCATGGGATGTGTAGTTTTTTCTGTTACTTGTATTTCATTGGCTGCTGTTTGATTCAGTAAAGAAAGAGAAAGCATAATCGGAGCCTCCGGTCCTGACATAGAATTGTACCATCCTGGTGCTCGTATATCATACGCCCAACCTGAAGCTGATCTTGCAGCCCCTAACACTACTGAAAGCACTCCTACTGGTAGGCATTTTACTAGACCTGGACGACATACAAACACAGTCCACTACATACTAGGCTGCTTTGGCTGCTGGGAGGTCAAGTGCTTTACTCCCCTCATGTGGCTTGCTTGTTGCGCACAGAAATGCCTCGTCTCACTTAACCATCGTCACAAACTGCTGCATTATAAATGTCTGTGCAGAGCATATACCACACCTGCAGCGTTGTCCCACATTGACCCCACTCTCAAATCAGAATGCCCAAGATGCCATGTGAAAAGCCTGGACTTCACCCACACGGTGTAGACATGTCCTAAGGTGGAGACATGCTGGAGGGAGGTATTCTCTAGACTGACTTTGATAACTCAGATCACACTTGACCCTTTTTTTGAGGTCTTTAGTCACGGGTGGATAGTGGAATCTCAAGAGCCTGGTTTTAAAATGTATTACTTTGTTTTGCTTTGTATTTATCAGGATTTATTCAAAGGGAAAGATGAGAATTTATTCAATCTACGATATTATGTATTAAGTATGGAAAAGGAACGGCCCTGAGGAAGGCGGCTTTTCAAATTTGGTGGTCTCCGCGAAACGCGCGTAGGCTTTGTTCCTACTATTGTTTGGTTTTTGTATGAACCCTGAAGTTATGGGGTTAAAATAGAAATCTCTCTCTTATCAAAGAAGAAGGAGACATAATTAGGAATTGAATAATAATATGACATTTATGTGAATATCTTTTCAGCTTCAGAAAAATAAATTGTATATTCTTAATTTGTATTCCACTGTACTGTAAGATAATGTATGTGTATGTTTATGTAGTGTCATGGTCTGATTATCTTAATTGTTTTGTCTGATGTGTTAGGTTGTCTCCGTTTATTAATTCATGTATAGGTGTAAATATTTATGGAAATATTTTTTTGTCTTTCCATGTTTATTTTTGTATAATTGTATATTTGAATATTGATTTATGCCGTTGTTTGACATACATTTGTAATAAATATATATATATTTTTTTAAATTTGTTACAGCTTTGTTCTATATTAGATATAAGTGAATATTGATTGTAGCTCATTGCTTTTTCTTGTATTCACACTTGACCCTTGACCACTGCTCGCTTTGTTGGGGTATGTCCAAGACATCTCTAAATCCATGCGCAGTTACACTGCAATTGCCTGGCTTCTGGCTAAGCAAGAGATTGCTATACATTGGGGAGGCAAGCACCCACATACTATGGCTGTGTGATTACGCAGTCTCATTTATTGTGACACGAATAGTGAACTCTATGCAACCCTGCAGCCTCCCATCCAAACGTTTTATGGCAGCCCCTGAGAGATTACTTACAAACTTCATACACCCTCTGAATCCAACCAATAAGCAATGGGGATTCTCCTTCAGAACGCAGAATCTTCGCACCTGTTCTCTCTTACTGTGCTGTGTCGCCTGAGTAGACCTGGGGTGTTTATTTTGTCTCTTTTGCTTCCTGTGCGGACGTGGTAAGTATTGTGCTAACATCATGATCTGCATTGACTTTCTTCACTTTCTGTTACTGTATACTTCAAGCTCTGACAACTGCGCAAAACACCTTATGCACCATTAATGATGCATCACTGGATGTTGTTTTTATGTTTCAACATTACAAAAAATAAAGTAATAAAATGCCATCCAAAAAAAAACCCAAAAAACAGTGGTGTGATTTGTTCAGCATTTTGACATATGTTCTAGAAGCCAGGGGTTAGTAAAGGTTGCCACTGCTGTTAACCCCTTCGCTGCCAGGCCTTTTCCCCTTCCTGTGCCAGGCCTTTTTTTGGCTATTTGGGGCAATTCGCGCTTAGGCCCTCATAACTTTTTGTCCACATTAGCTAGCCAAGCCAAATTTGCGTCCTTATTTTCCAACATCCCAGGGATTCTAGAGGTACCCAGACTTTGTGGGTTCCCCTGAAGGAGGCCAAGAAATTAGCCAAAATACAGTGAAAATTTCGTTTTTTTCAAAAAATGGGAAAAAGTGGCTGCATCTGAAAGCTTGTGGTTTTTCCCCTGAAAATGGCATCAACAAAGGGTTTGCGGTTCTAAAATCACCAGCTACCCAGCTTTCAGAAACAGGCAGACTTGAATCAGAAAACCCAATTTTTCAACACAAATGTGGCATTTTACTGGGACATACCCCATTTTTACGCTTTTTTGTGCTTTCAGCCTCCTTCCAGTCAGTGACAGAAATGGGCATGAAACCAATGCTGGATCCCAGAAACCTAAACATTTCTGAAAAGTACACAACATTCTGAATTCAGCAAGGGGTCATTTGTGTAGATCCTGCAAGAGTTTCCTACAGAAAATAACAACTGAAAATAAAAAATATTGAAATTGAGGTGAAAAAAACAGCAGTTTTTCTCCACGTTTTACTCTGTAACTTTTTCCTGCAATGTCAGATTTTTTAAATCAATATATTGTTACATCTGCTGGACACTTCTGGTTGCGGGGATATATAGGGCCTGTACGTTCATCAAGAACCCTATGTACCCAGAGCCAATAAATGAGCTGCACCCTGCAGTGCGTTTTCATTCTATACCGGGTGTACAGCAATTCATTTGCTGAAATATAAAGAGTGAAAAATAGCTATCAAGAAAACCTTTGTATTCCCAAAATGGGCACAAGATAAGGTGTTGAGGAGTAGTGGTTATTTTTCCGCAAGATCCGTCTTCATGTTTTTTTCAAAGACAAACCAGGGGAACCTCAAATCCGGGACTCTGGCCTTAAGAAACCTTCGACTTTCTCACCATTAGCCTCCATGATGCCCAGCGAGGTGATGACGTTTGAAAAAGCCGTACTATCTGACATATCCCGCTTACAACCTAAGCACCCTTACATTAATATCCCTACGAAGGAAAAACAGGCTTTACAATCTTTATCAACTGATCCTGACATTACTATTAAACAGGCCGATAAAGATGGGGCAATAGTAATCATGGACACACAGGACTACAGACAAGAATGTTTACGATTGCTGGATGATACTACCTATTATTCTAAGATTACCATCGACCCCACTAAGAGACTGCAGATCCAGATCAGGAGCCTCATAGAGGAAGCGAAAAGCAATACCTGGATTTCTGCCAAGGAGGCTGAGTTTCTTGATACCACCGACCCTAAAATACCTTACTTTTACTGTTTATCTAAAATTCATAAATGGTTAAATCCACCCCCAGGTCGACCAATTGTGTCAGGTATAGGCTCTGTCCTAGAACCTTTGTCAATTTTCTGCAACCACTTCTTTCAACCTTTAGTGAAGAATTCTTCTACCTATCTACAGGACACCAAGGATGTTCTTAGACTAATTGAGACTGTGAGCCAGACTGGAGAGATCCAGGGTTTAATCACCTTAGATGTTGAAGCACTTTATACCAACATTCCCCAGGAGGCTACCTTACATGTAGTAGAGACAGAACTTTTGAATGATCCAACCTTACTTTCCACTCCCATTTCCTTCATCATGCAATGCGCTACCCTGGCCCTCACTGAGAACTATTTCCAATTTGAAGAACAATTTTTCCATCAGATCAGAGGCACTTCGATGGGTAGCACATTTGCGCCTAGCCTTGCCTGTCTTTATATGTATAATTTTGAGAAGACATTTATCTTGACAACAAACAATCCCTTCCAGAGAGATATCAAATTATGGAAACGCTATATAGATGATATATTGGTAATATGGCAAGGACCATTATCTGCAGCAGATGAGTTTACCACCTGGATTAATTCCCTTGACCCTTATTTAAAATTTACTGCTTCCATATCATCGACTCATTTACCTTTTCTCGACCTAATGATTACCATTGATAATGGCCGTCTGTCAACTAGCACATATCATAAACCCACAGATCGGAATAGTCTCCTTTTATATGAGAGCTACCATCCGAAAGCACTCAGAGACAATCTACCTGTTGGTCAATTCTTACGACTTAGACAGAACTGCAGCACTCTTACACAGTTTGACCTACAAGCTAATACTTTGCAGACTAAACTTTACGAACGCCATTATCCATCCAAGGTTGTCAACCAGGCTCGTAAAAGAGCTAGGAATAACCATAGGGAGAGTTTATTAGAATACAAAGAGAAGGCGCCACAGACATTCATTACTTGTGTCTCTACGTTCACCCCCCTTTCCAATGACATTAAAAAATTGATCAACAAACGTTGGTCGATATTAGAAAGTGGAGGTACCTCAATGCCAAAACCTCTATTTGCTTTCAGACGGACTCCTAATATTAAGGACATAGTGGTCCATACACGTCCACGTACATTGCATGATACCTCTACCCAAAGAACATTATGGGACTTACCTCCAGTTGAGGGTCACTACCCGTGTGGTAATTGCAATGTATGCGCACTGACTGACCAAACAATATCATTGGACCTAGACCCCTTTGGTAGATGGTTTCTAAAAAAACACACAAATTGCAATTCAAAGAATTGCATTTACGTGATCACGTGCCCCTGTGGACTACGTTACATAGGGATGACCACACGCCCTGTGAAGATACGTATCAATGAACACAGGAGCAACATTAGATGCCGTAGAATTACAAGCAAACTCAGTCCTCATTTCATTGACTTCCCTCATACCCCAGATGAGTTACGGTGGGTGATTCTAGAAGCACCAAGAGTTAAACAAAATGTCACTCAGTTTCTTTTTAGAATCGAACAACGTTGGATTTTCCGACTGGGTACCTCGACCCGGGGATTAAATGATGAAATTCCATGGTCCTCACTGACCCCTAGATAAACTAATTTTTCTTACCAGCAACTGACATTTCCTGATAAATCGAACATACTTACCGTCTCTGTAATTTCTGACATGACATAATCTGCATATTAGTGACCTTATATGACCCAAAAATATTTTTATTAAAAAATTCTTTTATCATTCCATTATGACGAAAACACTACATTTGTGACTCCTCCATAAGTTTTTAACTACTCTACTTGTCGTTTGAGGTTTTGACAATTCTTTTTTCATTGCCCATATATTTAAGGTTCAGGCACTAGTAACTCATATTTTTTGAGCCTTGCACTACCTTTCATTATAAAGGTGTTTACATTTTTTGAGTTATTCACTTTGCCTGTACTGAATAGTTTTGAATTTGGTTGATTTTCCCCCGAGAATGGCGTCGGAGCGTGAGTCTGTTTTTGATTTCTGGTTCACTCCTTCGACTACCTAATAGATAGCGCGAGACGCACGCACAGTCGACGGAGCTTAAGTCCGTTTTTGTTTTTTGTTTTCGTTTCCATGACCACCCAACAGACAACGCGAGACGCGCGTACATTCGTTGGTACTTCCGGGTCCTCAATACGTATTTGAGGACCACGGCGACACTCGTCGATGTCGGCACGGGGACTTTTGTCAGTAGGGTAGGTGCTAGATGCCCTACAGACCGCTAACAGAAGTAAGTACTTCTTATTGTTTATACATGTCCGTTACCGCTGCCACAATAAAATCTCTTGGATGTGTCCACAGGATCTCGACGGTAGAGAGGGTTGAGTTTTACTTCTCTTACCGCGATCACTGTAGTTTTTTGGACAACACGGCTGAGATTAGTTGTCATTGTTGCATTACCAAACTCTTGTGCCATCGGATTTAATTACATTTTAACTAACAAAACTCTCATTTTTGTTCATTTTTGACTTTACATTAATACCTATATTTTAGACAACTGTTTTACTTGATTTTTTATTGTCTTTGGTATTACTCCTGATATTTTCTTTTACATTACTACGACATTTAGAATGTTTGTTCCGGTTACTGATATTTGATTCCCATGGGGCTTTATCCACAGACCGGGGATGGTAAGCCTTAAGAAATGTTTCTATATTTTAGATTATTTTTGTCTCGCACATGATGTACTTAATCTAATTACGTCTGTGTATAACTAATGGGCACTTTATTCTCTACATGCTGTTGCTTTATTTATTTTTTAGGGCGACTTTGACTGACATAAACAACTTCACAGTAAGTGACTGTGTTTTTTCCTTGATTAATTTTTGTTCCTAATTGGATTTTTGATTTTTTGGAGAAGTTTTTATGGTCCTGATGAAGCGTCGAGGGATCCGTACGGACCACCAGATGCGAAACCTGTAGACCCCTTTTTTGAGAAGCCACTTTTGGGTTTTTTCTCAAACTTATACTTTGTGTGAGAGTAGATGAGCATTATAACTCAGTTTTACTCCCCTTTTGTTTTTAACTTTGGTCTCCGTCACAGTAGTATTGATTAAAACCATGATTATCGAGTGTAGACGGATAACCAATTTTACTTTCGTTTTCTCTCCTATATTGCTTGGGTAATCTTTGATACCCTTCCAGACTGATTATTATCTCTAACTATCAGTAGAGCATATACGGTTAAGAGCCCCCTCAGTGGAGCCCGTTAGGCATTGCAGCACCGGCCTAACGAGGAGCTATCCCAATGATGAAATCTTACATCCAATGTGATGCTTGAGGGTTCTCGCTCCTGTAGAAAATAGTCCCAGTTAGTTATTATTTGGAACAGTGCACCATTCTTTTCTTACTACTGCATATGGGAGACTGTGCACTGGACCATTAATCTCCCAGGTCCCTCTTCTATGTTTTCAGTAGTGGTTATTTGCACATCTCTGAATTCCGGGGTGACCATATTAGCATGTGAATTACAGGGCATTTCTCAAATAGACGTCTTTTTTACACACTCTCTTATATTTGGAAGGAAAAAATGTAGAGAAAGACAAGGGGCTATAACACTTGTTTTGCTATTCTATGTTCCCCCAAGTCTCCTGATAAAAATGATACCTCACTTGTGTGGGTAGGCCTAGTGCCTGCGACAGGAAATGCCCCAAAACACAATGTAGACACATCACATTTTTTGACAGAAAACAGAGGTGTTTTTTGCAAAGTGCTAACCTGTAGATTTTGGCCTCTAGCTCAGTAGGCACCTAGGGAAACCTACCAAACCTGTGCATTTTTTAAAACTAGAGACCTAGGGGAATGCAAGATGGGGTGACTTGTGGGGCTCTGACCAGGTTCTGTTACCCAGAATCCTTTGCAAACCTAAAAATTTGGCTAAAAAAACACATTTCCTCACATTTCGGTGACAGAAAGTTCTGGAATCTGAGAGGAGCCACAAATTTCAATAATAATAACAATAGGCCGATCTGCCCCCAGGGGGGGCAGAAATGGCCTAAAATAAATTTGCCTCCCCACCCCCCAACCCTCCCCCGGTAGCGACCCTTGCCTACGGGGTCACTTCCCTTGCGTGACATTGGCGCAAAAAAAAATCCCTGGTGCCTAGTGGTTTCTGCCCCCTTGGGGGCAGACTGACCTAAAATCCGCTGATCTGCCCCAAGGGGGGCAGAAATGGTCTAAATACAATTTGCCCCCCAGGGGAGCGACCCTTGCCTAATGGGTCACTCCCCATCTCTAAAAAAAAAAAAACACAAAAAGAAATGTTGCCCTGGCGCCTTGAGTTTTCTGCCCCCCCTGGGGGCAGATCGGCCTAATAACAAGAGGCCGATCTGCACCCAGGGGGGGCAGAAATGGCCTAAAATAAATTTGCCCTCCCAACCCTCCCCCAGGAGCGACCCTTGCCTACGGGGTCGCTTCCCTTGCGTGACATTGGCGCAAAAAAAAAAAAAACCCGGTGCCTAGTAGTTTCTGCCCCCTAGGGGGCAGACTGACCTAAAATCGGCCGATTTGCCCCAAAGGGGGCAGAAATGGTCTAAATACAATTTGCCCCCCAGGGGAGTGACCCTTGCCTAATGGGTCACTCCCCATCTCTAAAAAAACAAACAAACAAAAAAAAACACAAAAAAAAATAATTGCCTTGGCGCCTAGAGGTTTCTGCCACCCCTGGGGGCAGATCGGCCTAATAACAATAGGCTGATCTGCCCCCGGGGGAGCAGAAATGGCCTAAAATAAATTTACCCCCCCAGCCCTCCCCCCGGGAGCGACCCTTGCCTACGGGGTCTCTCCCCTTGCGTGACATTGGCGCAAAAAAAAAAATACCCGGTGCTTAGTGGTTTCTGCCCCCTTGGGGCAGATTGACCTAAAATCGGCTGATCTGCCCCCAAGGGGGCAGAAATGGTCTAAATACAATTTGCCCCTCAGGGGAGTGACCCTTGCCTAATGGGTCACTCCCCATCTCTAAAAAAAAAAAAAAAAAAAAAAAAACACACAAAAAAAACATTGCCCTGGTGCCTAGAGGTTTCTGCCCCCCTTGGGAGCAGATCGGCCTAATAACAATAGGCTGATCTGCTCCCGGGGGGGCAGAAATGGCCTAAAATAAATTTGCCCCCCACCACCCAACGCTCCCCCGGGAGCGACCCTTGCCTACGGGGTCGCTCCCCTTGCGTGACATTGCCGCAAAAAAAAAATCCCTGTGCCTAGTGGTTTCTGCCCCCTTGGGGGCAGATTGACCTAAAATTGCCCGATCTGCCCCCAAGGGGGGCAGAAATGGTCTAAATACAATTTTCCCACTAGGGGAGCGACCCTTGCCTAATGGGTTACTCCCCATCTCTAAAAAAACAAACAAACAAAAAAAACACACAAAAAAAACAAATTGCCCTCTGCTTAGAGGTTTCTGCCCCCCAGGGGGGCAGATCGGCCTAATAATAGGCCGATCTGCCCTCAGGGGGGGCAGAAATGGCCTTAAATAAATTTGCTCCCCCACCCCACCAACCCCCCCCCCGGAGCGACCCTTGCCTACGACGTCGCACCCCCTGTGTGACATTGGCGCAAAAAAAAAATCCCCGGTGCCTAGTGGGTTCTGCCCCCTTGGGGGCAGATTGACCTAAAATCGGCCGATCTTCCTCCAAGGGGGGCAGAAATGGTCTAAATACAATTTGCCCCTCAGGGGAGCGACCCTTGCCTAATGGGTCGCTCCCCATCTCTAAAAAGACAAGCAAAAAAAAAAAACTCAAAAAATAAATTTGCCCTGGTGCCTAGAGGTTTCTGCCCCCCATGGGGGCAGATTGGCCTAATAACAATAGGCCGATCTGCCCCCGGGGGGTCAGAAATGGCCTAAAATAAATTTGCCGCCCCACCCCCCAACCTCCCCCGGGAGCGACCCTTGCCTAAGGGGTCGCTCCCGTTGCGTGAAATTCACATAAAAAAAAAAAACTCAGTTGGGGGCAGATTGGGCTAATAAAAATAGGCCAATCTGCCCCCAAGGGGGGCAGAAATGGCCTAAATATAATTTGCCCCCTAGGGGAGCGACCCTTGCCTAAGGGGTCGCTCCCCACCTCCAAAAAACCAGAACAAAACAAAAAGAAGAAGAAAAAAAAAATGATCCCTGGTGCATAGAGGTTTCTGCCCGCCCTGGGGGCAGATCAGCCTAATAATAGGCCGATCTGCCCCCGGGGGGGGGGGCAGAAAAGGACTTCCAAAAAAATGCCCCGCCTGGGAGCTACCCTTGACCAAGGGTCGCTCCCTTATTCCAATTTCAAAAAGAGAAACAAAATCCCTGGTGTCTAGTGGCCGTTTCAAAAGCCGGGTTGCTTTGCAATCCGGCTTTTGAAATGCTCAGAGATACTTCAAAGGGGAGGAAATCCCTTTCCTTCCCTTTGAAGCCTCTCTGGGCCTCCCCCATGTGATCGAAAGAGAAATGCTCTGCATTTCTCTTTCGATCGCGCTGGAAGCTGAGCTTCCAGCACAATGGGAGGAGGCCCTCTGTGATTGTCAGCGCGCGATGCGCGCTGACGTCACGGGGGTGAGGGGTGGAAGGGGAAGGGCTTCCCCTTCCATCCCTGCCTTGGGGGGGTGGGTGGGGAGCACATGGGGAGCGCTAGAGCTCCCCCCAGTTCCCGGGTGCAGGACGAGGTCACCTCGTCCAAGGCACCCTAGGGGTTAATGGAGCTGAAGGTTTTATGCGTGGGGGAATTCGTGATAGAGGAGCAGAGGATGATATGTTCATATGAATCTAGAATGAGCGTAGGGCCAGCTTTGTATTATGCACAGCAAGCTATAATAAAGCCTCTCTGAAAGAATCAGTCACATTTACTAAATATCCAATTGTCATGTGGGACATAGAAATGGCCTGTTTGTAGACACTGCCACCTTGCCATAGGTAAGGGAACAGAGGCACAGCAATAGAAAGTAATCCTTCAAAGTAGTTACTTGAGAAAGCCTCAGTTAGAACTCGGGTCTCTTCTTTCACAACTGACCAGTTAATCCACAATTCCACCCATAACCAGCCCCCAAAATAAGACTATACCTTGCTCAGAAGTCCACAGGAGATGAAATGTTTCAGCACTTCTTACAATGAATTTCAGGGTTTGATCTACCAGTGAATCATTCAGGCACCCCCTCACTGGTAAACCTCCTCATAGAATGCTGGCTGAACATTCACCATTTCTTAGTTAAATATGAATGCTGCAAGGTAGAGCAAAGTGAGCTTGATTGAGTTTTTCCAAGTGGTGAGTGTGAAAGATACACTGACAGGTTCCTAAAGTTAAGTGCAGCTCCTCCAACTTCTTCAGTAACTAGCCAAAGTCTCAGGCATAGCATAGCTTCCCCACAAGCTTGGGCATGAAAAAGGTAGAAGAGTACTTGACAAAAATTGGACAAAACCAAGTCACCAAGCCTAATATCACCACGCACACAGATGTGTTTAGTGATGAAACTTACAGAAGCCCATGGTGCCACCTTGGGGATTTCAACCAATGTTTTGTGAAGCACTACATACATCTCTTTCTCTGATAGGTTAGGTTTTACAGGTAACAGTCTACCTGAAGATGGTCTCCTTTACAACAATGTTCTGGTGGCTTGGTCGCTAAACTCCACAAATAATTGCTTTGGGGTCCTTGATGGCTTTGCCCTTCATGTTGAAAATGCCATCTCTTTCTGACATTCAATACCTGGACCATCTATTGGAGGTATGAGAACAGAAGCTTGTTGTAGGACATGTGTATCGGTCCTTTATGAAACCTAGAGGGTTAGTAAGAATCAGGAATCAACAACACAATGTGTATGGGGAATTTAGTGAACAGGCTGGTCTGGCCTGTTCAACTGGTCATCATATCACAGACGTGGTGATCTAATTATAGGCATGAGGTGTGGTAGTAGTGGCCGTGTACTCTATGGGGGGTGCGGGTATTCCCCTTACGGAATAGGTGGTCTCACATACATTATAGTATCATGCTTCAACATTTGACCACCTATCCCCACCCAGGTAGGATGATACCACCTGGGCGGACTCAACCTTGTCATTAAAGGAACTCTGAGGGAATGCTGAAATAATATCTTTCTGGATAAGGTGGGGATCCAGTTGAGTGAAAGTGTATGCTAAATTTACCTAACAAAATACTGGTGTGTCCTACACCTTCAATGACGGTGTTTGTTGGTAAGGTTAAAAGCAATTGGGACACTATTGAATATAATGGTTTATGGTTTCATCTAAATCTAAGTGGTCAACATGTTTCTGCTCTCCCATCTAGCCAAACTGGTGTGGGGCATTCGTCAGGGCCTAGGATCCCTCCTATATATGGGGAGTAGCTGGCTAAGCTTAAAGTGAGCAAAATCGTTATAATACACACTGGGCCTACCTGAGGGATAACTCAGTTAGGGTAGGCCCTTGAGGGAGAGAAAATAGTGGGATACATTAAAAACACGGCATACACATGATGCGTGCGAATAATCACTGCAAACCACTGCACACCGGGTGTGAAAATCCATGCTAAAGGTGACACACACACCATGCAGATACCATTGCTGTAGAAATAGTGATAAACAAAGCTCATTTGAGTCCTAAATAACTAACAAACATAGGGACTCGATCTCATACCCTATGAGGGAAAGGCAAATAGCCCCTGGTCTGGGAAAAGGGGGGATGCCCCTTTTAATCACACTCTGTGAGGGAATAAAGGTCCCAATCAAGGAGGGTAACAATTGCAATGGGACAAATCTAGTAGGGTGTCATAACGCTAGGTCACAAATGCATAATGTTCAACACTCTGTTCAGAGGGCAAACTGCAAAAACAGAAAGAATATCTGTATAACAAACTGTTGTATAGATACGGCCACTTAGGTCTACTGCATAAGAAATCATGTTCAGTCCAAAGGACTGAATCAAATTGGCAAGGAAAACCATATAGATGTTAAATAGGAGGGAACTCAGCGATGAGCCCTGAGGCCCCTCAAATTTAAGACCAGATGCACAGGAGTTGATTGGAGGCAGACTATCTGAAAACGGGTAGATAGAAATGAATGCAGCCATCTAAGTACCATGCCACACATGCCCAGCTCATTGAGTCTGTGGAGCAGTATGGTGTGAGACACCGCATCAAATGCTGTTGACGGGTCAAGGAGCACGAAGGCAGCTGATCTGCCTTGGTCATGGGTGATTTTAATGTGCTGTGTAGCAGCCAGCAGTGCTGCTTAGATCTAAAGCCTGAAAGAGGCATGTTGTTAGGAGTGTGATTCCAAATAGATAGAAAGTGGAGCATTAATCAACTTTTACAATATTTTAGAGGCAGCAGTAGGGGTATAGATAGATTATTAAGGACAGACAGGTCAGCTGATGGTTTAGCAGTGGTCGGAACTGAGTGAGTGCTCAGGACTGTAGTACTGTGACTGTACAATTGGAAGTGGTGAAGATGTCATTAGAAACTGGATTTGTCAAGCTGATTACCAACAACATAATATGAGAGGGACATGAATCTGTGGGGCATCCTGATTAACACGTTGAATAGTCACTTCTGACTCAACAAGTATGATAGCCTTAACTTCAGAAAGTGGACTCCCAGTCTCTAAGGGGGAGCCAGGGAGCAGACAGGGAGTCTGAAGGCAGGAGAAATAATCCCGGTTAAAACTAGTAATTTTTTTCTTGAACAGATCCAGAAAGGTTATTAGAGCTTTGAGATATACAGGTAAGTGACATGTATGTAGAGAGAGATGAGACATTACAATGTTAAAGATTCCTCCTGGGGCATTTGTGTTTGAATGCTTTCATTAGTAAAATATTCTGATTAAGCTCCATTAAAAGGCTTAAGGTACATTTTTAGTGCAACTTTGTGCCTTGGCATCAGAGTCATAGTTGACCCTCCATTTCCTTTCTACCTCTTTTCTTTTATGTTTGACCTATTTAAAGGGGCCTGAGCTCCATGGTGCCGGCAGCTTTTGCTTCTGGGTATTTTTCGTCTTTGGAGGAGAAATGTGATCAACAGATACTGTGAGCCTGTTGTTGTATTGATACACATCTTTTTCAACATTGCCAAATACGCTGGCTGGTGATGCCTTACGGACCAATTCCAACTCATCACCTATGTTTTTGGCCTAACTGCTGTGAGGAATAGGCAGCGAAGAGTGAATAGCTGTGAGGATTTTAATGAGTACAAACAAGCAAAGGATCAGATCAAGGGAGCAACTGAGTACAAGACACCTGATGCATAGGTAAATTGGAGAACATTAGGGCAATGGTGTGGTTGCCATATGAGTCAGGTTGAAGACCAATGGGAAAGATTGAGTGTCAGTAAGGTATCCTTAAGAGCTACATATTGGTGGTTGTGGGCATCCTCTGCATGGATATTGAGGTAACCAATATCATAAAAATGGAATATTATACACAGAGTGGAGCAATGATCTCCGTGAGGTAGTTCATAAAACATAGCTGAGTAGCTTGGAGGCCAAAAGGTAAAAGGTCCCAGGCATCAAGGTTTGGTGTGAATTTAAGATGGAAGAACATACCTTCTCTGTCTGTAAAACAGGCCAGTTTCAGAACTGAACACGATTGGTTAGATAGGAAAATAATGGCAATCTCATTACCTCAATGTAGGGAGCGGTCTTGATGAACCACAGAGAATCCCTTCATTATTGCTCGTAAAATATTTGGACCTGATGATTCCTTGAACCAAATCTCCATGATAAAAGAAACATCTACCTTGAAGTCATTATTCAAATTGAAATTATCGGGAAACAGCCTTAACAATGCAGCCTCGAATCATGCTGTGCCTTTACAATGCGGGCCGAACGACGAATGCGTCTTTACAAAGCATTCCTTTACCACACAAGTCATTACAGCGACTTGCCTTAGGGACTTTAAGTCCAACACTTTCCCTACTATGATGCAACCTGGAGTTGGAATAGTAAATTATACTACTCCAAAGTCCAGCGCTTTCCAGAGGCAAGTCGTTGTAATGACTTGTGTGGTCAAGGAATGCGTTGTAGAGATGCATTGGTGATTCAGACTGCATTCTTAAGGCAGGCATGGTCAATGCCTGCGTTGTTCTGATACACAACCAAAAATATCTAAAGAATGTTTAATAAGTGATCTGACATTAAGCAGATAGTGATTACATGATTGAGATGCAGTATATAAATGTAATTAAAACTACGTATGATAGGAATCAATATGGATTAAATAGGGTGTAGGGTGCTGAGTTAGAAGTGTAGGTGGAGAAATGGCAATGCAAGCAGGAAATAGGTTAACATAGCCTATGAGTAGGAATGTTGAAGAGATTGCAGTACATTTGCTGAGTATGAAAGCCTAGGTGCTGGAATTAGTATTTTTTTAACAGGGGTTGGGTCTCTGGGAGCAATCCGGGTGTGAACAGGTACAGCTGGACTTGCCTTTGGCATACAGGAGGCTTAAAACATCCCATCCAACATTATTCTACATCTAATCCCTTTTCGTGATGGTCATGCTAGATGCACAAAGTCTCGCAGCTGCTAGCCTTGGGTTGGATTCCGGCATAAGTTGTACTGGCAGCTTCATGTCACCTCCGGAACCACCCTATTCACTTGAGTCAGCATCTATTTTGGAGGTACAGAGGTGTGGGCTGGAGACGGTGTTGTGTCACACACATCTTCTTGGCTGCTTAGGTTGGGTTTCATGGTTGTTGGTTCCTTCTGAATATCTTCACAAGTCCATGCTTATCCCAGTCTGCTCCTCCACCAATGTCATGTCTTTCACCGGCATTTGGTGTTCTCATATTTTTGAACCATGAGACATTTTGGGCTACTGTCTCAACGCCTCGGTGGACTGACACTAAAGGGCCATTCACTGCAATTAATGCCCACCTCATGTCACAGGTAGAGCCACAGCTATTTGGCTCACAGGTGCAGCACACATCCATAGCCAGGAAGATGGAGCTATGGCAAAGAATCGTGGACAGGGTCAACGCTGTGGGACAGCATCCAAGAAATCGGGAGGACATCAGGAAGAGGTGGAACGACCTACGGGGGAAGGTGCGTTCAGTGGTCTCCAGGCACAACATTGCTGTACAGCGGGCTGGCGGCGGACCCCCACCTCCTCCCCCACAACTAACAACATGGGAGGAGCAAGTCTTGACTATTATGCATCCTGAGGGCCTCGGAGGAGTCGGTGGAGGAATGGACACTGGTAAGTTAAATCTCAACTATTATACCCCCCACCCTACCTGCATGCCATCAAACACCCCCGCCCTCACCCCCTCCCCTATCACTCCAACTCCTCACTAATGTACTCATAACACAAACCACACATCCCAACACCAAGCCCTGCATGACACAACTAACCATGGTCACCCATCACTAAAGCATGCTCACTGCACATACCCATAACAACCCCCTAACCATCATGACACAAGCCCCCACACACGAAGGCTTGCACTGGGGTACACAGTCACCCACCCATTGCACACCATGACACACACACATGCAATAATCATGCTTTTACACCCCTGCAGGACCACTAAGGAACGTCACCACACCGGAGGGTCCAGACAACTCCACTCCACCCACAGAAGAGGCCCACAGTGAGGACAGCAGCTCTGCCCTACTGGTGCCTGTTGACCAGCCCGGACCATCGGGGGCCTCGGGACAGTCGGTTCCCCTCACACAGGCACAGCTCAATACTGACCTTCCACCCTCTGGTAACACCAGCACAGCACCCACCCAGCGGGCCCATACCTCCGTCCCCAGGACACGTCAATCAGCTGTGTGTCCACCACTACAGGGAACCCAGGATAACCCACCACCCCAACAACAACAGGGACCTGGGGGCAGTGGTAGTGGGCACACGGTCCAGGGGACGGAGGCACAGGAACACAGGGGAACTGGGAGGGCTGCTGTGCAACAGGGGGCGGACAGGCCAAGGGAACCCACTCTCCATGAGGCCCTCTCCTCCATCATGGGAGCATACCACCACTCCCAGGAGACGATGGCGACGGTCCTGGCCAAGTTTCAGGAGACCCAGCGCCTGCAGGACGAACTGTATACGGGGTTCAGGGAGGAGCTCAGAACCATCAGCTCCGCCCTGGGCACCATTGTAGGGGTGCTGAAGGACATACTGAACACCATGAGGGACACCGTGGCACTCCAAGGGGCCCCTGACACTAGCATGGACGATAAACTGCCCACCACCTCCGCCGGCGCTAATGGACAGGACGCTCCGCCACAGGACCACCACACCAGCACCCCACCCCCTGCAGACGGACAACCACCCCGCAAGCGGTCCCTGAGATCCAGGAACAGGACAGAGCAAGATGGCAAGACCCCCGCCACGAAATGATACCACCCTGATTGTCCTCCCCCTGTCCCACTTTGTTACCCTGTCCCGATTGGAACTGCCCCAGCTCCACTTCCTATGCCCATATGGGCAATGCACCTGTGAGACTAATAGACTGGACTCTGCCATGGACTTTTCTCCACCGTCCCCCATCACCATATCACTACCCCTCTCCATTTTTGAGCACTGCAATAAACACCCTTGAACCACAAAACAATCTGGAGTCAGTCTGTGATTTGGTAAATATGTATAATCAATGACAGTGTCAACATGCTTTCCATTTTTATAGCCAACATACCTATGTCACACATCACAAGTCCTTGAAGGATGCAAGAAGATGACACACGTTGCTAACCACACCTGTGAAACCGTAATGGAAAGGTACAACTCAGTGACCAAATACTGCTATGAAATGACAGACAGGATAGAGGTAGAAGTGTGAAAGTGAATGTAATGGTAAAAAGATAACTGTTCTCACCTGTGTGTCACTGGAAATATTGCCGTATGACTGACTCCCTGTTGTCTATGTCTTCTTCCTCAGCGTCCTCCTCATCACTGTCCACAGGCTCCACAGGCTCCACAGCTGCCACAACACCGCCATCTGGACCATCCTCCTGCAGAAAAGGCACCTGGCGTCGCAAAGCAAGATTGTGAAGCATCGAGCAGGCGATGATGATCTGGGACACCTTCCTTGGTGAGTAGAATGGGGAACCACCTGTCATATGGAGGCACCTGAACCTGGCCTTCAGGAGGCCGAAGGTGCGTTCAATCACCCTACTAGTCCGCCCATGGGCCTCATTGTAGCGTTCCTCTGCCCTGGTCCTGGGATTCCTCACTGGGGTCAATAGCCAGGACAGGTTGGGGTAACCAGAGTCCCCCAATAGCCACACACAGTGCCTCTGGAGTTGACCCATCATATAAGGGATGCTGCTATTGCGCAGGATGTAGGCATCATGCACAGAGCCAGGGAACATAGCATTTACCTGCGAGATGTACTGGTCTGCCAAACATACCATCTGTACATTCATCAAATGATAACTCTTCCGGTTCCTGTTCACCTGTTCACTCCTGTGGGGGTGGACCAGAGCTACATGGGTTCCATCAATAGCACCTATGATGTTGGGGATATGTCCAAGGGCATAGAAGTCACCTTTCACTGTTGGCAAATCCTGCACCTGAGGGAAAACGATGTAGCTTCTTACGTGTTTCAGCAGGGCAGACAACACTCTGGACAACACGTTGGAAAACATAGGCTGGGACATCCCTGATGCCCACTGTTGTCTGAAACGATCCACTTGCAAGGAAATGGAGCACTGACAGCACCTGCACTTGAGGGGGGATTCCTGTGGGATGGCGGATTGGTGACATCAGGTCTGGCTCCAACTGGGTACACAGTTCCTGGATTGTGGCACGGTCAAACCTGTAGGTGATGAGTAAATGTCGCTCCTCCATTGTCAACACGCCCACCAGCGGTCGGTACACCGGAGGATTCCGCCATCTTCTCAAATGTCCAAGCTGACGGTGCCTAGGAAGGACAACAGCGACAACAGAGTCAACAAAATCCCAGGTATGTACCCACAGATACACAGAACATGACACCAAAGACAAAAATCTTCCTGTATGTGTGTCGCCTGTAGGCCTAGGTATGTGTGACGCAGTTGCAAATTAAGCCATGTGGGCCCCTGAAATGGGAGCTGTCTGACCTCTAAACTGGGACAGTGGGATGTGAGGTAACTGCGCTGGCGTTGTACACCATCGCGGTAGGCGGGCGAAGAACGCGGCGCAAAGCTGCATTGGTTAACATTGGACCCTATGGGTCCCAGGAGCCAATGATGAAGTGCGCCGGCGGTGATGAGACGCACCGCCGCGGACGTCACCGCCGCGGACGTGACTGCCATTTTCTATCTGTTCAATCACTTGATACCTGATCTTCGACAGGAGAGGACCTACACTGCAAGTGCTGCTGTGACCTCGGTCTGGAAGAGACAATGGCTGCTGCTTCTGGGGAAAGGGCCCCTGCCTTCACTGCTCAGGAGTTGGAGAAGCTCGTGGACGGGTTCCTTCCCCAGTACACGCTACTCTACGGTCCTCCACACCAACAGGTAAGTACACAGGGAGCACGTTGTATGGGCTATGCCTGGGTGGGGAGTGCTGGTTGTAAGAGGGAAGGGGGCAGAGTGCAGTGATCATGAAGTACTGTGAATGCATGTGCCACATGGCAAGGGCAGGGATGGGGGCCACTCACTTCGACGGTGCTCTTGCTAATGACTTCTCTTCTTCCCCTGTGCATGTCATGTAGGTCAGCGCCCACCAGAAGAAGGACATTTGGCGTGCCATCGCCAAGGACGTACGGACCCTGGGGGTCCACCAGAGACGGGGCACCCACTGCCGGAAAAGATGGGAGGACATTCGCCGCTGGAGCAAGAAGACAGTGGAGGCTCAGCTGGGGATGGCCTCCCAACGTGGGAGGGGTGCCCGTCGCACCATGACCCCCCTGATATTCCGGATCCTGGCAGTGGCCTACCCTGAGTTGAATGGGCGCTTGAGGGCATCACAGCAGACACAAGGGGGTGAGTACACAATCATTCTGGGAACTTTGCGCGCAGTTGAGGGGTCTAGGCGTGGGAGGAGGGCTGTGGGATTCCCTAGGCCAGGGAGACTTCCATAGGCTAGGCCCCTCCATAATGCAGGCCATGTGGCACACCACCCCACCGCAGTAGAGTGCCAAGTACAGGTATACATGCCCCTGTGGCATCCATGTGTGCAGATGTCCACCATAGCCACGTAGGCCAGATCCCAGGAATTGCATCTGTAGAGGCCAGGAGCACGGAGTAGTGCAGGGGGCTGCTGTGTCTGTATTGTCCGCCAACTGTAGCGGTATGCCATGCACTCAACCTGTCTTTCTTCTGTCGTCCCCCCCCCCCTTTTTCTGCTCTCCATGTTCTCCATGTTCTTTTGTGCATCAGCATCATCAGGCGGAGGTACAGTGGCACCGGAGCACGAGGGAGCTGCATCCCACATGGCCATGGAGGGCCACACCACGGACTCAGAATGCACCAGTGGGACGGAGGGCGAGGGGAGCTTCACGTCGGGCACCGGATCCCCAAACAGCGACACGGACTCGTCTGCCGATGGGAGCTCCCTTGTGGTGGCGGCACCATCTATGCCCCACACTTCTACAGGTACAGCCGCCACCTCCCCTTCCAGCAGCCCCTCAGCGTTCGCCTCCTCAGGTCACTCACTGTTGGGCAGTCTACCATTGTGAATGCCATCCAGGGTGTAGAAAGGGAGTTGCAACACGGTAATGCATTCCTGGAGGGCATTCATTCTGATCAGGCTGCCCTTCATCGAACCCTGCAATCTCTGGCCTCAGCACTGATGGCAGCCTTTGTCCCTGTGTCTAGCCTCCCCCCTCCAACTTCCTCCATCCAGACCCAATCCCCTGTACCCCAGCCTATCCCAAGCACACCAACAGACAAGCATGCACACACCTCAACACACAAAAGTAGCTCAAGCAAACATAGGCACCACACATCCCACAGGCACTCACACAAGCATCACCCACATACAGACACAGCAACATCCACTGCCTCCACTGTGTCCCCTTCCTCATCGTCTCCCTCCTCCCTCCCAGTGTTGTCTACACTCTCACCTGCATGCACTACATCTACAGGCACTAGGACCCGCACCAGAACACCCAGCACCACACCCCGCTCACCTGCACTCACCACCCCCACTCCCATTTACACGTCCCCTGTGTCCTCTCCCAGTGTGTCTGTGACGCCCCCTCCCAAAGTACACAAACACGGGCACCCACACACCCAACATCCATCCACCTCATGACAGCCTCCAGTACCTGCACCTGCACCCAAAACAGCTAAAGTGACACCTCCGACAACCACCTCCTCTTCCTCCACTCCCAGACCCCCTCCAGCTACCCATCCCAGTGTTCGTCAGAAACTCTCCCTCAGCAACGTTGACCTCTTTGCCCCCATCTCCACCCCTCCAATTCATAAGTCCCGTAGTAGCACCTCAGCCAAAAAGACTCCTGTACCAGTGGTGCGTGTTTAAGGTGCGTGGAGTGCACCGGCCACCAGGGCAGGCAGTGTGACAGGGAGCCAAAGCACTGCCAGTCCACCCCCTGTAAAGCACCCAAAGTTGGTAAGTGGCCGACGGGACAGGTTGAAGACTCCTGGTGGCAAAACTGGTCACAAGGGTCCCCGGGGGATTGCAGAGTCAGCTGTGACTCCTCCAAAGGTGGTGAAGGGCCGGAGTAAGTCTGCACAGTCTGGTGAGAGCAGCACGGCGGAGAAGGCGCCATCCTCCCCGGTGGCCGGGACGCCACCGCCAGCACCGTCGTCACTGGTCAGGAGACCACCGCCAGAGTCAGTGCCCAGGAGGGCACGAGTATCGTCACTGGTCAGGAGACCACCGCCAGAGTCAGTGCCCAGGAGGGCAGGAGTATCGTCACTGGTCAGGAGACCACCACCAGAGTCTTTGCCCAGGAGGGCACGAGTATCGTCACTGGTCAGGAGACCACCGCCAGAGTTACCGCCAGAGTCAGTGCCCAGGAGGGCCCCGGCTGCCACAGCCCCACAGGAAAATGAAGGACCGTCATGCCACACACCAATGCACAGATCAGAGACCGCCATGGCAAAGCCCCGCTGAACAAGGGAATCACCGCCATGGTGAAGACCGCTGAACAGGGCACAGCACCGCTGAACAGGGCAGAGAACCGCTGAACAGATTAGAGACCGCCATGGCAAAGCCCTGCTGAACAAGGGAATCACCGCCATGGTGAAGACCGCTGAACAGGGCACAGCACCGCTGAACAGGGCAGAGAACCGCTGAACAGATCAGAGACCGCCATGGCATAGCACCGCTGAACAAGGAAACACCGCCACATCAAGCATCGTTATTCCATGTACAGCTGGGACTGTGACGGTACAGGAACCGTCACAGGGAGCTAAATGCAGTGTGGGCACCATTCCCCCTCCAGAACCGTTGGAGACTGTTATCCACTTGAGATACTGTGGCTTTGCACTCCCCAGGATGGTACAGTGGGCAAACCAACCACTGTAGAGACTTGAGAGACTGTGGCTTTGCACTCCCCAGGATGGAACAGTGGGCAAACCACCCACTGTAGAGACTTGAGAGACTGTGGCTTTGCACTCCCCAGGATGGTACAGTGGGCAAACCAACCACTGTATAGACTTGAGAGACTGTGGCTTTGCACTCCCCAGGATGGAACAATGGGCAAACCACCCAAGGTAGAGACTTGAGAGACTGTGGCTTTGCACTCCCCAGGATGGTACAGTGGGCAAACCAACCACTGTAGAGACTTGAGAGACTGTGGCTTTGCACTCCCCAGGATGGTACAGTGGGCAAACCAACCACTGTAGAGACTTGAGAGACTGTGGCTTTGCACTCCCCAGGATGGAACAGTGGGCAAACCACCCACTGTAGAGACTTGAGAGACTGTGGCTTTGCACTCCCCAGGATGGTACAGTTGGCAAACCAACCACTGTATAGACTTGAGAGACTGTGGCTTTGCACTCCCCAGGATGGAACAGTGGGCAAACCACCCACTGTAGAGACTTGAGAGACTGTGGCTTTGCACTCCCCAGGATACATCAATGGGCATGGAGCCCTGTCGTGGATCTGGTGTGGTGCTGTAATCCGGCTAAGGTGCCCCCCCTTTCCTTCCCCCTGAGGTGCCTGTTGTATTTCTATCTGATGCCCCAGTAGTGTTCTCTCCGTTTGTGGACAGGTATCGTGTGTGGGCCTCGCCCATGCATTTTTGGCCCAGTGGTGCACGGACATTGATATGTGCATACCTGCACTGCTTCTCGTAATGTATATACTTTTGAATGTGTATATATTTATCTGTATATATTTGGTACCTGTATTTTGATCCATTACAATTTTTCGACTGATTTCCTTTGGTCTTTGCATTCTTCCGGGGGGGGTTGTGGGTTGTTACTGTGATGTTTTGACATGCATAGCTTTGTGTATTATAATGTGCGAGGGTGGGGGTGGGGGTGGGTGTTTTGCGTGTGGGTCCCCCTGACTTTTGCCTCCCCCCTCCCCTATGTCATAGGTGCAGTATTCACCGTTGTCTTCGGTGCCGCCGTTGCTGGTGTTCATAAATGAGCAGGAAGACAAGTGCAGGTAGGATTTGTAATTCTGGCTCCATGGTGTCCTCCTTCCTCGTGGGATGTGTAGAAGGTGAGCGTTTTCCCATTGCAAATGCTGTTTTCCGCCGTGTTTTTATCCACAGTGAATCCGCCCCGGAAAAGGTGGCGGATTGGCGGGTTGTGATACTGTGGGCGGTACATTGTCTTCTGCCTGTCTGTTGGCGGTGACCGCCGCGCTGCTTGTCTGTACTGCTGTGGCGGTCGGAGTGTTAAAGTGGCTGTCTATGTTGGCGGTTTCCGCCACGGTCATAATTCCCTTTTTTTGTCCGCCGGCCTGTTTGCGGTATTACCGCACCTTTAACACCGTCCGCCAGGGTTGTAATGACCCCCATAGTCTTCTGTCATCGAGTCAAGTGCTGGTTGGGCTTGTTTCTCAGACCTGTAGGTGCTGAGACAGGAAGTCTGCAGGTTTCTTTTGCCCTGGGCTGGTATGCAACTGTGAACCAGTATTGTTGGAACTGCAATGCGAGGGGGCGAGTGTCAGGCCATCCCACCAAACAGGGAGACCAGGGGCTAATGGTCAGTAATTACTTTGAACTTGGACAAATACAGGTAGAAAGGAAAGTGTCTGCAGCCCCATTTTATCACCAAGGCCTCGGTCTCTATCTGGGCATAGTGGGTCTCTGTGGCGATGAGCACCCTACTGGAGAACTCAATGAGGATCCAGCAGCCACGTTCTCTTTCTTTGGTCAGGACAGCCCCGAGGCCTATCAGCCTGGCATCCACAACTAGTTCAGTCGCTTTTACAGGGTTAGAGTATTCTATTGTTGTGTAATCAAACAGTGCTTGCTTGACATTTTCGAATGCTGTGGCTTCCTTGTGATTTCAAGCCCACTTTGCACCCATCTTCGTGAGAGCCCTGAGTGACTCTGACAGCCTTGCGTGATTCGTGATGAAACAACCACAGTAAGTGGCCAATCTCAAGAAGCTGTGTACCTCAGTGGCCTTGCAAGGAAAGGGCACCTCTTAGATCACTTCTGGCTTCCTGGGATCCACCTTGTATCCATCCTTCATGAAAACATAGCCAAAGGACTTGATCTGTTATTCAAAGAACGAGCACTTTGGTAAGGGCGTGGTCACTGAGTCACTTCCTTGCAGCTCAGAGTCAGTGATGATGTTCCTGAAGAGTTGCCGGGTGGATGAGAATATTGTCACTGATATTCATGATCCTTTGCAGGCCACAGGGTGTCTTGAGGATTGTATTCTTAAACAGTGGCGTAGCGTGGGGGGTGTAGGGGGGGGCGGCCGCACCTGGCGCAACATCTGGGGGGGGGCGCGCTCGCACTCGCGAGTGCTAAAATCCACGGGTTAGGGGGTGCAAATTACTTGCCTTGCCCCGGGTGCTGACAACCCACGCTACGCCACTGTTCTTAAACACCTCTGCCACCGAGGAGGTTCCAGAATTCAGCCGTTTGTAGAGTTGCAGGCTTAGGTGTGTCAAGAAGATTGTGATATAGCAGCTCCTCTGATTTAGCGGAACATTACAATATCCTGTATTAAGAACTAGTATGGAGAACCATTTAGCTCCATTAAGGTCGACAATTATGTAATCCATGGCGAGTATGATATGTCTCACCCTTTTGATGCCTCAACAGGGGAGGCACAAATCAAAGCAAAGTCTCATTGGGCAAAGTTGTTTGGGCTTCTCTGTAATGACCCTTATGGACACCTATTGAGTGAGGCTGGATACTTTCTTGATGACAGTTGGATTTTGTAAGTGCTTCTTCCACTAGTTGCCACAGGTAGATAGGCACTCTCATTGTTAGACATGTGCTTCACTAATTTGTTTATGTGTAGCTTCACAGGGGTCCTTTGCAGCACCTCCACCCTTGAAATAGTGTTGGGAACTGTCCTGCGAGGGCATGTACTTGCATTGGAGAAGTGTGGCACAATGGTTAGAGCGGCAGACCCTGATGTAGAGATCTGGCCCAGGACCCGGGTTCAAGTCCTACCTCGGCAGGTTCTGGGCTCAATTCCCTTGGTCCAGATAATTCTCACCCTGGTGCCTAATCTAGTTAATGGGTCCAACTCTGGGCAATAACTTGCTTAATCTCCACAATGGCCCCAACAGTGCTGGGATGCCTGGCTTCACTCTGGGGGTGCCCAGGAGTGGGCACCACACAGGGAAGAGCCAGGAGGGCTTCCATAGCGGTATATGTACAGTGCCTTGAGACCCTAACGGGTGAGTAGAGCGCTATACAAGTGCAAAGTTTACAGTTTTTGCATGGACAGTGCGTGCAAAGACTAGTCCAAGGCAACTCAGCAATGTTTCTACCCCTTCTCTGGCAATCTGAAACTTGGTTAGTATTTCTCACCCGACATTCTGCACCACTACATCTATTACTCCTGCTAGTGGGACTGGCTCCTGTAAGTGTAGATTTTTGTCCTGGTAGGTGACAGAACTGGTTGTGGCTTTAGAAGATGGTACTGTTCCATACTCATGTCATTTACAGATGCTCCTTTGTCATTCAATGCCTTAAAAGTTGCTCTGGTCGCTACCACTTTGCACACTGGTTGAGGCCACCAGCCACTTGTCGCTGGTACAATGTACAATATTAGAAATATGTCCTCATTTTCAAAGAGGTTTTCCTTATGGTCGGAGTGTGCTCAAGACATGCAGCCCATGGAGCTGCATCTGTCTGTGTCCTCAATCATGAGGTCTGGACTGCTTTAGATGTGGCAGTTCTCCCTCTTGTTCCCAGCTCCCTTTATCCACTGCGGCAGACTCTTGCAAAATGGTTCAGTTTTTCACAGTTGGAGAAGGTATTTCCTTGGGTGGGGCAGCTGTACGGAGGGGGGTCTTCTCTTCTGCAGTTCCTGCACTAGGCTCCAGTGTTGTGACCAGCTTCACCTGCTTGCCTCGTGTTGGGTCAACTTCGTATGGATTGATCACCTTCGTCTTGATGGTCAACAGCTTCCCCAGCTGTGAGATGCATTGGCTGGCCTTGAGTGTCATCTCAATTTTTAATACACCGGATGATGACAGCGTGTGAGAATTAGAATGTTCTCCAGGCTAATCCCAAGCTGGCGCAGTATTAGCCCCCTAAGCTTCACAGACCGGCACCTGTATGAATAGGGCCTGGACCTCTTTTGACAGATCGTCATCAGTGCAAGTGCTCGCCAACTCATGCAGATGCATGTAATATGCATCAATTAACTCCCTTTCCACTGCCATGCATGTCATACTTTGAAGCATTCGAAGTATGGGTTACGTTGGGAGTCAAAGTGCACCTTGGGCACCCTGATGGCTGTGTCCTAGTCATTATATGCCCAGGTATCTGGGAGATATTCAAAGAGCTTATAGATTTTTTCCCCCTGCATAGTGGAGCACTAGGGCTCTTTCGATGGTTCCCTCAGTTTCCTGTGTTGCCCTGAAGTAGTTGTTGATGTGGCCTATTCAGGTCTTCCAATAGGGTGCTACCATGGAAGGGTCCGCTAGTTCTCAGAATAGATGCAGGGATATGAGTGGGTTGTGGGCTCATGCTGTGTCTGCTGGACGGGAATCTGGCACGGGGAGGTTGGGCCCTCCTGGTGTAACAATGCTGTTGTCTGCAATGCATGTTAAGGCAGTTCGGGAGAGACTGGATGTGGGCAATAGATTTCATGTCCCACCACTCACTTGATTGTCCTTGTTAGGGTGTTGCCTTCCTCTGGGGCCACCACATTGCAGCAACTGCTGTGCAGTGTGCAAGGCGTTCCTCAGGGTGAGGATATAAAGCATGATATAAACCCTTGGTGCTGTGCACCTGCTGATCACTGTACGTCATGTAAGCTGTATGCTTGCTGCTGCCTTGGTCCAGCAGCTGATGGGCCATCTGCCCTCTCCTCACACTTCTGCATCTTGGCCCTTTCCAGGCTGCACCCCTCAGGGCCACCACCGGGGTGCCATTGCACCAAAAAAGGAGTCAGCTTGTGGGGTATCGTGCACCTACTCACTGCTTCTAGTTTCATGGCTCACTCAAGCCTCAGAGAAACAGGACGCAGCAGGGTGTGGCTGTCTCTCTGACACTGCCACCGCAGCTGTGAGGAAATGCATGGGTGGGGCGGGAGCCTACTCCCCTCATTGCAAGTGTTACATGGCATGCCAGGCCAGCCTGAGACGCTGACCGGACCCGGGTACTTACTTTGTAAATGAGCCAGACAGCATGTAACAGATTATCAGGCAGGGCTTGTGGTCTCCCTGCCTCCTTTATTTATATCCTGTGGCCACGCACATCAGTAGGGTTACATGAGTCATTATGTGGGGCCAGTGCCGTACAACTGACCTGGGTGGCTCACTACAACCTGTACGTACGTCTGTGCAGGAAAGTCCGGTGCTCCTAGGAGGAAACCAGACCTTGCTAGCATGGCCTTCTTGTAGCTTTCAGGTAATGCTCATTTGGAGTCCAACTGCTTTTGTCGTAATTTTTATTTGAAAATGAGAGAACCTCTATCACTAAGAGTTCATCCAGCCTCATCTGAGCATTTTAAAGTACGCTTCACCTTTCAGGTGACAAACAGGGACTAGCTGTAAGATTTTTATTGGCCCTAACTAATGCATTGCCAGCTCAATGGCCAAAACCTTTGCAGAAACCAGAATTTTTAAAGTTTTTCCAGTGTATGTTTTTGTGACAGTAGTATCACATATTTGAATGTCACTTGATAATCAGATCATTATTCATTTCTATTATTGTGGTTTAGTCACAGTGGTATGATACCTGAATATCATAAGCAAACTATTGTCTGACAAACATATCATGTCCTAAATATCATTTACAAAAATATTGCCTAAATTGTAAATAACAGAAATGAGAATATTTATGCCTTAACTGCTAATAACAGATAATCTATACCCAGTGAGGTGATATTTTTGTAAATTATATTTTGGTAATTAGGACCAAATATTTCTATCAGACAATTTTTTTTGTTTACGATATTCTGGTATGCGAACGTAATAGGAACTGGAATGGCACAGACATTGTTGGACATGATCTGGTGTCTGCCATTCCATACTGGCAATTCCGTTCTTACGCATGGATGATGTATAATACTAAAGCGTAATAACATTCCGCACTGTAGTCATAGAGCCATAAACATTATCTCACCTTCAATTGGGAAGTACATCATTTTACAGTCCCAAATAAGGCTCCTAGTTTTGAGTTTTGACTGAATTTACAGATAAGAAAGACAGAAATACACATTTGCCTTATTTACAAAAAAGGAGCTTTTACTCGGACTTGAATAGGGATACACATGGAATTCTTGACCTGGTAAAACTTAGTTGGCATCATGTCCTGGGCCAACTAACTTACCATAGCTGGTTTTAGGTGTGGCGAAACCAGATGGAAGTGTATAGTTTGTTGATTCAGTGTTCCCGCGTCTAAATGGAGACAAATCGTAATGACCCCCCACATCTATCAGTATACACTGGAAACGTCACTGCAATAATTCCTGTAGTACCCAATCATCTATCTGTTTTGATACCTGCCATCCAAATACTTTTTTATATCCTCTTGGTATTTAGGTGTTTTTATTTTAACCGGCTCACTATAATTGATTGCAAAGGTTACAAGTACAAAAGAGCATTCTGTGGCAATTCATAATGAACAATTCTGGACTTGGACAAATACCAGGTTCTAAAATTTCCAGTTCCTTCATGTGGTGTGCTTGAGCCGGGCCCTCAGTGGCCAGCTTATGAAATCTTTATGTACAAGCTGGCAGGCATGCGTTCAGCGCAACAGCCTGAAGAGCGTATCCTGAAATTGAGAAAACAGTACCTGTGAGCAGATGGCTAACAAGACTTGGAAAAACAAGACAATGCAGAAAAACAAGACAAAGCAGAGGCTGTGGCTTCATCTGCCAGACACGGGGGATATGTTAGGAATATAAATACATATTTCGGTACAAATCCTTTGGTGAAATTCCAGCCCAAATGAAAAAAAAAATGTTGCATGTATTTTTGTGAATTTTCTCACTGTTTTTAAAGCTTAGGTAAAATACATTCCTTCAGTAGCATATCACACAATGATCTATTTCCAAAGCATTTCTAAAGTATTGCATGTAAAGTGCATGAGAAATGGATATACTGACCACCCGTAGTAACAAAAGGATAGATAGAAACAGAATCGAAGAAAGACTATGAAAATTGTTGCTGTGAAATGGCAAACAAAGACTGCAGTCAAACAGGCCTGGGAGATGGATATTTGGTCAATGTATATTCGTGACACACTCACCATCACTCCCCAGAATAGTGTAAAAGGCCATTTATTAGGACAGGGTTGCAATTAATAACAAAACATTTGAACAACTTTAGAACATTCCGATTTCCCAACATCTTTCCTGTACCACCACTTTTTGACATGCCCCACCTTTCAATCTTCCATTTTGTTCCCCCAGTTATCTTTGTTCACCCATCCTCCACCTTGATTCACCTCTTCTCCACACTTTCCTTTGATCCCCTGCTTCATTCGGGAATTTCCCACACTGTCAACCTTCACCTGCTTCTTCTCCACCCCCCGGAAGGGTGGCCAGGCCAACATCTGACTCTCCACCCTCCCCATCTACTGCCACCCAGCACAAACCCATGAAGCATTTTACTACCCCACCATCGAGACCACTGCAACTCCAATATGCCACCTTCCTGCTCCAAACTTCCTCGGCCCACAAATCCCCCAGGAAGTAGCGCAATTCCACAGTAATAAGCATTGTATTGTATTGGTTTATTTATAAAGTGCATTCCGGCAAGATGCATCGAAGCGCTAATCTGAACGTTAACACCGGCAAAAGCTACCGACCGAAAGCCCCTTTTGTGACAAGAGCCAGGTCCGACAGATGTACCCCATCATCCTGGAAGAGCGCCACCTCTTCCTCTTTTATCCCTTCATGTGTCAAAACCCTCATGCCATGCGCCCCACAAAAAACCCTCATAGCTTTTTTGAGCTTCCTCCTTGACCTGTCAATTGCCCCATGTTTGATTTCACCCACCATTTGCGCCTAGGAACCAATTCTGTCCAAACCAAATAGGTTCCTGCCATCTTCTTCCGCAGCAACACTAAGGGGGTCATTCTGACCCTGGCGGTAAAATCCGCCAGGGCCAACGACCGCCGGAGCACCGCCAACAGGCTGGCGGTGCTCCCTTGGGCATTCTGACCGCGGCGGTACAGCTGCGGTCAGAAACGGAAAACCGGCGGTATACCGCTGGTTCTCCGCTGCCCTGGGGAATCCTCCATGGCGGCGCAGCTTGCTGCGCCGCCATGGGGATTCCGACCCCCATACCGCCATCCTGTTCCTGGCGGTTTTGGCCGCCAGGCAGAGGATGGCGGCATGGGGTGTTGTGGGGCCCCCGTAACAGGGCCCCACCAAGATTTTCAGTGTCTGCCATGCAGACACTGAAAATCACGACGGGTGCTACTGCACCCGTTGCACCCCTTCCACTCCGCCAGCTCCATTCGGAGCCGGCATCCACATGGAAGGGTGTTTCCCGCTGGGCTGGCGGGCGGCCTTCTGGCGGTCGCCCGCCAGCCCAGCGGGAAACCCAGAATAACCGCAGCGGTCTTTTGACCGCGCAGCGGTATTCTGGCGGTCCCAGCCAGGCCGCCGGCTTCCGCCGCCTGCCGGGGTCAGAATGACCCCCTAAGTCCTGTTGAATGTGTTGCAGTAGTGTGAGACCAAGGAGTCGTACCAAATCATTCTGCCCCAAGTGAAGCACTAATGAGTCAGAGTAACCCCAATTTGGCAGAATAAAAGTAAGAAAAGGTTGCAAATTTCCCCATCTCATCCCGCTCTTCCCCCAGCACAAAACGTCATGTCTGCTGCTCGGCAGTCCAAGAGAGCATCCATAAATCTGCTTCGCTGCATATTTTTCTGCCCAATGGACAAAGGAGTGGCCGACAGCCACGTAACCAACTTCAACCTCCCAGGGCCCCGCACACATCCTGTAGGAGAAAACAGATATCAGTATGGGAAAGACAAACTCCCTCAGCTCCCCGACCACATATCTCTCTATTTTTTCCAACCCATCCTGTGCCGAAAAAACCTGCTCATGCCTTCACATACCACTCGCAGCATTTCGAACACCACCTTCCAATCCACCTGATCTGTGACCAAACCCATCCCAGGCATGCAGTCGCAGTTGCTGCCCCAATCCGGAATGAGTGCCAAAATTACCCGCCTACCAGCCCAGCCTCCGCAGCGCCATCCGCAACACTGCCAACAAATTAAACGCTTTAAGCTTTGCACCATTCTCGTGACAAAAAACACCCGTGTGCTTCCTGTGTCAAAAACCCACCACACTCACTGACTGGGTGCGCCGCAGGATTGCCTCCTTTGTCCAGCCACACCCATTTTCCCCTTCCAAGCTGATGCGTTTTAGACTTCCGCAGCCATATGCCCAAATGGTTGCCCTTCAGGTGCACTTCCCCATGCTTCACCCCCACAGCCTTGCCCAATCTCAACAACTCACATCTGAAAAGCCCCAAAATAATCCATATCATGCACAGGTGAAAAAGTGCCACCTCATAACTAGCTGTGCAGCAGACCGGTAACACATGTAACACTTCAAGCAATAACTCAAACGTGATGGCCTCCCTTACCGCTGCACTTGTCCCCCATTCTTTGCCCCACCCTTTTAACATTTTCCCCAATATATCATCCTTCGCAGGATCACAACCAAAAAATAACTTGCCATAAAAGAATACTCCAGCTAACTTGCCCCCAATTGTGGCTGGTGACAGACTTTTTTTTATCACAAACAGCACAAAACGTATCTCGCAAGCCTCAAGTGCACCCTGATCCTGTAGTCACCACTGCCCTCAATACATTCAAAAGATAGAAACTCCAACCATGCCATCTGATCGCTCCGCCGCATGGGTTCTGCTAGAGACTGCTCCACAAGCCTAACGACCATCATGCCCCCCATTTCCAAATGTCCGCCGGGGCCGATGTCTTACATTCGTCCACACCAGGTGCCAATTTGCGGAAATGTTGTCACTGTGAACGAGACAAGGAATCCGCAATGGAATTGTTAACCCCCGGAATGTGAGCTGCTTTAAAAATTATATTTAGCGTTAGACATCGAAGCATGAAATTCCTGAGCAGCCGCAAAACTCTGAGATCCCTTGCTCTCTGTTTATTTACCAATTCCACCACTGCCAAGTTGTCAACCTGAAACATCACAGTTCTATTGGCAAGTTTTCCACCCCACACAGCCAACGCCATCAGCAAAGGAAAAAATTCCTAGAAGACTATGCTCCTGCCCTGAGTGAGCCACTGTTGAAGCCACACCTCCGCGCACCACCTGCCACCCCAAAAGAGACCAAAACCTGCTGCTCCTGCCACGTCAGAAAATATCTGCACCTGCTACACCGTGTCCTCCTTGTGAAAACCCATGGAACCCCCATTAAACTGAGTAAGGAACATCTCCCAAACCCTGATATCCTACCTCAAACACACAGGCATCCGAATCCGGTGATGAGGTAGTGATGCGCCTGACATAGCTAGGCCCTTGCGTCATCAGAATGCCCTGCCTCCTCGCACCACCCTGCAAGCGAAATTGAGAATACCCAACAGCAATTGTGCTGCCCTCAACTCAATCTTATGTAGCAACCGGAGGTGCTGAGGAAAATCCATAATCTCTTTCACTTTTTCGGATAGCAGCCGTGCTATGAGTACCACTGTGTCTAGTTCAATACCTAAGAAAGTCAGTTCAGTCTTCTCTGGGGCCAATGGAACCCTCATGTCCAGCGCCATCTGTTCAAAACACCTCAAAGCCCCGTCACATGTCCCAGACTCCGCCTCACTTACAAACAAAAAATCGTCCAGGTATTGTGACACTGCGCGATGACCGTTCACTTTCGTGAACACCCACTGCAAAAAGGTACTGAAAGCTTCAAACAAGGCACATGAAATAGTGCAACCCATAGGGGGCACCCTGTCCACATATATATCCCCATCCAGCTGCATACTTAGTAAGGGGAAATACTCAGGGTGAATGGGCAAGAGCCTAAAAGCCGCCTTGATGTCACATTTAGCCAGCTCCGATCCCCTGCCACTCTTACGAACCAGCCAGATGGCATCATCGACTGATACGTACACCACCCGCGTGTCCTCGGGCACGATAAAGTAATTCACTGACACCCCCTCTGGCTAAAATAGATGATGGATGAGACAAATCTCCCTGACTTCTTTTTTGGTACCAAGCCCAATGGTGAAATCATCAAATTCTCCATAGGCCACTCGTAAAAAGGGCCCGCAATCCTTACTCAATTTACTAGCAACCACCTCCGGCAACTCCCTGCCTGACTGCAAATTGTCAGCTCACCTTCGTCCTCGCGGTCCCTGATAATCCACCCTGAAACCTTCTGTGAAACCCCATTCCAATCTACGTGGTACATCCGTGTCAGGGTACAGGCACAGCCAATGCAGCAATTTGTGCAGTTCAATTGGTGTAGGAGCCCTTTGGCCCAGGAGCGCCTTGAGCTCCACGGCATCTGGCAGACCTCCATTGTTCCACTGGGCTTGACAGTGAAAAACACTGCATGACCAGGTGTCTCCCCCCACATTTGGAACACTCATGTTTAAATTTACAGGGATGACGTTAGCAGAAGCCTTTGCTAAAATTCCAACAGGCTCCCACACTGGAAACTGGAGCTCTCTACGTTACCCGCCCGACCTCGGCGGGATGGGGTTGAAAAGATTTTTATATCATCGGCAACCCGCTTGCCGTGTGAGTTGATGCCTCCGAATACGAAGACGCTATCCAGCGCATCCATAGTTAAGAATCCACATCCCCCCATGGTTTGTCTGGGTTCACGCTCACCCTAACCCTGAACTTTTCATCGTAAATCAGCCACGCAAAACCCCCAAAATGCAACTGTGCCTTGCTAATGTATATCCATATAATTAAACATCGCAATTGCACTGTCAGGGTATTTGTTGCAGTAAATTCTTGCATAGATAAGAAACACTGACGTCCAGTTTTGCATTGTGATTGGAACCCTTGGCCTGCGTGCCAATTCCTACTCCTCTTCCTTGGACCCATCCTTTGCCTGTATTTCCCTGTGGAGAAGCTTGAATACATCAACGTATTCGTGTTTACATAGTTACTGGTCTTTTCCCCCTACATGTGACCCCAGCGGCATCGCCAAACCCATGTATGGGAGGTGTTTCTTGTGTCCACTCCTCTCCTTCGCTTCACTATCTGCGTCTGTCTCAGTGCCTTCATTCCCTTCGCCTACTGACGTTACGTCCTTCTTTGCCAAGATAACCTCTGTCCACGCAGCCACTGCCGCTACCGCCCCAGGCGCTTCAAGTATAGACTTATCCCCCACCCCAACAGATTTGAACTGAGGTGCAATCGAATTGTTCTGGGTTGGCCCCCATGCAGACCATTACTCCCTCTTACCTTGGAGCCCCGGTTTGTGGGTATCCGCCTCCCGAACCTTCTTCCAACCACATCTGCGATCGTCTTTCCGTGCCTCCTCGTGGGCTCTCGCACCCAGCTTTGTTTCCTGTAAAACATCAAATGAAGAGGGGGTTGCGCCACTCCTGCGCCCCTTGTCTGTCACTTTCCCCTTGCTCACCTCTGTATCTCGAATCTCCCTCACTTCCTATTCATCATGTCTGCCTCATAGTCAAGCTCTACCACATCCTCCACATCCATGTCATCTCTCACTTCATCATATTCGGCATGCATGACTCCTTGACGGTCAGCCGCGCTGTCCCCCCCATGGTGTCTGCCATGTGTCCTTTGTGTGCGATCCCCTGCTGTGGGGAGGGGCGCCGAAGGCCCCCCTAGTTCTTCCGACCAACATCGAGGGGCCCTTTTGTGCCCCGTTGGCTGTGCCACCTTTCTGACAGCCTCACTCGGTGGCATCACTGCTCTGTGCTGCGCATGGCCGCTTTTGCCACGTGTGTCACTCACACTGCTGAACCCACTGGCTGCACAGGCCTCCTACTGTCCTCCCTTGCTTCCTTTGGCACCCATACCCAGCAACCTTGCTCCTGTCCGTGGTCAGCCTGCTCTGCTGGCCCCCCTGACTCTCTCAGTGCCACTCTTCCACTTGCGCTGCCCGTCTTTCCCTAATGACTCCTTCCTGTCCCTGCACAACTGCGCCCATCTCTCCTCGGTCTCAGCCACCAACCTATGCTGCTCCTTGATCCTTGCCTCAATATCCCCTGCAGCCCTATCCAAATTGTCGACGTAGCTTGCACTGCCCCCCTGAGCCTTACCCCAGCTGGTCCTGCCCCCTTCATATCTGCCCCTGTCCTGCCTTGCACAATGACCCAGGGCCTGTGGGCTCCTCCTTGCCTGACCAATGTCCAGCTCCTTGCTTGCACTTCTTCAATTTCTTGGGGCCCCAGACGCCTGGCCAGTCTCCACAGCAGCCCCCCTGCCCCTCTCTGAGGATAAATCGAGGGGCAATGCTTTGATCTCTGGGCCTTGCTGGGCCAGCCCTAAGGGTGTGGTCCCACTGGCCCCCAGGGCCTGTATTGCCCTGCTGCTGGCCCCCGCAAGGGGCCCTGCATCAAGGACCCTTCCCCACTCTCACTGTGGCCCCCAGCTGCCCCCTCATACTCTCTCTGCTGCTCTTGGAGGAGAGGGGGGGTGGAGGTGCTGTGCCTCCATCCCTCCGCAGAGTTGCGATTTGCTGTGCCCTTCACTGGCGACTGGCAAGCGGCTACTGCTGCTGCCACGTCATCTGATGCCGCACTCGCCGGGCACTCCATGCCTACCCAGGCCTGGTCCAGAACATCAGGCTTGAGGAGGTCCGCGGGTCCAGCCTCCCTCAGGATGCAAAACGCAGTACGCACCGCCTCCGCTTCATGGCCTGCTGCCATGTTGCGATTGCGGCCTACCAAAACGTCCTTAAAAATGCCTGCCTACAACCAACTTCAGCAGTGCAATGAGCTGCGCAGAAGAGGCCAATCTCCTCCCCTACCTATCTACTTATACCCACCCTCAGAACCCTCCCCTGCTTCCCTCCTCTCCAATCTCCTGTCCCCGTGATGTTTTCCCCCGTCACAAAGGATCCCGTGGAGAGACTAGACTGCATCTTTGCTCTCCACTGGGCCCTTCATTCTGCTTCGTTTGTTTTCTGGTAAATATTACATACAATTAACCAACTGAGCAGGAGTTTAGGCAACAATTGGACCCTATTTGCCTTTCTATGACATGTGGTGAAACCTGATGAAAGTTATCAGGGGGAACTGCACAGCAAAAATACAAAACATGTGAGTGTGCAGCAATAAATTCCAAATCCTTGTTGCGTGCCTCATTCCACAGTGGGAAGCTCGGAGCAGGTGGTTTTACCACACCCATTAACTACCCCATCCGGGATGTTGGCATTTACTGTGCGCCGTAAATACCCTACTATTTCTAACATACTAAGAGGCTGATTACAAATAAAGGTGCTATTTATCGCACCTGGTAAATAACAATACTCTTGGGTTTATTATCATGTGCCATAAATAGCACCTATTATGAGTTAATTTAGAAAAATATGCAGATTTTGGCATTTAAAACACCAAAATCCGCATGGTACGGCAAATACTGTACATATTTACACTGTTAAATTTTGGCAGGCTAATCCTGTCAAAATGTAATGAATGTTGGGTAATTTAACACATCTGATATTTATCGGATGCTCTAAATAAGGCAAAACTCGTAATCCCATCCCATGCGTAAACATGAGTTTACACACGGGGTTGAATTCAGTGCCTAATTAAGGGGCAGATCTACAAGAAAGTGGCGCATCCGTCCCAATGCACCACTTTTCGTGCATGCCTCTACCGCCACCTAAAGACACCATGGTTGCTCCGTATTTACAATACATACAACAATGCCCTAACGGGGAAAAACCAACAAATTATTTATACATCATAGAACAACATAGGTGAAAACAGAAAAACTATTTATTCATATAAATATATATATTCATTCATTTACTTATACATAAATATCAATTTAATATATTCATCCTTTACGGACAACCCATCTAGTAAACAACACACCGAACGACAGGTAGTGTGAGAAAAAGTGCTCGTGATAGATAGAAAGGAGAATAATACATATTCAAATTGATCAAAAACCTATACAAAAAAACATTAAAAACAGTCGGTTGTTTCTTTTTTGTTGCATTGACTCCATTCCAAATCCTCAGAGAGTCGAAATCAATTCCTTCAATCCTCCAAAGATCCTATGCAGAAACCAATCCGAACTATGATATATCCGTCGACGTTTCAACCCCTCTATATCTTGGGCCAAATCACAGCTCCACAATGTGTCTTCTTCAGGACTAGTACGATGGGAGTCCCTTAATATATCCTCTGACTTATTCACTTTTTTTACTTGTCTATTCGTTTTGCTTTGCGAACGCTCAGTCTTTTGAAGGCTCACACATGAATGAAGAGTGCATTGGAATTGACTGGTGACCTGGTATATGAGGAGGAATGGTATTTTAAATTCAGACTTGATCTCCTCATAAATAGACAAGTAAATGAATGAATATATATATTTATATGAATAAATTGTTTTTCTGTTTTCACCTATGTTGTTCTATGATGTATAAATAATTTGTTGGTTTTTCTCCGTTAGGGCATTGTTGTATGTAATGATTACTTTCTACCCAGCCCGGTCGGGTTTTTGGGTTACCCTCTGTGGTTTATAAGTACCGTATTTATAATAGGCCGCACCATGGCGGTCGTTAGCATAATAGCATCAAAATTGTTGAAGCTATTGTGGCACTTTGCTGCACTAGCGTCATAAATTGTGACGCTAGTGTAGCAAAGCACCGGTAGGCCCATAGGTTACTATCAGTGCATAATTTTAAAGCCTGCTCCGAGCAGGCGTTTAAAATAACGGAAAAAATGGTGCAGTGAAATCTTGTAAATTTGGCTGCACCATTATTTCGGGCCTCACTGCGTCAGAATGCTCCCCTTGCATACATTATGCCTGACACTGGTATAATATGGCACAAGGGGTGGCAAAGTGGCGCAATGCAAGCATTGCACCACTTTGCAAATCTGGCACGGGGAAAAGGCCACCTTAGCACCATCTTAGCGTAAAAAATGACACTAGGATGACGCAAGGTGGCGCAAGGGGTTTGTAAATATGTCCCTAAGTATTTTACTAGTGAAGTTTGGCATTCAGTGACCAGGCCTCCCTCTGCTATTTACCACGGAACAGACAATAAAGGAGAGGTCGGTCTTCAAACCCTCCAGAAAATATCCTTCTATAGACCCTCAGCCCAAGAGACAATGCCTCCTGGCCTCCTCCTGAACCTGTTTTTCTTTTGTAAACCTTCTCACTAAGGGCTTGATTTAGCGTTTGGCAGATAGGTTACTCCATCACAAACGCAACAGATATCCTGCTTCCTGTATTAGGATTCCCCTAGGATACAATGGGATCGCAATACGGTGGATCGGATCTCCATCACGTTTGTGATGGACTAGCCACATCCAGTGAACTCTAAATCATGCCCTAAGCCTTGATTTCTGAGATCGCCTTTGAACAGCAGCAGTTGTGCTCTGACACTGCTGGCAACAAAAAGCTGATTGTGTGTGATTTGTAGAGACGTGTTAAGCCCTCAGTGAAATATAAGCCCTCAGTGAAATACAACTACTAACAGATTTCTAGTTCACAAGTCTCTAATGATCCTTATTTGAAGGATTTAGTCCTCATTCTCAAATGTTAAGTTGACCCAGAAGAGCGTTATGGGCCCAATCCATTGTGTCCTCTCCTTTTTGCTCCTTGAAATGTAGGAGTAAGTTACAGTTAAGTCACATTTAAGTCAGGAGTACGGCACAACTCATGAAGATGTTACATAAGCTGTATGTGATATATTTGTCTGTAGTAAAAAAGTACAGTCCTCGGCTAGGAACAGTACATGGAGTTCTGTCCCCATCTTCCTCACATTCAGTTCTGCCTGTCTCATCTCCCTCCTTCCTTTTTGACTTTCTCTCTCTCATTCTCACTTTTTCCTTTTCTTGTGTCCCTTTCTCACTCTCACATGTTTTATCTTCCTCTTAATGAGTTCTCACATCTCGATATATTCTGTCCTTCAGATAATTTGGTCCCAAGAGATCTATGGCTGACATGGTAAACTTGAGTAATCAAAACTTGACAAATAGAATTAATCTCATTATTCTGGATGATTAGCAGTGATGGGTTTGATTTTTATAAAATATAGCTGTTATTGAATATGTGAAGTACATGAAACAGAAATCTTGTTAGCATGGCGGGATGGACAAAGAGACCATCAAAGAGAAATTACGTGTCTCTTTTCCAGTCCTCAATACTTCCATAACCTTGGATCTATCAGTCTCATCATTTTATTTACCGCTTATGCAGTAATAGCACTCTTAATACAGGCGCCCGCCTTATTTATGCCAAATACACATTTTCAGCTTTAGCCTACATGAAAATGACCATAAATCGTCTCAGAACTTACTGAGAATTAGCTCTGCTTTCTACTGGCAATCTTTTATCTTCAATCCAAATTCAATATTTTATCTTCAGTCCAATTTTATCTTTTATCTTCAATCCAAAGTCAATCTGTTATCCTCTCAGAGCTCATTGAGAAATAACCCTACTTTCTACTGTTATCTTTTCTCTTCAATCCAAATTCCTCAGATCTGATTGGATCACTTCTTTCTGGCTTCAGTTTGTATGGAGGTTCTAACAATTACATGGGGGTGCTATGTGTACTTAAAGGGTTGATATTTTTCCACCACTACCTTCTCAAGTTTTATACATTGTGGAAATCAGTTTGCTGCGTCTCACCAGTGTGCCTCCCTTCAAGATCTCACTGGTATTTGACCACAAACGTGTCCAAAAAAGTTTCAAAATTCCAATTTAAAATTGCATCATACCACTAATTTCCTATGTATGTAAACATTTATAGCCTTGAGAAAGGCATACTCTGTGTGGCCCAGGGGTAATACACATGTTGCCTGTACACGCTGAAAACCAAACAGAGGGTTCTAAAAAATAAAAACAATACATACAGCCTTGGTTGATTATTATGTTCATGTCAAATAACACATTTTACATTATGTCACCAATTGTGGTCAAAATGTTATAGTGTGAGTATTTCATTGTTTAACAATAATCTGTAACTTGTGGTCAATAGGCTTTATCCACTGTAACAGGAATGCAACAATGCACACCAGTTATACACTCCATGAAACCTTTTCTTCTGGGCATTAAAGTGCCTAGTTTAGGTTTGACTCCCTTATATCTACTATGCCAGATTCCAGGGATGAACATGAACCCTACCACGATGTGATGCTCTGGACCATACTGAAAGAAATACTTTGCTGTTTAGCTAGAGGTCTCAAAGGGATAATGCCTAAATGGCTGAAACAATTAACCACCCAGTCCATCCAGAGAAGAATCCAGCCCTGTATATTAAAAGAGCTTGCAAGAAGCTCGCATTAGCTGATGTTTATTTGTCTTGGAACCATGTACTTCACTCAAGAGTTGGCTGCACAGCACTTTCCATCATGAACAGTAGCAACAGATTGCATGATTATGTCTAAGCATGTACTGAAAATGGTACTAGCATTCCATGCATCTATGTGTACTGTCAACTCATTCCCGCTCATGCTTCAGAATAAAAAGTTACAAAATCTGTGTGGGGTTCCTCTTAGAGACTTAGGGGGTCATTACGACCTCGGCGGTCTTGCAAAAAGACCACGAGGCCGCGGGAGACAGAATACCGCCATTGCCGGCGGTATTCCTGGCTCCCTATTATGACATTTCCGCTGGGCCAGCAGACGGTAACAGTGTTACCGTCCGCTGGCCCAGCGGAAATGTCACATCAACATTGCTGCCGGCTCGTAATAGAGCCGGCGGCAATGCTGATGTCCAGCGGGTGCAGTAGCACCCGTCGCGCATTTCACTGCCCGAAATTCAGGCAGTGAAATGCGCGACGGGGCTATGCCTGGGGGCCCCTGCACTGCCCATGCCAAAGGCATGGGCAGTGCAGGAGCCCCCAGGGGCACCCCAAGTCCCCTTACCGCCAGCCTTTCAATGGCGGTTTTTACTGCCACGGACAGGCTGGCGGTCGGGGACTCAAAATCCCCAGGGCAGCGGTGCTTGCACCGCTGCCCTGGGGATTATGACCGCCAGGCGGAATCCTGGCAGGATATTGGAAGGGCCGGCGGTATGGCCGTGGCAATTCCGCCACGGTCATAATTGCTGGCGGAACACCGTCAGCCTGTTGGCGGTGTTACCGCCACCTTACCGCCGGCCGCCAGGGTCGTAATGACCCCCAGAGTATCAAGCACTGTAGGACTTTGGAAAGGAGAGGGTGTGGTGTGGTACAAAACACTAGACAATGATGCATAATTTAAACAGGGGAAAATAGACAGTGTACAACATCAGTCCTGACAGCTCTGCCTCACCTTAACAATGAAAAGCTTCTCCCTATGAATACCGTATTAAGGAGGGGCAAATCAACAGACAGATTTCTCTGCAGAATCAGAGTACAGTTACCCTCCTTATTTCTACCCCTTACATCTTTTCAACTTTACTCTACATGATACTGACCATATCTATACATAGAAGAGCTCCCTGAAAATTAGCCTTACTTTCTATTGGAAATCTTGTATACCATTGGTTCCAAACCTGTGGTCCAGGAGCCCCTGGAGGTCTGCAAAGCCTTATTAGGGTGTCCATGACTGTTTAGAAAATTAATTAATATTTTCAGATTAATAAAGTGCATATAAATAAAGGAGCAAAATGTACAGGTGATTTTTTAAAAACATTCTGTAAATGTGAAAACATTTTAAAATGGGGGCTTAAAATTAAATTATTATCTTCAGATGTAATCATTGGACCAGGGCAAGTGCATCAAACAGAATACAGTATGGATGATAAGTGGCCCCAATTAAATTTAGAAAAGCTTCAACCTTCCAATTAACATTAAAATGCTATTTTATTTGTGAATTAAATAAAACATTTCATCATTTGTGTATTTGTTTGATGAGTGCTTATTTCTGTATTTTTGCATATTATTTTGCTATTTAAACAATCAAAAATGCTTACGCCTGGGTCCTTAGCTTCCAGTAATGACTCAGTGAGGCTTCCCAGATTACAATAATGATTCAGTGAGGGTCCCAGAGTTTCAGTAATGGATAAGTGGGGGGCCCACAAAAGTCAAAACGTTAAGGATCACTGTTTTATACCATTCACTGCTAATTTCTCAGCCTTTGATCTGACCAGTTCTTTCTTACACCAGTTTGTACAGATATTTTTACATTCATATAGGTGGTACTATGTGTACATAAGGGCCTCATATTTCTTCCGCTGTCATTCTGTCAAGGTTTATATACACACGCACATGATTTAATAGCTTTGGGAAATCCCTTGGTCTAAGCGCAGCAGGAGAAGAACATACGTTGTCCCTACACACTGAAAACGGAATAGAAGATCTTAAATGATAAAAGGAGCATATCTAAGTAACACACACTGCCTTTGTTGGTTATTATAAAAATCAAATGGCATGTTTTACATAATGTATCTATTATCATTCAAATTGTTACAGTGTGGGCATTCAGTTGTCTAGGGAGAAAATGTAAGCTTAAAGAAACTGATGGTGGCTTGTGGACCTTCCAAATAGACCTGTTTGCATTCGAGCAATAGCTCTCAAACACCTACAGATCAAGGACAGACTGAGGACAGATCAATGGAAAAAGGAAAAGATTACCTTGCTTCATTTTTAGCCTCCAGCTAAATCAATACATTTTTTCCTGCTTTTTCGAATTTTATGTTCATGGACAAATCATTGTTATTTTTTTCTACTCATGGACAACCAAGGATGACTATGGTTTGACTTTTTGTTAACATGTATTTGATGGAGGTAACATTCTGCCACAGGTTCACCACAGATTGGTGCAGCCGTGCTGGTAACCTCATTTTGAAAATTCCAGGCTTGGTCTTCACTTCTCTTGGAACTGTCTTCTGCTTTCTGGCTCAGTCTCTTCCCCTCCTGATTCCCAAAATCTGGTGTTATCTGATCTCTGTGGCTTACATTGCAGAAGAAGGCTTGAGGTTTTCTTGGTCTCGCCTAGTCTTTTTTTGCTCTCAAACAGTCTTTTTTTGGTCCACAAGCAGGGTACAATTTATAAATCAGAAAAGCAGCATGGTCTAGCTGGGGTTTGCCTAGTGACTTTGATCCTATTAAAAATTAACTTTACATGGTAAATTCTCTTTTAATTCAGTATGCTGCAGGTAAGCCAAATTGTATGGTGAGCGGTGTTGAGATGGCGTCTGTAGATAGCAGGCCTGTTGAGCTCCATTTCCCAAAGTGTAACTTGATAACTCATTCAGGCTACCTTGTGCAATATACTCATGTTTATGGCAAGTGACATTTGTTCTTATTTTATTTTCCAGTTTAGTGGAGACTCTGTCAAATAAGCTTAACATGACTTTGGGATTGGTTTCTCTTCAAATGGTCTCAGAAATCAAGCTCTTATGATATAGCAGGTCAGCAATCCGCCCTAGCATTGTACAATTTTACCTGTTAAGGACGACCAAAGGAATTTCAGTCTCCCTTATAATTCTTTTTCTAAGGTCAACCGAAATTGAGTGTTTTGTAAGCCTCATGCTCCAATCTTTTTTCAATTTGGCAATCTGAGTTCATGGTTTATGCAGGTTGAGGCATGTATACCTATAATTTTAGTCACCTTTCAGTTCAAGGAAGACACATCTTCTAAACCTTTAGTCTGAGATAAACTCAAAGACACTTTTAGTTTTGTAGTTGGGCTACAGAGTTTTTGTTTCCAACATTTTATTGCAAGTCAGTTCCTCGTGTCTTTTTTGAGGTTATGAATATGCTTTCAAATACCATATGGAAGCCTTTCATCTTGGCACCAACTATACATTTGTTTAACTCATTTATGATTGAAGGAAGTAGTGTTCATGCCTCTGTATTATTTCAGATGTATTGATTTATTTGATTTATTTGTGATTTTATATAGTGTGGAAAAGAATCAAAAGGGTATCTGAACGCTTTACAACTGCTACTGCTGCATACAAGCAGTTGCAAGAGATCAGTTACACTGATTTTGTTACATAACAAACAATATGCAAAGTTTCATAAGTTAAAACATCTGTCTTTGCCTTGAATCTATTTCCGGAGAGTGTATAGTCTATGCCTTGTAATTATCTGATGACAAAATCAACAGATAACACATTTAAAAAAAATGATAGATGGACAGCCATTTTTACTTCCAACATGGCCGTCTAAATTATACCAGTGTGTGAGCAGTCCAAAGTTTGCCAACTGGAACAAAGAAACACACGTTGATAATGCTAGAAGGGGTTCTGAAGACAAGAGATGTCAGGATTCACCTATCCTGAGGGTCGCCCATTGGTAGATGGACCTTCCCTCAACATGACTGCCTCTTTGTATCCTGAAATAAACAGGAGTTAGTCACTTCCTGGAAAATGAGTAGCTGTTCTAGGAATGCTAAACCTTCCAGAGTTCAGTGTTGTAATGACTCAGAGTTACTCCACCTGTGTCCCTAAGGCGGCAGAACTTGTGTTTCAGACACCTAGCCGCTTCAGAGGTTTCAGAGGCCTCACTGCCACCCATGGGTTCAGGTGACTCCACGTTTCCTGTTTCTTGAAGGCTGTGCCTTCTCCATACATATTTGTGCTGTGTTGACTCCTCTGTGCATTGTGGATACTTTGAACAAGATACCTGTCACTCCGAGTATGCCCCTGAAACTGTAACGAAGTCCATTGGGTTGGTGTGGGAGAATTCAGAAAGGCATGAGGGCTGATGCCGCCATTTTGACTCCTCGCTGCCCCAATACCGAATGTAGCTGTCCTGATTGTGTGCCTCTAGCACTGCCCAGGCACTTCACCACTCTCCAGGAAAGGACCCCGGCTCCACTGCCCTTGTACACAAGATGCCCAGCAGACACCTCTGAGCTTCTTTCATCAGGAAGGAACCCAGCTTAGTAATGGATTCTACAGTTGCTGTTTTTTATTAGCTCCTGCCATCACTGTACTAGTAACTTAGAGAAAGATTTTTGGATGAACGTGTTTATTTTGGCTGTTTGGAGCTTTCCTGTTGCCAGGGCCAAACTAGAAATAAAAAAAGTTCAAATCAGTCCCACATTGCATTGGGCATTCATGAGAATTGGGCTGGAGGCATGACTGAAGCCCAGCAGTCTATACTTCCCTAAAAGAAACATTTTCCCCGCAGCTTTCTGGGGAAATGTCAGAGGGGTTGAATTGCTTGTCTTTCACTGCCTGATGTATCTTTATTTTGGAATTTTCGCTCTACTTAAACAATATTCATCACCAGAAAACGTGGACTCGAAGTTTATGGTTGCTAAATAAATAAAAGATATTGTATATTCTTTGATAAAAGTAAAATTTGGTGTCATCAATTAGGTAAGAAGGAACATCTGCATTTTCCTGTAGCAACAAAGTAATTAACGTTTATAGATTCAGATGGGACACTGTCACGACCCTAAATGAATAATAAAACACAAAAAAGATTTTTTTTTTAAAAGCGTTGTGTTTTTCAGAGCACAAGTCCTAAAAAAGAGGGGGGACTAACCAAGTTAGTCAGTAAACTAGTGAATTCTTATCGCGTGACATCACAGAGCGTGACCGCACATAACATCACAACCCATAACCCCACAGGAAGTGATATCACAAGTAGTGACCTCAGATCTTAAGACTTCACATATATGTTTAGCAGGACTATTATGAGTGCATTTGAATGCATTACAATATTTAACAAATGAAACTTTGGATCGGAGTTGAGCCAAAAAAGTGACGCAACCCTGACGAAAAACCTGGGCCTCAACTTATACATTCATGTTTTTAAAACTCTGCCACACAGCAATTGGCAACAAGAAGAAACATGGCAGGAAATCTGTTCTGGTTAATTTGTTGCAAAGTTTGCATTTTAATTTTTTTTACAGGGTTAAGGCACCTGCTGCAGAGATCTGTGTATGCCTGGTAAATCTCAGGGAATAGTAATAATGGTAAAATAACTCTTGAGGATAATGCACTTGCTGGAGAGACGCAATGTGTTTTGTCGAGACCCAGTTTTGAATCAAAGTGGCATGGAGGGTTAATATGTCTCCTGTAAAGCACATCATGTGACACACAGATTTTTATTTTATGTAGATGGTTGAAAGGGTTACTGCTTTGAATACAGAGATCCTTTTGTTACTTGCAGTTCATAAACCATAATCCTTTTAATATAGGACAGTGAGCTATGAAGAACATATGACTCCTACACCTTGTATCTCTCACTGTCTTATGTAACACATTCTGTACATTGATTTACACACACATAATTAATTATCAATGTATAATGTGTATGTGTGATGTAAAGCACTCCGACATCATGGATTGGGATGAGTAGCTCTATAAAATAAATAAAACAAAATAGTGGTATTTACATTGTTATTTGTGTAAATACTGGGACAGACCGACACATTTGACATTCCTACAGAGCATGCATATGCGATATGCCTTATATTCAGGGACTGAAAAAAAACGAAAGCATACCCCTTTTAAGTACTTATGAAGTAATAGCAAGCGATGAACCTTTGTTTCCCCTCTATTGAATTTGCAGCTAGATATGAGGTTCCAGATAGCTCCTGTCTAGGGTACTCTATCAAAAGGAGGTCCAGTGGCCCCTTAACATTGGCCTTTGTTTTGGGCTTAGCTGCAATTTAGCATAACAAAGCCCCCTCCTTGCCTGCATGTTGCTAATTGGAATGAAAACAGAGAATCTGCATGCACTGCTGAATATGTACATGTATGAAAATTACACTGGGATGAGTTTAACATATTTCTGTGGGGCCCAACTTCTTGGTAGGGGAGATGACCTCCACCCTGTGAAAAGAGTGAGCAGATGTTGTCTGCCAGTGTGTGATCTCGACTTGTGCCCTGGTGGTTTTCTATTCAAATTAAATACAGTTTTTCCATGTCTCTTCAGAGACAGCTGCCATTATGTTAGTGTTGTTGTTCTCAGATTATATAAAAATTAATCATGTGTGTATGCTTCATATTTACCTATTGAACCATGGCCTACACTTCAAAAGACAGGAAATGGGTCACAAATATGTTATTATTGTGAAAAGTATAGAGTAGTATTTATGAAAAAGTGGTGCTGCGCATCAAGTCACCTTGCTGCACTGTGTTACTAGGAAAGGGCAGCAATGCACTGTATTGAAGGCAATACGGCACAGACCTGTACTTTCCCTTGCGCTGGCACACAATGGGCTGTCTTGCGCCAATGCTGGCATGGGTGCAAGGATGCCTGCATTGAATGCAGCACCTTCCTGTACAAAAACAAACCTGAGTGACTTTTTCCTCTATGTGTATGGCAGAATGCAGCACACATAGAAAGAGGAAAAAGCGAGGAGACATAAAGATATTTCTTGACGCTATGCCTCTCCTGGAGAGGCATATCTTTTTGGAGCATTCCCAGGTTTACCTGTTCTTCTAAATCTGGTAATGCGTCAAAATCCATGGATGTTGCGTGGGAACACCCATGCAACATCCATGGAAAAGCCTCCCTGGCACACAGTAATGCAAAGCAGGGATTTGTGCTGGGTTACATTACTCGAGACAGGTGGCATTGCGTGGCTTCATAAATGTAATTTTTCATTTACGCCACTCCTGGACCATGGTGCGTGGTGGAAGACTGATGCAAAGGGGTTCATAAATATGCCCCATAATTTCGATATGTCTCTAAAGGTAAAAAAACAAGCATTTGCAATGCATCAGTTCTTGCATTTGCTCGAGTTAGAGCTATTAGCTTTGTAAACTCCTAACCAGACTTTACTTGCCACATAAATTGAAAGAAATAAAACTAGCAGGATCACGCTATGCAAAACCCACCACAATCGTGCTGCATGGAAAATAAAAAGATAAAGTAGTGCAGAAACCAGGCTGAAAACATGGAGACTCGTATGTTTTCAGTAGTCGGCTGGTGCGCTTGAGGAGGGCTAAACAACGGAAAAGGCGTGACATATGCATTCTTTCACTAATGAAATCAAGCCGATTTTAAAAGGCAAGCCGAACCAATGAAAGTGACAGGCGTAACATGGGCATGGTTAAAAGCCGAAAGAGAGATTACAACAGGGACGGAGCACTTGCGCGCTCGACCATAAAAAGGTGGTGTATAGGAAACTTTTTTTAACCATGGCCAACTTGAATGATAAATGGATTTCTGCTGCCCTCTTCTGTAAATATAGGCAAATTAAGTTCTGTCCATCTGGCAGCAATTTTGACTTTAGATGTGCTCCCTATCTGAGCAGAGGCACAGCAGTAGCCTCAGTAAAAATGTTTTTGGGGGGACGCCCACAGGGAGCCATAGATAGTGCCGCTATAATGGTCAACCTTGAGACGCTTTTGCATGCACATGCATATTTGTATCTTTAAATTCAGCCACATAGTACTGAACTTTCTGGAAGAAACTTTAAGTATGGAATACATTGCTTTGGTGAAAATTCCTCCTCATTACTATCCTTATGGACTTATGGTGCAGGACGTTAAGCTGGTGAATTCTACTCATGATTTATAGTTTTCTCCAGAAGTTAGGGGATATTCACTTCCCTACCAACTTTAAATGAGGCTCTTTATGTTCTAATATAATTGTGTATGGATGTAGAAAGATTTGTTGTATGTACATATACTCAGCTCTATGGACTATTGGCATTAGGAAAATATCACATGAGTGTAATGCATGAGCAAGCACAGCAAATGAGCCTGGATTCATAATGTTGGGTGCTAGGTGTGGGAAAGTTTCGAGGGGGTGGGTTTGGGGTTATCCCTTTCATGAAAACATTGAAAACAATTGTTTCAAATGGTGGATTTTACAGCACGTTTTCAGTTATTTTTTTTTTTAAATGGGAGATCCAAATGGGGCATTTTAGCACATATGTGTCAAGGAAACATTAGAGGCAAGTCAAATGTTGTACCACCCCAAGCTAAGCACACATGGCCACCCATGAAAATAGGCACCACAAATATTTCCCACCTGTAACTTATCTGCTTCTATATAGGATTGGTTTATCAGAGAAAAGTGGTGAAACTGTACATAGCAAATACTGAAAAAATAAGATGGTGAAAGATGGACCCATCCGTTGCATTGCACCTTCTGGAATTAGCCCGACAAGTCAAAATGAGATTTAAGCAAAACGTGTTTAGTTTGCAAAACACAGAATTTATATAGCATAACTAAGCACACAGAAGGTGAGGTACAAATAAGTGCAAATCTGTTTAACCAACATTCTGGGGAAAACATATTTAATAAAAGTGACTGATACGGTTTATGTAGTTTTTCAAAACTCACAATCTGGGCCTAAATTAAACCCAATTTAGAGTTTGGTGGACAGAGTATACTCTGTCATGGTGGCAGGGTCCATCACCTTCACAACTCAGACAGACTACTGCCCGAAAGATTTAAAGATGACAGAAGGACCAGCAATCCTCTCTGTGAATTGTAAGGAACCATTGCCATGGCTGTTCCTATCAATGTACTGAAAGTTTGGTGGACGGCCGCCATTGGTTTTGATGGCCACCCACCAAGCTTTTTCCTTTTTTTGTTTTCCTTGAAGTGGATGTGGGGGTCATTAGTGTATTATTTTGTCCCTCTCCACCAGGATAGTCCAAGGCTGTGATGGACAGGAAAACAAAGGTAAATTACACTATGATACTACAATTAAATAAAAATATTTAAAATTGTTAAAAGTAAAAATAAATCAAATTTATCAAATAATGCATAGTTGCATTTAATTCTAATTAAAACGAATTTTAATAAATTATATAATCACTTTTAATAATTACTACTGAAGAATACAAAAAAGCTTTTTTCTACTTTGGGTGATAATTTATTTTAATTTTATACTTCAGAATAAATAATTTAAATGTAATTTATCATTTTTACAGTAGTTAAAGATTTAATTCAAAATTACGGGTTGTATGACACAACCACGCATGCCCGAACCATGCATGCCTTAACAACGCGGTCAGAACCATGACCGCATCTTTACCACGTATGCCTTTACCACGCATGCCTTTACAACGAATTTCATTGTAAAAGCATGTTTGGTAAAGGAATATGCCTGATATATCACACCCTGCCGCCACCCTCCGTCCTGCCCCTAATGCTGGATACCCCAGTCGGGCAATCCACCTTGCCCCAACACTAATAACACCCCCTTCCCCCGACCTGAACCCTAAAACTGACCCTGCCCTTTCCTTAAAACTACCCCGACCCCCCTGCCTTGAACCCTAAAATTGACACAACCCTGCCCTTAAAACTACCCTGACACCCCCACACTCAGCTCTAAAACTGACCCCGCCCCTGCCCCCCTCAGCCCTAAAACCCAGCCCCAGTGCTTAAAACTACCCCCACACTCAGCTCTAAAACTGACCCCGCCCCTGCCCCCCTCAGCCCTAAAACCCAGCCCCAGTGCTTAAAACTACCCCAAACGCCCCACCCTGAGCCCTAGAACCCTGCACCCTTTTAAAAAAACTTCCCTGACTCCCCCCACCCTCCCTAAGACCTAAAGCCGCCTCACCCCTAAAAACTAACCCCCTCACAAACCCGGCTTCAGTCCCACTTACCTCTCTCGATCCTTACTGTTCCTCTCTCCACTCTCTGGCCCCTTCCAAAAAACTACCCCGAACCCACCCCCCTGTCCTCTGCTGTAACACTGTCCCCCACTCCTGAAAACTGTCTCTTTCCCCTTAAAACTACCCATACCCGCCGCCCTGAACCCTAAAACCCTTCCCACTGTCATAAAAACTACACCGACCCGCCACCTTCCCTGAGCCCTAAAACTGCCCCCACCCCTGAAAACTACCCCCCAAAATCCAGCCCCACTTACCTCTCCCGATTCTTCCTTTTCTGTTCTTTTTTGCCAATCCGCACAGCTAGACCGCACATTTTGGGAAACGGCCTAAACAACGTGGGCTAAGCCATGCGTGCGAGTTCAACGCAAGCATAACAAAGGTTGCCTGAACCACAACTTTCCCGTTCTCTGCTTTAACCACACATATGCGTGATGCGTTTTCCCAAATTACATTAATGGTGCTTTAGCATCTTTTTATTTTGTTCTACATTTAAAATTAAAAATATTAAATCTGTCCACAGTAATTTGTATCATGAAAATATTTCAAAAATTTAGCGTTCAATAAACTTAAGAAAAATTCCTTAGACCATAAACTTGTGACATCTCCCGATTGACTACAGAGACACGGATATCCCGTCCGCAGTATTACAAGTTCCATTATATCCTAAGGAACATGTAAAATAGCAGGCGAGATATCCATCACGTTTGTGACGGAATATCCCATGCGCCAAGGTCGGAATCTGGGCCTACATATAAAGAACAAGGAAAATAAATATACAGTGGAGGCACAGGCATAAAGACATTATACTGACAAGGCTAAATAGAGTTGGCGATATAATGTCCGTTGGGCCGTCGGAGAAAGTGTTCCATCAACGGAGCCAATAGGAACCCATTCAAAGGACTACTTAAGGTCTGTCCATCTCTAAATGTAGCGGGTGGACCAAGGGTTTGCGTTTGCAACAGAGAAATTTAACAGTGATGGTGCTTAAATGCCTGTCCGTCCCAAGTGAGGCCATCTTTACCAAGAAATGATTTGAGGGATTTTTCCATTGAAATTGTTTAAGAATAGGCGGTAAAATGCTGCTTTTCACAACACATTTTGCATAGAAAATTGTATGAAAATCCATGATTAAAAAAACAATTCTAAACGGGTGCTCTTGTAATATATAAATATTTGAGAGTATGCTCCCTTTTTTGTAAACAGCAGGAATAAAGTAATAAGAATCAAAATAATTTCGCCCAAGCATCGCTTTCTGCAAAATGACACATTCAAAAAATGAAAGCAACATCTACAAGTGGATTTTGTACAGGAGACGAAAGCCTTCACACTATAAAAGGAAACTGGCTACTTGGAGCCAGATGATTAGCATAAACGTCTTTGATGGGAGAGGGAGAGATTCAGCGCATGTGTGCTTTGAAAAGAGGTTCTCAACAGGGTTGTATGACGTTACCTCGCGTGGTTTTACCACGCATGTCATTACATCGTAGTTTTTTACCACGCATACCAATACCATGCTTTTAGAGTTGCTTACTTTATAAATACATTTACCACGCAAACAACTAACAGGCACACTTACACCACACATACCATTACTTCAGATTTTTAATATTATCATAACTAAACAGTGCTAGGGTTTCACTACAGTGTAGCACTGCCACCTACTGACATACGTGAGTAACGATTAAAAAATCAACCCAAATACACAAACCTAAATACATAATAAACCCTAATACAAAAAATACATACATATATATTTCATATATATATGTATATTTTTTTAAAATGCCAATTTTATCACTTACATATTTATGTCTCATAGGAGACTTTGAAGTTTCAAAATACTTATCAAACCTTTGCGCCAATCCCCTTGCAACTGGTCCCAAGAGTATGGGCCTTATTTATACTTTTGAATGCAAAACTGCGCTGGCGCAGTTTTGCGTCAAAAATATTACCGCCGGCTAACGCCATTTTGGTGTGCCGTGCAGGTGTCAAATTTATACTTTGACGCACGGCGGTGCAAACCACAGGTGGGAGTCATTTATTTTGACGCACACCGCAGCGTCAAGTCGTAAAGCAAAACGACGTTAACGTGGCGGAAATGACTGTGGGTCGATTTACGACCCTGCAAACCGGATATGTGCCGTTTTTTGATGCAATAGCGTCAAAAAAACCCGCGAACACTGCCATTTCACCAGAAGAGAGCCAAAATGGATCCCAGATGCCACTACAGACCCCAGGAAGATGACAACAGACCAGGAACCAGCCAGGAGGACCCACACAAGAACCAGGACACTTATAAGAAGAAAAGAAAGTGTCGCTTCAGTGCAGAGGAGCAGGAAATTCTGGTTAAAGAGGTGACGGAACACCAGCACCAACTGTTTGTCACCTCAAAGTTGCCAATCAGTAGGAGAGAGGCAATATGGCAACAAATTGTTGACAAGATTAATAGTGTGGCAGAAGTACGCAGAACTGTCATTGAGTGCAAGAAATGCTGGCATGACTGCAAGCGCATGACCAAGGAAAAGATGGCCAGGAACAGGAAGGCAGCACTGCAGACTGGAGGTGGGAGTTCAGCACACCAGGAGGCCCTGGACCACATGGAGGAGATGGTCGCAGCCGTCATCCCTGAGGAGATCGTCACAGGGATTCAAGGACAGGACAGCGCAGACTACCAGGAGACAACGCACATGCAGGGTAAGTCGCATGGGGAATTGAAATGCACTAATGTCAACTGCAACCGGGGGGGGAATACCTACTACACATTGCATGTAAGTCATCATATACATGGAGTGGCATGGGTAAAGGGGCACGGCATGGGTGCATGGCCTGCACAGACAGAAGCTGGGGCACACCATTACACTACACCAACAACAGTCCCATAGGGGCATGCTGCCATACCAACAATGGAGCAAAGGGAAAGCCACGCCAGGAGGGAAGGGCACAACGTCAAACTGACATCCCGTCACACGTCAGCCACCATACCCCCACATTATCTAGGGCTTAACAACCTCTAGCCATACCGACAACTGGAATGTAACTGCGACAAAAGTTGCCACTATCACCTCGGCTCTGTGTGCAGCTCAAGTAGCCAATGGCAGTAACCGCCCCATGAATCATACACACCTAAATTAGAGGGTTGAGGATGACAACTTCAACAATCCCCTGAAAAAAGACAAAGGCCCCAGTACTGTCAAATGTCAATGCCCATAGTTGTTCCAAACATCAGCTAATGTCAACAACAATAGGAGCTACACAGCACTAAGGACATACCCATGCTGCATATGTCAGGGTCCATGCTGTGCCTGGGTCACAATATAACATCCCAAATGTCATACAGCTCAGACAACAGCATTGAGGGGGAGGACACATGTAATTGGTCACTGAAATACACCTGCACAGTCAGAGGAGGAAATAGGACACTGATACGATTATCAGGGCAATCCAATGTACCACACATTCCCAACATCAGCTGTACACATTACCAATGCCAACATCCATTTCGTGTCATAACATTGCTATGCATAGGATATGCTACATGTCAAATACATTTAAGTGGATGTGAAAGATCAGAGACTGGGGCAGGTCCAGATTGTTAAGTGTGCTGCCAGTGCCATCAGAACACCCACAGCCAGTGAAAGGTCTCACCATGAGAATGGATGTAGACGGAGGGTTGAGTAAGACAAGAAGGTGGCAATTCACTATTTGGCCAAAACCAACACCTAGAAGAGATGATGCCGACAAGTCTAATAACTAAATAACATACATGTGACATGCAGGTGGGCCATGGGCCTGGGAGAGTGCCCATCTGAAAGACTGGAGCAATAAACATGAAACGAGATCACAATGTAAATTCATCACAAGGCAGGCATGTCACATCACTCATGCCACAACACAGACACACTAATTGTACCCTGTTTCATTGCAGAGGAAGATGGATCTCCTGCGGATATGCCCGTCCCAGATTACCCTGATGACATGGATGACGAGCTGATAAACATTCCCCAGGAGACTATGCAAAAGGTCCTTGAAACCCTCCAGACCCCACCTTCAGTCACATGGAGGAGCACAGAACAAGCAGCCATTTCCGAGGATCCACCCACCACCCCAATTGTAAGACCTGCCAGCTGCAATACAGCTGAGGGCTCAGACGACACAGGCACCAGCTTTGAGAGAACTGTAGTTGGGGTACAGCGGGAGCTGGCCAAGGAGGTGCGGGTGGGGATGCAAACTATGGCAGCCAGCCTAGAGGGGGTGCGTTCATGCATGATGTCATCTGCAGATCAGGCAGCAGCTATGCAAGCCCTAACATCTATCTTGCAGGAACAGCAAAAAACCCAGAAGGAAATCAGCACAGCTGTAATACAGTTGACCCAACACCTACAACAGCAATCCTGTCAACGCGCGCACAATTGCAACATTGAACCCCTCAGGGCCAACCTGGCTGCCTACCATCGTGATGCGGCTGCTATTCTCAAGAACCAGCAGATCCTCCTTGCTGCAGTACTGCCCTTAAGACCTTCACAGGTAGCAGCGACCGGGATGTCTGACTCCACGTCTTCTAACACTGAGGTGTGTGTTGCCCCTTCACAACCACCACCACCAAGGACAGAGGAGGCAACACACACATCAGAAGAAGAAGACATGGAACTGATCACCTTCACACGGAAAAGTACCCAGAAGCACTAGTCCCTGCCACATGGCCAACTATTACCAAGGTCCAGCGCTTTGTAACATGCCAGTCTTGCAACAACTCTACTTAACTTAATCACTGTTCTGCTTACCACTGTATATCTTGTCAGCCTGCCCAGTGATTGTCTCTCTCCTACTCATTGGCAAATCCTGTCCCTCTGCACTGTCTGAAACATCACCCCAGCATGTCAAAAGCATTTCCGTAACCCCTTGTGTAGGATCACAATGTAAGATGTCACTCTAATGGACTCACAACCATGGACAATGTACAGATAGCACTACAGAACTTTTCAATAAATAGAACTTACACAACAAATCTGTCTCTGGGTAATGTGACATATCAACTATGCAGTAGATAACTGAAATGTGCCTACTGTCAAATTACGTAGCTTGTCAATACAACTGTCCTGATATTATGTAGTCAGATAAATCTGCACAGTGTCCATGATTGCATCATACTCTGCCCATCCTGAGGGACATATCTGATGAAGTGAGACACCATACACCATCATGCTGTGTTGGACAGAATAATGCTTCCACAAGGGATATATAAGTCATCAAACAGTGGCAGCAAAATGTTGTCACCATGCAATACTAACACATATAACAGTGCACACAAATCTAAGCTAACACTACAAAAACTGCATGAACGAAGCTGTCTGAGTTTACATACAAATAGGTAATCATGCTGAACTGTGTCACAAATGACGTATGTGAGTCATGAAGACAAGAATACTAGAGTGCCTACAAGAACTGATCTTATAAGGGTGTCCTTGATGATCACACTGCAGTCAGACCTAAAACTGTTCCCCCAATACCAAGTCTGGAAGCACTGTTTGTGACGTAGAAAACACACTTATCAACAGAAACACATTGTGATCCATATTAACTGTGATTGGTGGTTGCAACGAAGGGTGGAAACTTTGCAAGGTAGCTCTGGGGTAGTTGCCAATCTTACAGCTCAGTTGGGATTTGTTTGTAGCATAGGACAGAAATGTAATAGAACGACATTCATGTACACTGATTCCAAGCCCAGGATCAAGTACCATTTAGCACATACTGTTAAGGGTTAACCAAATATTTATTAAATGCTAATCACATAGGAGGAAACTGAGGGAAAAGTCTTACCTACCCTTATCTACCCTGACTACTCATTACCCACAACTGTCCCTAACGAACCTAAGCTAAACTTACTTATCACATGTAACGAAACGTTCTAAACATCCACCCCCACCCCCCTTATGAGACGGGACACATGGAGGACAACACATACTAACCTAAAAACATGCTATCCTATACTAAAAAAAATTATATTTTTTTGTAAAGTTTTTTTTTTATTTATATATATATATTTTTAAACACACAAGAACCCCAGCATAGCCCCCATCCACCCACCCACACATGTAATAAGTAAAAATAGAAACAATCAGGACCCCCCACCCACTAACACTAACTAAACTAACAGCCTATGCTAACCTAACACTAAGCCCACTAAGTATAAGAACAAGGAAAGAGGAGGGAGGGGAGGGAATCATGTCCATATCAAAAACAGTCTAGAGGTTGGCCCTGCGGAGGGTCCTCTTGATCGACTTCACACGCCGGTTAATGTGGCGCACATCCCGGCTCAGATGGCTTAACTTGCGCAGAAAACACGGTCCATCTTCCGTTCCATGTTGTGGAAGGCTGCAGGGTCAACAGATGGAGCTGGGGCAGTCTGGGTACCGGTGGAGGAGGTCTGTGTGTGTGTGGAGCCAAGGCCAGTGGGCTGTCCTGCACCTGTAGCAATGCTGGGGCCTGGAAGTCCGGCAGATATAGGGACAACAGTCCCAGCTGTGGGTGGGGCCACCTGGCTTGAAGTGGTGGTTCTGCTGGTGGTGGCTGTGGTGGGCAAAGTAGGGCCACCCTGTGGGAAGGCCCTCCATGCCCCGGAGGCCCATTCATGGCGATATCGACGGGCCATCCTCCTGAACCCAGACTCCACCAGCAGGATGTGCTGGTATCTCATGGCCCGCCACTGGAACTCACGGACCTGGTCTGGAGTCATGTTTGCAGCTGTGAAGACAAATGCAAATAATCTACATTAGGAACTTAATTGTGTGAAATGGCACAAGAAGTCAATCAGACAATACATCTACTGTACTTGTAACAGCTCATATCACAATACAGATCATTGAATGTCCCTGAGGAAGTACATGGCAGGCCAGCCTATAAAGGTCACATCACACATAGCACATCCATAACCTACAAGATGGGTAACAACTGGCTTTGACTTGCCATCTGAGTTCTGCCAGTTATCAGCTAACAATCATGCTGCATATCCTCCGCCAAGACCTGGGCTACAAATGTCAGTGTACGGAATGCAAAACTAAAGCCACATGGTCTGCAAGTTGTAACAGGACTTGCCAGTATAGTACCCATGTGCCAAACCTGAGTGTGTATACTAGGTTCCAACCAAACAGTCACTTTTTCACATATATGTGTAACATACTGGTAGCATCAGTCCTAGGTACCCTATTCACAAACCCATGCCTGTGTTTGAGGGTGGGGGTGGATAAACAACTATCAATTTCAAACAACATGGACACCGAGGAGTGTATAGAAAACTCCACACGTGTTTGGCTCTACACACACACCACAGGTAAGGTCTATCACCAATTAGGAGTCTGCAAACCCTAGACCAATCATAGGGCCACGCATGTCAGGAAATGCAGAGCTTGGTACACAACATATACTTCCAGTAACGCATGACTCACATCTGACACAGAGTTGCAAGAACACCTATGATCATGATTAGCATGCACACCTAGGCCATTGCACTCAAGTTCCACATACTTGTAGCACTACATGTGGAAGTACATGCTGCTAGGAGGTTCTATCTACAGTTTAATAAGTACCTTGGTAAAAGGGAAGCAGAAGTCTGTTGGAAAGCAATTTGCTGTACCAATCTTGGAGAATGTGGGTCTGACAGGCTGACTAAATCTGAGCTGACTTCCAGTGCGATTCTTGTTGATACAAGTGTCATCCACATGACTCACACCAGTACTCACTGTGGTGCCTACAGGAATGGCCTACAATCCCTAGATAATACCATAGGATACGCATTGGCCAACTCAAAACATTTGAGAAACTGAAATCTCACTCATGGAACAAGACAAATGATTGGCCAACGCATCACACCTTGCTATGCGTTCAACACACATGAGTCCATAACCAGCAAACACAACACATAACAGACATATCAACACTTACTGGAGTGGTCGGGGTCCTCAAATGTAGCCACCTCTCCCACAGTGTAGGGTGCCGGTCCACCTGTAAGGCATGGAAGGAAGAAATGTGCTCAAAATCTGTGCACAGACCAACAATTTCATAAACATATACAATGTGTAGGCTGAATAAGGAAATGGCAGCCATTCAGACATGATGATACTGCTTCTGATATATCACGGACAACTTGTACATAGCATGTGTCCCCTGTGACAGTTACACACATATCTGCACACATGCATTGGCCCTAACTATCATGTGGTGGCAAACATGCCCCGTCATTGGTGACCAGAAAAAAATGTGGAGTGTAATTGTCTCATCATGTGCATCCAAGAGAGACATCCAAAGCCTGGTTACTTGAGGACTGCATTACCAGTCAAACAGACTATGTGGCCATGACACATTTATTACACATAGGTACAATGTACAGAGGGACAGGGACCTTTGTAAGCCCTCATGGTGTTACAGTTTATTCATTTGATGAGGCCCAGCTATGGTGATTTGCACCAACCATGGAGATGTGAACCCATGTGCATACCTTTGGACTGCCATCCCTAATTGGAATGTGGCACAACTAACTCCAACAAACATTCTAAGATGTTAGCTGAGGGCACCTTACACCTTTTCACGATGTTTCCAAATCCAGATCTGACATGTATCCAAAAAGATAAAGGACCACAATAATCCCTAACATTCATAGTACTTCCGTGAACGCTTTCCTTCCACACTCACCAGACTCAGGAGACATATGTCTGAGGCACTTTGCTATAATCAATTGACGTGAAGCCAGCACTCATTTTCTGCATCATGTAGTGATTCTAAAGTCAGTCTAGCTATTGCGTCACCAAAGTTAGCCAATATGTTGGTACATCTTTACTTCTCTGGCAAAAGTGCACTATATAGACATGATTGGCTCCTATTTTGTTTGGTTGTCTGACACAAAGGCAGCACCAATTTACTTCACAGAAAAGTATCCTGTAAGTTTGCTGAGCACATGCTACCTGACAGCTAGCAATTGTGATCCTTCCCATAGTGCATCAATTATCCCCTTATGTTTCCCCAGCATTACACACAGTCAGCAACTTAGCTGGCAGACATAGTACAAATCATCTGATGTCACTACAGAGCATTTAATCGTGCACATTCACATGATTAGTACTCACCAACAGGGCCACCAATCATGATTCCCAGGTGGCCAAGAGATCCTGCTCCCTAGTGAAGAGGTCAGCCCACCGGTGCTTCAGCTGGTGGTCACTCCTCTGGCTGGCATGCACACGCTGCAGGTGATGCAGCACCTTTCCCCACCGGATTCTGCGCGCCTCTTTGTGATATCCCTGTATAACCCTGCCCCCTGCATCGATCGTCAGTGGCAAGAAATGGCACACAAGCCATATGAAGCCCCCCAACTCCTCTTCACCCATCCTGCCAAGACGTGGCCTACCAGACATTGTAGAAATGTGAAAGGGAATAGGGGTTAAAGAAATAGAAAGGGGAAAAGGGGGAAAATAGGGGTACAAATACAGAAGAAAAGTAAACTTAACCACTAAAAGAGCCCAACTATCCCCAAACTACCACTACCCACAACAGACTCCCACAAACAACAAAAACACTAGATAAATGGACAAATGGACACAAAACACAGTAGGACAGTATACACCAACAATATTTATTTCACAAATTGACAATAGAGACAGCACACAGGACACAAAAGCACAAAATCTAAGGACACCACTCTCTACACAGCCACACAGTCTAGAAGAATCATAGACTGCAAAGTGAAAGTGAAAGTACACGCACTGTACATGATCTGTAAACAGGATATCCTATTACATCACTTCCTGTGTAAAATGTCCGCCCTTTTTCAGGTTATGCGTCATAATTTTTTCACGCATACAGGTTGTGCGTCATATTTTTAACGCACAGGAGTGAAAATGTGCCCGCATCCAAATAATAGTACATGGCCTGTACAATTATCTGGATGCAGCCTAATGTTCACTCCTGTGTGTCAAAAACAAAGACGCAAATACAGTATTGGTGTACAAAAAATTACGCATAACGCTAGCAACGTCAACATTTCAGTGCATGAACTGGTTTTGGGCTTTTTTCTGTTTTTATGTTATGTTACATTTGGGACACATCAAAGATAGACTGATGGCACCCACTATGGAGTTCATGGTGTATGTTCACATGTGTGACATCATACTGCAGCGGACCATGATACGCTACTTCCTTCACAGTATTTTTACGGTTGGCTGACGAACTAGATGGCCATATGTGTGGCCTACATATATGTATTGCACAAATTGGGCATGTTTGGCATAAGGAGAGGATAGCAATGTGACGCACATATGTACAATACCTAAATGCCTTTGGCTCAATGTGTGTGCTGTGGCAACTAATGTATTTGTTGACCAAGTGTGTGTTTCACATGATGCATTATTGCACATATGCTTGTATGAATGTGACGTCCATGTGTCCAAACCTTAGATGCAAGTAATTGTGGAAATGAGAGAGGACATGTGTTAGTCATACATGTAGCAACATCCGTAATGTTGAATTCCAAGATTTAGGGTAACGTAGACAACACATATGACAAAGCATGCACCAGATAGATGGCAGACACTTGTTCATGTCAATGGTCCACATTTTCAACAACCTATGTCCTAGAGTTATGGTAACAGCTTCCTAGGCACTCGTTGGTGAATCCCACAGTGAGTCATACACATGCATTGAGGAAGTGGGTACCATGTTGTTTGCCCAGACAGACAAAGGTGAATCACAAATGTATGATGACACCACAGTTGAGGTCATAGAAGTGAGCCACAACTCTCAAGTGGCTGTGGTGGACCAGCAGACGCGGCAGCATGTGTCCACATATTTCCAGGGATCAATTGCACATAGGTGTCTTGTTCATGTGTGTGGTCCAATGATGATCCTGCATATTGTTTGGGGTGTAATTTATCACAGTTCGGTCCAGGACTCATCATGAGTCAGTGGCAGCTATTCCTGTATCTACTGAGTATCCTTTGTTGATCAATGTGATTAAAGTGGATGTGGACATGAGAACCTACATGGGGATGGTCCCACCCTGTCACTAAAGACGTGTAATGAGACAGTCAACAGGGCAACCTTGGTGTGCTGAGTGAGATAATGTCTCAGGTGTCATGTTCCGGCAGGTGTCATTACAACATTTGTAAACAGGTTAGCCTCTGCAATTCCCACTGCATCTGGGAACATCATAGCCTCTGTGCTGATTATTCTGGCAGCTATTCACCACACACGGCCCATCAATATGTTGTGAGCAATGTAATTTTGTGTGTGGACTGTCAGGGTCCTGACATGTGTGGAATTTTCATGGACATTTTCAGAGGTTGCTGGTTCTGCTGAATGCCCCGTACCCAATCCCTGCATACGACCCTGGGACACTGTCACACTTTGTCATTCATGCATAAATGAGACCCAGACAAGGGATGGGCCATGAATTCTGGTTTTCACAAAGGATTTAACTCATATGGTACAGTTAAAAGGCAGATGATGCTATACAATGTATTTGGGTATGCATTGAAGAAGCACATGCCCAAATACCCCCTGATGAATGAGAGGTTTGCTAACGCAAGTGTGGTACATATGTAGACACAGGGATACTTTAGTGTGACGCACATACAGATGCCAGTCAGGCTGACAGAATGCAGGGTGAATTAGTATACAGTAATTTGACAAGTTACATAATCAGTGGTCTGACTAACACTGTTTGGAGGATGAACTAGACAGTTGACATGTCTAACTGTGTATGTCCTGTGTTTTTGAAGGTGACAAATGAACCCAAGGGCTGTGTTACACGGCTTAATTAGTATCAATGCTTAACAGTGTATTTGACAAAATGGCAACTCCTATGCTGTTCCAGACATCAGCAGGGGCAGTGTTGTTGTAATGGGTGGGGTGCATGGAGGTGATCACAGGTGTGGGCTGCATCTGTTTCTCACAAGTCCTGTAGGTGAGATTTGCATTCTAATTGCCAACAGACATTTTCACACGGGAAGCAATCTACAGGTACTAACAGGGCTTGGAAACTAGAAGCCAGTGTATTAATTGACCTGACGTCCATGCAGTCAGATGTTCTATGACAATGGCATACCATAGGAAAGGGTGTAGCACACTGGATTCCTATTGACAGGCTGTGTGTGTAGAGGAGGGAATATCAGGGTACACATCTTAGTATTCCAGGGACCTCTTCAGACAGGTGGGTTGTGACCAGATTCATGGGTGTGTCAGGAGTTAGGAAATGGGCTGACATGTACATGGAATGTCATGTGCGCAATGCTGCTCATATGTGTGGCACTTGTGCTGTCTATGTACTGCTTCTATGGAACTCTGGTCACAGATAGTCCTTGAAAATATTGGATGCAGTTGGACTTACTGCTGTCAAGGGTCTGGTCAGACATTCCTGTTACTGATGCAAAAGCACATCATCTGCCTCATGTATGAGGCTTGTTTTCCCCTTATTGAGTGATGATGTCTTAGTTGTGTGCCATATGCTGCGTTGGACCTTGATTTCAACATGTATGTGTAAAATAGGCGTGGTCCTCTGCTATTGGCCTTCAAAGGAGAAATGTACATGATATATGTCATTTACAGTGTGTGTGTATGTGACCATTGTATGTTACGCATCACATTAGCTCTGGGATTTTCAATGTCCTAATCAGTATATCAGCAATGCTCCATGAGGCAACACTCTTATGATGATAGTTAGAGATGAAGGGGTGCAACAATGATTAGCCAGACCATGATATGATGATTAATATAGGTGTTTATTTAAATTAGTTCATTAAAGTGGTGATGGTGATTATATTTAAAAAAAATTGTTCACGATATGTTGCCGCCTGCGTATACCAGCGGCCGTGTTCTGTAGTTCCCCCCTGATGTTGCAGGCCAGCATCCTCCTCTTCCTCCTCTTCAGGAATGTGTGGCTCTGGTTCCAGGAGGGGAATGTACCTTTTGATGCAAATGTTGTGCAGAATTGCACATGTTAGGATGATCTTACAGACCATCTCCGGGGAATATAGGAGGCTACCACCAGTGATGTCGAGGCACCGGAACCTCGACTTGAGGATGCCGAAGGTACTCTCGACTATGGTGCGTGTCCTATGTGCGTCATTGTAGGCACGCTCTGCTGTAGTACTTGGGTTGCCAATAGGTATCATTATCCATGGCTGGATGCCATACCCCTGATCAGCTGCAAGAGAAAATTAATGGGATCATGTTGATGTAGCTAGCCCCATTGAAATCACCTTTCATGGCAGTAGTTGTCTTGTGTTGTCTGTGACTCTTTTGTGTTATTATGTCGCATCCTAGGCTTGTAGGATGTACCATCTGCATCGTGATGTTTCCTTGGCTGAGCGAGTGTTTGACTGCTGACCATTTGTCAGCAGTATGTTTTGGGATTTGCACTACAGTGTGCCCTCCCTAGCATTGTGACTTGTGATACAGGTGTCCGTGTGTCTTCACTGGGGTGAGATGATAGTTCCATTCACAGGTTAAGATTGACAGTGTTGTTAACACGTTCATATCAATGTACCCTGGACATCCCATACCTTTAGACTTATGCAATGGATTAATGTAAACGTCATTGGGACACTTACAATTTGCAAGGTGACATTTAGGCAACCCACTCCACACGTTGTGATCTTTGACGTCTTAACATTAGACTGTACACTAATTTCCGATGTGTGACAGGTTCAATGGTGACCTAAGAAACATGGCTATCGATGTCACGACCTCAGTGTGTTCCTGTTCACATGTTGCTGTTGTGGTGTATGTGTTGTGTGTCCTAGAGGGTTTCTGTGCAGTGTGTATATAAGTAGGTTTTTGTTACTTAACAACAAGTAGTCCATTGCCATACCGTCCATCCTGGAAGTGTTCATTGATGGTGCAGTGACGGAAGATGAAGGAGTCATGGACACTCCCAGGATATTTAGCCACGATATTGGTGATCAATCCTTGGAGATCTACTATGGCCTGCACATTGATAGAGTGAGCGTGCTTCCTGTTGCGGTAGAGGTGTTCAGTTGCAGCAGGTGGCACAAGGCGTATATGTGTGCAGTGGATTGCACCAAGGACGTGTGGGAAGCCACTAATGAGGTAGAACCCCTGTTTTGTTTCCTGCTTCTGCAGTGTGTTAGGGAAACAGATGTGGCGGGGTGTAAGTCCAATTATGGCATCCAGTACTTTGGGCAAAAAGGCAGAGAATGATGGTTGTGATATTCCGGCAACCAGGGCACCAGTTGTTTGAAAAGAGCCACTTGCCACTATGTGAAGTACGGCAAGCAGCTTGGTTTCTGTTGTGATGGTGCGGGGTGTCAGCAAAGTGGGTGCCAACTGCGGCTCAATGTTGCGCAGCAACTGCTGAATGGCCTGCCAGTTCAACCTGTACCTCTGGATGATGTTGTGTTCCCTGAGGCCATGAAGGGTTGTTCTGGGGCGGAATATCCTGTCCCGCCTTCTGCGCTGCCTTTGGGGTCCCTTCTGGTGTTGTGGTAGCTGCTCTTGTAGCTGCTGGGCTCTGCTTCTGCGTGCACGCTGGATAAGAATCACCTCCATGTCTCACTTTTGCTGCCATGCTGTTGCTTCTGTGTGTTCTGATTAAATACAGGTGTGTTTGCCTCATTTTAACGCCTGCCCTGACCCAGGCGTTAAATTTTGACGCAAATCGGGCTGTGCGTCATTTTCCGGCTTCGCCTCCCGGCCATGCGTCATTTTTGCCCAAAAGCATAAATAAGACGCACAGCGGTTTAAGTCATTTTTTGGACGGGAACGCCTACCTTGCATATCATTAACGCAAGGCGGGTTGCCGCATCCAAAAAATTACGCACACGGCGGACTTTTGTCGTCCGCGAGCTCGGGTGTCAAAGTTTAAATATGGGGCAATGTTTGCGCTGAATGTGCGTCAAAAATTTTGACGCACATTCGCCGCAGACGGAGTATAAATATGCCCCTATATATTTTTTAATGGAACAAATAAATTGCTATTAAATTGATACATAGGTATACAAATAATACCTAAGTATTAACAAACTTACTCACCCATTGCCCTAAAGCCTAAAGCACTGTTTGCACCCTACACCATTACCCACTCCTAAACCGTAAAAGTAAACTTTGCACCCTTAGCCATTTCCCACCCCAAACTCTAAAAACACCCTTTCAACCCAATACTCTTACCCTCCCCAAATACCCCCAAAACTCCCTTGCTACCCAGTTCCCTTATCCACCCCTAAACGTTAACATCACCCTTATCACCCATAGCCCTTACCCACCCATCAACCATAAAGATACTTTTACAACTCAATAACCCTACCCATCCCAAAACCCTAAAAATACCCTTACCACCATATAGCGCTACCCACCCCTAAAAATTAAAATCACCCTTACCACCCAAATCCCTTTCCTGCCCCTAAACCCTAAAAACACCCTTACAACCCAATACACTTACCCATTCTTAAACACTAAAATTCGTGTATATCTCTTACTGTATATATAATGCTAATTATATATACTATATAATTATTATGGTAATAATTATCATAATTGCATCAATATAATAATAATTAATATAGTGGTATGTTTTATATGTATTACTAAAAGTAAAAATTATGTTTTAAACGTTATGTTTTACTTTTTTTTTTTAATCCAACCCTCAAGAAGTCACACTGGTAATATGAAAGAAACATTATTTTTAAATTAACACTCATGTTTTAAAAAATAATATGATCGGAATACTGCAGTTTCACCCACAGGGTAGCACTACTGTAAAGAATTGCGTGGTAAAGAACTAGAATGAAAAAACTGCGTGGTAACAGTCATTCCGTTGAAAAAAATGAGTGGTAACTGTACCACGGTCTAAAAACTTCGGAGTAAAGGTTGTTTCCCTCTTAAAAGGGGCGTAGCCACCAATAGTGCAGTAACTGAATTGACACTGGGGTCCACAGCTGTAAGGGGCCCACTCCACCCTAATTAGTGACTGTTTTTTACCACCAAACCAGAGGGTAGTGGGGACCCGATTGCTTTCTTGCATCAGGGCCAATGCAACCTTCCTACATTACTTACACTTTACTGGCTTCTAGCTAGTACATATTCACAATACTTCACTTTTCTGTTTTATTTCAACTTCATATTTTGCAGTTCTCAGAAAATAAATCAAAGCATCTATCTGCAGAAGCAGTCACATAGCAAAGATTAATTGACAAATATTGATCACTGCCACGTTGAAGGGAATATTAGAAAGTAAAAATATAAGTTGTTTTTGTGAGACACCATTTAATTTTAAGTCATTGTAACAAAAACTGCATTTTCACCCAGAAGCCTGAGTTTTATTCACGCTTTTCAAAGAAATGCGTCGCCCTCACACGTCAGACGTCTCACATGCATGATCCAATGTCACATATCTCAGTTAAATTACACTGTTTACTTCTGGGGCTGTGCGGCTTTCATTACATGAAGCTGTAGCTTTGTTGTCCCACGGCAATCTGACATTGAATACTCTGTTAGCACTGATAACAGTAGTGATGGAACACAAAGGGGGAGCAAGAAGAAATCCAGTTGGGGTGCGAGACCCATTTGGCCCCACCTCAATGACACCACTGTTTAGGTCTCATCTGCAACAGCGCATGCACTTTTCCTTGCAAGAGATATTGCAAACAACAAGGGGCCTGCAGCCCGCCCATTGCTTAACATTTGTTGGCCTCATTGTCACTCTTACTTGCTGCCTCTAATTGGCCAGTACATGCTGGCTTCACATCCTCTTCTTTCAGCTGAAGCATGAACCAAGTACTGACGACTTCATTTTGGTTGCTGTCCTTCAGCTGATCGCTCTGTGGCTGTAGCACTACTGTTATTTTTATTTCCTCCCTGTCGTTCTGATTTAACCCTCTTGCCATTTGTGACTATGTTTTACTATGCCAGATGCCCTTCAAATAAGCACTTTTCGCCTTTGAAATGAATGTTTGGTATAACAGATGGTATCCACTTTTATTTGAGAAAAGATGTTATCTACTTACAAATGTATTTTCATTAATACATGGGCGCAATCGCTTTCTTTACATACTACGATTTTTGCAAAATGTCTTTTTTTTCTTTTTCACACCTAGAGAGAATAACTGATTTGCTCAGAATCCTATGGGTGTTGTGCTGAGATCTAACCAGCATTGGAAAAACCAATAGGTCTGGGGTTTGATACTATTGACTCTGCCATTGTCTTTTGTTTGCGCTGTACAGCATGGATATTGCTGACTTTGGCAGTGACTTGTAGCCATGCAGCATGACTAAAAACAATAATAAAGAAAGGACTTGATGCATGGAGTGCTAATGGAGTTTAAAAACATAAAAGCGCATTAGTCCTGGCTGTGTCAGAGGGCATTTTTAAATTATTTTCAGCCACGCTTCCACATTGCAAAGAATTGCTACAAACATTACCAAAACCAATAGCTCTCATAGGCAAGACCTATTGGCCTTGCCAGTGATGTTTTTCGTTGAAGCTTGCTTTGTGTGTAGGAGGGTGATGCAGAGTTACAGTACCATATATTAATTGTGGGTGAATTTGAACAGCATATTTTGGTGTTGTTTCTCTACCCACAGCAGCGTAGTGTGTACTTACTGGCTCTGTTGCAGACAATCCTACCATCCCATTCTCCACTGCAGACATCGCCTGCAGTGGCAGACTCCAGGGTGTTGTCAACAGCAGAGAAGCAGTCAGTAGAGGGGCGAACGCCCACTGCAGAATAATAGCAGAGGCCAAGCAGGACCATTCCAGGGGTACAGGCATAGAGGTCCCTAATAAAGTCACAAGACACAAGGTGAACACTCACAATTTCACATCTCACAGGGTTGAAGTTCTTCCTACAGCTCATCCTCCAGCAGCAATCGAAAGGCTTCTCACAGCAGTTTGCTGTCCCACAAGGAGTCCCAGGAGAGCTATCACAAGAGAACTCCATAGTCAGACTGGGACAGAAAATAGGCCCGGCCACCAAAGTAAAAGTGGACCCCATTGGTGAATTACAAAGCTAAGCAAGCGCTGGCAAACTGTTTGGCTATTTTATAAGTTAAAGTGCTTCTTCATTGTTTGCAGTTTGCGTATTTTTGTTACCTGGGTGAGTGAGTTGGTGAATGTGAGAATGAGTCAACGGTTGAAGGGATGAGAGAGTGGATGACGGATGGATGAATAGATGGATGGGTGGACAGACAGACAGGTGGACAGACGGACGGATGGATGAGTGAGTGACTCACTACATGGCTACATAAGTGCCTATGTGAATGGCTGGATACTAAGTGGATGAGTTGATTTTTAGATTAATCAGTGGGTGAATGAAAGGGTTGAAGCAGAAATGTTTCAGCAGTCTTACAGCCTTAGGTCTATCCCAGAAGCAGTGCTTATTTCATAAAAAAGAAAATAACACTGACCTTGTCTTGAGTGAAGTATTATACCAACACTGAGGCTCTGATTTATGCTTTTTTGCGCCGCATTACCGTCATTTATTGACGCAAAAGTGGCTCAAACTTACAAAATACAATACAGTTGTATTTTGTAAGTTTGTGCTGCTTTTGCGTCAAAAAATGACGGTAATTCGACGTAAAAAAGTATAAATCTGGGCCTGAATGTCATCATGTTGCTTGCAAGAAGTCCAGCGTAAAAATGTAACCCACAGCGGCTGCTGTTAATGATGCAAGCTGGCATGAAGCGTGGTTTCTTGACACCATGCAATCAGATTTCGACGAAACGTCGCTGGACGCAGAAAATCATTGCAAAGCCTGCCCGGACCTGAGGTGCCCGTCCAGATCGACACATCACTCTCTTGCGTGGGAGAAGAAACAACGCACACCGACCTGACCCGAGGAGGAACGACGCCCGTTCTCACTTGCGAGTTAGAAATCGACGCATCGCTGGCCTTTTCCAACATGCGCCAAAGAGAGATTACAGAATGGACGGAGCACTTTGTGCTTGCCCATAATAAAAGAGAACAAACCTGATACCACTTGAAAGCAGATCACAGACTCTACGGAGTCAGATGATAGCACTGTGATTTGAGAGATGAAGAGCCTGCATTTCAAGCAATTTGTTCCTCTAAAACACTCACACCTACACAGAGCATTGCGGGCCACCCAGTGAACAAAACAACAGAAAAGAGCTGTGCTCCATGAGTTTCTTGAAATCGTGCTGGGACATTTTTCAGAGCGGGGATGCTGCCTTAAGGCTACAACATTGAATTAAAAATAGTGAAAAATCCAAGCATCACACAAAGAACAAGATAAGCAACGTTCATTCCTGGTAAGGGTGTAGTATGTTGCTGGTGGTGCATTTTGGAGCACACTTTTACTAATATTTTACTAAAGCATGGTGTGGTAGTGCTCTGTCATTTACATACCATCACATTATCTACTGAAATGACTACTTTTTTTTGCAAACAATACAGTTTCTACGTATAAAACTACATAGCGCACAAACGATAATTTGTACAACTGTGACAATGCTGGCTAGTCCGTGCCCCATAAACTATAAGAATGACTTTGGCAGCAGGTATTACTCATTTCCAATGTATATTGAATTAATAAACAACTGTGCCTGTGCTTGAATATAAATAAGACACAGCGCCATCATGTGGGAGACAGTCATAAATATCATTGTACACAAATTTTACAGATTTTGTGAATGCTTAAAGGCTAAGTTTTGGTGTGAAAACCTGGTGCCTGTTCAACCCAAAAACAAACAAATATATTATGTCACAAGCTGATACCCCGAACGTGCACCAGACCAATAAACAATGTAAATCCAATTTAAACTATTTTTTAAATCTAATATGGGCAACTTTTTTCTCTCTTCGGTCCTTTTTTAAACGTTTTTTCCAGAGACATAATTATTCCAATGTTCAGGTTCATACAAAACGCCATTCCAAGTTTATTGCTGCACCATATGACAATTTACAATTTGTTGCAAATAACCATAATGACACAAACCCAATGCATTTTCGGACAATCTTCGTCCCTTCGTTAGGGGTAACTGTAGTGTTTTAAAGTTGAAAAGGACACATCAGGACCAACAACAGGCGACGTATCTTCAATTAATGGTGAATGATAACTCAATCACGATTCCAGTGTCACATGCATGACGTCCACTACAAAATATTAACGCATAAAACCTCCACCAAAATACCCAGTGAACATGATAACGCCAAACTGATCAGAAAAATAACCTAAAAACACCTATACTAAATAATTATGCCAAGATGCGCCCTAATTAACAATGTGCCCCATGTGTGTCACTTGTGCTTGCAAAAGCATGCTCTGTGCCGAAACCACAATGAAAAAAGAACAAACCACCACCACTGCCAGCACCTTTGTGAAACTGTGATGCATCGTCTGGTCAAAGGGCAGTACCGTGAACTTGTATCCTACAGTGAAGAGCAATTGATGTGTGTGTGAGAAAGAAGAAGCTGGAAATATGCATCCATGGACACCAGTAAATCACCTATATTGAGGGCCAAAAATACTTGGATCGCGAAAGACATATTGAACTTATCCTGTTAAATGAACAGCTTCAAGAGGCAAAGGTCCAGAATGGATCTCAGAAACATCTCTCCTCCTTGGAGAAAAATAAATAAATGCAGTAGAATCATGTGTCCGAATCTTCCACAGATACCACCTTTGTAGCCCTTTTGTTCACCAGGGCACGAACCTCTACCTCCAAAATGGAGGCATGTGCCAGAATGCATGCACAAGTGGAAAGTGGGCAGACCAGTGGGAGGACAGAGGGACTTGTGTAGCCCTTGTGAATTAGGTGAGTGACCTAGTAATCTGTTGCAACCATCTCCTAATGAGAGGAAGACTATCCCCCACCGCATGCTGTTGGTGTAAGGGTATAGTAGGAGAAGTTCTGAGACAGCAGAGCGAGAGGAGCATGTGGAGCTGGAAATGCGCTTGTTGATAGGGTTGGCATCTCATAGATCCACTCCCCTAGATCCTCTAGATCTTCTTCATACATTTGTTGGGGGTGTTTGGATCTCCTGCAAAGTTTGTTGCTGCTAGGACTGTTGTACCCTGAAATATCCTCAAAATGTCTGGTATTATTGTTGCAATTGCTTAGATGCCATGAACAGTGAGCAAACTGAACCTCTGTTATTAATTAAGCATTCTGAGGAGGAGTTGGCCTTCTCACTAAATAGCCTTGTCACTAAAGACCCAGTGCAGTTTGAACATCTTCTCAAACCCTTGTGAAATGAATCGCAGTGGGGTGAAGTAAAATGGCAGCTCGCTCATGGATCGAGTAATGGGATCTAGGTTGCATTGAAAGTTTTGTTTGGAAGCATCCAAATCATTATTGACCAGATCTGAGAAGTGCTTCTTCATGTGGTTAGGGAGAGTGACAGCAGGACGTTTTGCCACTTCCTAAAGGCACGGTTATATTAGCCCAAGAAGCACTATCAGCTAAGTGGGTGACAACATTTCTGGAGGAAAAGACTTTACAGCCCATGGAGTCCACCCACTTAGACTCTGAGTCTGGAGGGGCCTTGGGCAAGCCATTTGGGTTTATTTTAAGGATGATGCATTTTTCTCCCAGGCAGCTGGTAAGAGCTCCAAACGTGGCCTGTTAATAGGCAACAGTTTCTCTAACTGCAAAGGAGAGCCACACGATTTCCAATAAAATGTCTGATTTTACCTTTGGGGAGGGCAAGATCATTGCCAATGCAACTGTTGCTTTTTGTGCCACCAAGGTGAATGAAGAAACATCCTCTGAAGGAGGGCTAGGGACGTGAAGGATACTCTTCTAGAGAACTGTCCATAGCACTTCAATTTCGTAAATCTCTTAAAGGTTGGTGTTATAAGAAGGGAGGATCTTATAAGCCTTTGCAGACATACCCCTTATATGGCTGTGACAAGAGAATATGAGTCAGACCCAAAAACTTCTTACATTTGGGCAAATCTCTGGCCCTCTGAAGGGGCCCACCCTTGGGAAATCATCAAAACACTCTGATGATGTTATCTGACTTTGGGTGTTTCAATGGACATCCCAAAAGAAGTTCGGAGGGCAACACCAGTGTCGGTGCTGTAAGTGGAGCTTAGCACACAGGGGATGGTGCACTGGATAGTACTGGCTTCTTTGGAGCACCAAGGCTGGAGTGCGGAGTTAAGTGTTGTTTGAGTCAGAGCTAACGGAGTCTCCAAATCAAGCTTGTTCATGGATAGTGGCCCAGAGAGTAACTGAGGCATTGTGAAAAGATCCAGAAGACTGGATGAAAGGCAGACTAAGTAAAACAATTCCTACCAGATCTTTTTTAATTTTGGATTTGGCTGAGCAATAAAGAAGAACCTGGAATCATGGAATGGCATTGGCAAGTGGATTTTTTCTTCCTATGGTGCTTTCTGTGGGAATATCTATTGGAAGATCATTCCCTGTCAGGTGACTTACTGGAGGGAGAAGGAGAATGATTCTGCACATATTTGCAGGTCCTGCCCAAAAATAGCTTCATCTTCTGCTGCATGATGGCCTTAGGGTACATTAAAAAGCTGGAGTCTTCCAAAGGCATCTGCAGCAGTGGTTAAAACCTGAAATCTTTAGATAAGACATTTAACCTAGTAGCTGTTGAAAAGCAGAGGAATTTCATTTGACAGCACCATCTGACATGGTTACCTGTCCGTGTGCTGGATGTGGAGGCCCCTCCGGTTGCTCACAGCAGCTTCTAGGCTTCCCTTGCTACTGATGTGGGACATCTGAGGTCCTTTGCAGTCGTGCCTGGGCTGCAAGAACTGTGTCTGCTTTGCAACTATCCCCTCTTACTCTCTACATTGCTCTGCCTGCTTGAATTTTTTCAAATTGTAAGACCTGTCAAGGAGACAAGTGGCAAGTTTAAATGACTGTCAAGAAACAACTATTGATTCTGATTTAGAAAGCAATTTGCGAAAATCCAGAAAGTTGAATGTTAGAAATTAGGTCTTTGGTTGACAGTCAGGTTACCCCCTGTTCAAGCAAGGACCCTTACTCTAGTCAGGGTAAAAGAGAATCACCCTCAGCTAACCCCTGCTTACCCCCTTGGTAGCTTGGCAGAGCAGTAGGCTTAACTTCAGAGTGCTAGGTATAAAGTATTTGTACCAACACACACAGTAACTTAATGAAAACACTACAAAATGACACAACACCAGTTTAGAAAAATAGGAAACGTTTATCTAAACAAAACAAGACCAAAACGATAAAAATTCACAATACACAAGTCAAGTTATCAATTAAAAATCAAAAAGAGTCTTTAAGTAGTTTCAAACACACACTAATGCTGTCAGCGTGAAAAAGTACCTTGGGCGCGTCAAAAATAACCCCGCACGGGCGAGTGCCGGTCAAAAAGGCTTTGCGATGCGTTGATTCCACTCACGAGCGGGACCTTGCCTTGTTTCTCCTTTCACCGGGTAGGGCGTGTCGTTTCTTCTCTCCACAGGAGAGCGATGCGTCGATCCACTCAGCACTCTCGGGTCCGGGCAGGCCGTGCATTGTTTTTCCACGCCCAGCAGTACATGAGTCGGAAATCCCGCCGCACGATGATCCGAAAACCCCGCAGCATGGGTTGTAATCTCCCAGCCTCCGTCAGCGATGCTGCGCGTCCTTTCTCCTACTCCGTGAGTCGATTCTTTGGTCGCGTTTCCTGCGAGCATCGTTTCTCAGCTGCAGAGTCGGTGGGGTGTCGTTTCTTCAGCTGCAGATCAGAGTCACGTCTATCTTTTCCCCGCACAGCACTCTGTGCGTGGATTTCCTTGTCTTTAGGCTGCCAGCTTCTCCTTTCAGGGTCCCAGGAACTGGATGGGCACCAGAGGGCAGAGTAGGAGTCTCTCCAGAGACTCCAGGTGCCGGCAGAGAGAAGTCTTTGCTGGCCCTGAGACTTCAAACAACAGGGGGCAAGCTCTAAATCAAGCCCTTGGAGATTTCTTCTCAAGATGGAAGGCACACAAAGTTCAGTCTTTGCCCTCTTACTCAGGCAGGAGCAGCAACTACAGGCATAGCTCCACAAAGCACAGTCACAGGCATGGCAGCTCTTCTTCCTCAGCTCCTCAGCTCTTCTCCAGGCAGAGGCTCCTCTTGTTTCCAGAAGGGTTTCTAAAATCTGTGGTTTTGGGTGCCCTTCTTATACCCAATTTCTCCTTTGAAGTAGGCCTACTTCAAAGTAAAGTCTCTTTTGAATGTGAAATCCTGCCTTGCCCAGGCCAGGCCCCAGACACTCACCAGGGGGTCGGAGACTGCATTGTGTGAGGATAGGCACAGCCCTTTCAGGTGTAAGTGACCACTCCTCCCCTCCCTCCTAGCACAGATGGCTGATCAGGAAATGCAGACTACACCCCAGCTCCCTTTGTGTCACTGTCTAGTGACAGCCCAACTGTCAAACTGACCCAGACAGGGAATCCACAAACAGGCAGAGTCACAGAAATGGTATAAGCAAGAAAATGCTCACTTTCTAAAAGTTAACCTATGAGAGGGACAGGCCTTGCAACAGTGAAAAACGAATTTAGCAATATTTCACTGTCAGGACATATAAAACACATTACTATATGTCCTACCTTAACCATACACTGCACCCTGCCCTTGGGGCTACCTAGGCCCTACTTTAGGGGTGTCTGACATGTAAGAAAAGGGAAGGTTTAGGCTTGGCAAGTGGGTACACTTGCCAAGTCGAATTTACAGTTAAAACTGCACACACAGACACTTCAATGGCAGGTCTGAGTCATGATTACAGAGCTACTCATGTGGTAGCACGACCAGTGCTGCAGGCCCACTAGTACCATTTGATTTACAGGCCCTGGTACCTCTAGTGCACTTTACTGGGGACTTACTAGTAAATCAAATATGCCAATCATGGATAAACCAATTACATACAATTTACCCAGAGAGTATATGTACTTTAGCACTGGTTAGCAGTGGTAAAGTGCTCAGAGTTCAAAAGTCAACAGCAACAGGTCAGAAAAAAATAGGAGGCAGGAGGCAAAATGATTGGGGATGACCCTGCATAAGCAAAAAAGTCCAACATTGACCCAGACCCAGTGAAACAGTCTGTGAATACAATTCCACCTACTCCCTTCCCCCATCACTCCTACCCACACACACTTCCATTTGCTCTTATTTCATCAATACCCATCTCTTTACTTCACCTCGGAAAAAGACTTTGGCCAAGAGTTATACTCTGTTCGCGCTGAATTAGTGTCATTTTTTTACGCTAATTCAGCGCAAACTTAACTCCATATTTATATTTTGACGGTAGACTAGTATAACATCAAAATATTGGAGTTAAAGTCATTTTTTGGATGCGTGAACCCACCTTGCGTCAATGAGATGCAGGGTGGGCGTTCCCATCCAAAAAATTACTCTAAGGCCCTAGTGCCTTATTTATCCTCATCTGCAAAAATGGTGTACGAGAAGGAGGCAGGCCTAAATAATGGCGCTAAGCCTTCTTAGTTCCATTATATAACGCTTGGGTCAGGGTAGGCGTTAGGGGGACGTGTGGACCTGTTTCCATGGTCAAACACCATAGAAAGAGCCCACTGGTGCCCTCCCCAAGCCCCAGGAACACCCCCACCCACACCAGAGGGACAGCACAGGATGGAGGACCCCATCCCAGATAAGCAGGGTAAGTAGAAGTAAGTATTTTTATTTTTTGTTCAAAGTGACATTGGGGGCCCTGAAATGGGTCTCCTTCCTTGGCAATGGCCATGCCCAGAGAATCCTTGTCCCCTGTGCTGGCCATTAGGGTGGTGGGCATGACTCCTATCTTTCATAAGACAGGAGTCATGTGGTATGGATGGTTTTGTGTCAAGAAATGACGCTAGGCTGGTTAGAGTCATTTTTATTACTCTAACCAGCCTAACGTCATTTTTTGGTGCAAAACCCCCTTCTCCCATATCGCCACCCCCACCCGGATAACATCATTTTCCATGACGCTAGCCTACCTTTTGCTTCGGATTGCGCCATTCCATAAATTTGGTGCCCAGATGGCGTCCTGGAATGCCACATGCCGGCGCTATACTTTTTGACGTAAAACTGCGCAAAGGCAGTTTTGCATCAAAAAGTATAAATATGGGCCTCTGTTAGGACAGTCCTCCTGAGCACCTCACCATTATAATGGACTAATGTCAAGTATGTATGTGGGTGGCATATAGAGTGGTGATGCACTCGAACCCAAGGCACGTCTCTTGCCCCCAGTGTTGTGATGTCATTACACGTACTGGAGTCGGAAGGAGAGAGCACCTAGAGCTGGACACCAGACGAGATACGGCTGCTGTGCTAATTGAGCTTGCCATACCATCCAGATTGCTGCCACACCATAAATTCTTGTTCATACATACCAACCCACACAGCTCAAATGGGAGACTATCGATTTCAAGACTAATCTCCCGCCTCCCTATTCCTGCACGCGGAAAGTAGATCGCCGAATGATGACTTGCTGGTGACGAGCCAGCATGAGCTCAGGAATGGTCTTGTGTGTCTTGGAGTATGCACTGCCAGTGACCTGCTGCTACAGCCCGGTGCAAAATCAATTTGTTAGCTCTGTGCCTGCTATAGCACCGACTCCGTGCTCCTGACACGTAAGGGAAGAAAGAACAATGTATATTTTGACATTCAGACGTCTGATCCTGCAGCAGCACACTTGCAAGTCCCTTTCATGTTCCAGTGGGGCAGTTCCATACATGTCAACAGTCCCGATTCAGGTAGGAGACTCGATTTTTGAAGCCCCAAATATATTTATTTGAGGTGTCTCCCTCCTAAAATGGCCTCTGCTACCACGTAAATCAATGGGTAAAAGAAATCCCCCGATTGTGTTTCCGAATTTCCCTTTTTGCTGCTTCAAAATGTTTGTGTGTATTCTTGTCCATACAGGCCCAGACACCAGCATAGATGGGTGCGTCCGTCCTGTGGACGTCGTCAGACTGTTGCAGTTGTGAACACGTTTCAGCTTTGCTCAAACACCGCCATACATCTAAGTGAAAGAGGATGCTGCTGTGCGGATCCTCATGAAAAATCTGTCAGGATAAGTAATCTGCTTTCACGGTGCAGCACCTTCAGGCACAGTTCAGAAGCAGACCGAGTCGGAAAGATTACGAAAGCGGCCTGTTTCTAATAAAAGGAGCTCTATTTTATGCAGAGGCAAAAGAAAGCTAGATGTGTCGCCGAAACCTCCTCTCATTACGGTTGAAACTAGCTGTGCAGTGCAGTAGCCTAAAGTTCATGTTATGAAATGCTTGTTACTAAAGAACCCGTTTGTTTACGGGTCGCTTGTTGCTGGCGGTGACGGCCAAAGCTACTGTGACTTCAATCTGGAGCAAAGGCACGGACTGACGACACCCCTGAGGGAATTCGTGCCTAAGCGGGACTGATCGTCGCTGGACATCATTCCCATACCACGAGCCTCGAGTAACAGCTTTCTCTGCAGTTACCAAGAGTGTCTTTCCACTGGCCTCTGTGTCTTGCACTTCTAAAATTTTAAACAAAACTGAAAAAGGGTTGAAATAGCATGACAGTAAAATACGGGACTTGGGGCCACATGTACGAAGCTTTTTTTCCACTCTCAAACGGGCCGATTCGTGGAGCCAAAATTGTGATTTGGCAACTTGTTACTGAATCGCAATTTGGCTTTGCGACTCGACTCGGTGTTAGGAAGGGGCATGTTGAGGGCAGCCCTTCCTAGAATTGGAAAGGTATGTTCGAATGCTTTGAGATCGAAATGCAGTCACGAAACATTCCCAATTTACCACCAATAAAAACTTAGTGGTAACCCATTCGCAAATTGGGAGGGGTCCCCAGGGGACACTTTCTCTTTTGAGAATGTTTGGGAAAATATTTGTTAAAAGTAGGCAGTGGTCCTGTGGACCACTGCCTACTCTTAAAACAGGAAACATAAACATTTCTTTTTTTTTTCTTTTTAAACGCAGCCCGTTTTCCTTTAATAAACATGGACTCCGTTTAAAAAAAAATGCTTTACTTAATCACCCCAGCAGGCCACTATCTCTGTGATTTTTGAGATTCCGAAAGGGTTTCAAATTGCAACCTACCTGATTTATATTAATGAGATAGGTCTATTTGAGACTCACTAGGAATCACAAAAGAAACTTAGCGGAGGAAATCACAATTTCTAACGTACGTACATGTGGCGCTTGGTGAATTCTTTAAATTATTAAATCGTTTAAAATTTGTAGCTGCTGCTATGCTAACAAATTATTTTAAAACATGAAATAATTTATTTCATGGCCATCAGTCGGCATCATTGGAACATACTGACATTCATACCACTGAGCAAAAGTGCCTATGTGGATGCACTATATACTGCAGTGTCATGGCACTCACTGTCATGACTCACGCAAACCCTGCTTTTTTTCGATACAGACAGGCATCGTAACACGAACAACGGTGTGCAATTGTACTTGGAGATGTGCTAAAACAAAGCTCTGAAGTTTTAAACATTCTCAGGCATGAGAACTAAATCGCACATTGATTGACATCACAGCGTAAGTGACGTTAGATTACTTTTACAATAATTTAAAAATAGGAAATTATATCTATTAAGTGAGAAAACAAAAAATAGTATAACAAATACAAAAAAAAACACCTCGTTATGGTAGACAAATGGCTGACAAAAGTTGCACCACTCTGACAAGTCCGTATCAGCTCCTCCGATCAAATGAAGGACTCTCTGAGGAGGCTTTCCCGGAGGTGGTGTTTATTCCTGATGCTTCAGAAGCTCACAGGAGCTGCTTTGCACAAAACAGAACTGTGAACCAAGGTGCATTTATTCATCCACTTCTAGCCCTACCCACCAAGTGTTATATTAGACTGCCGTCAGTGAAAGCTCAACAAGGACCCCTAAATGTGTGAGTCTCACTCGCAATGAGTGAGACTTGACATCTCTACTAATATGTACACTACTGTCCTGAGAAAGTGGTGGAGGTAAAAACATGCACAAAGCACAATGCCAAGCATGCTATTGCGTGATGTAACCAAGATGCTAACATTCATGTCTTTATGTCAGATACTGAATGGGTATTATTGGGAAGGCTGTGTGTATTAGGATGCCATTGTGAGGGAAGATTTGTTACAAAAGTAAATACATTTTTGGTGGGCCAATATATCCATACATTGCAGTCTTTGCAGGGTGTGTAAAGCTGCAGTGTTAAAAAACTGGTGATAGAGTGGTAAGTGGAGTAGAGGTCATATGAATTCTGGCACCTATAGGTTACCGGCTCCTAGCACAATGCAATAGATCAGGTGCATGATTGTCCATTGCATCAATCTGTGTGTAATCTGCAGGACCTATGTACCCAGTGCTTAATTTGTACTAGTGTTTTCCAGTGCTTTGTACTGGTTGTACTTTTGAAACAGCTGCATATATTTAAGGCAGTCCATCACATGGGGTCGCTCTCACTCTAGTTGAAAAGAAACCCATGTGAAAAGTGTTTAAAAATGAAATACACAATTAGAAATAATAACACCAGTTTGCTCAGACAATTCCTATAGCTTTTGGTCAACTAGTACAGTTCACATTGTAACATTTGTAGGACTATAATGGAAAGTAGGTGTTGTTGGTACTGCTATTTAGCAGCACTGGCAGGGACTGTAATTGTTTTTTATTTACAAATTTAGCACAGTATCTACCAATAATCTAGAAAGACATTATTTGTGTGTAAACTGTGATATGTGAAACATTGTACTATACATAGAACAATATTGAGTACATAGGTACATGGGTAGTGGTTACAAAAACAGTTTACAAATAACTCACTCTTATAAAGAGATGGAATAACAACTTCTTAGGACATTTCAAGACAGTGCACTGTGCACTTAGATTTTGCATAATACTTTTTTTTTTACTTTAAACATGGTTACAATGAAACAGATAGCAATTTGTCCAGAAACGCACAATGTGCTGAACTGATTATTGGAAGCCAGACCTGCAGGATAACTCTGCCATGACTGGTCCCAAGTTCGGCTGCAAAAGAAGGAGGGTTATGCATGGGGCTAGCTACCTCACTGTGTAAAAAATCCTAGCTGCAGAAATATCAACCAAAACACATCACGGCATTGGGGAGAGAAGGATCTCTTTCAAGGAGATCTGTGACACACCTGTGACACCTTGTGGTGAAAGTTAGAGATCCCTGGAAGCCAAAAAACAGATTCACCTGCTTTCAATCAAGACTATCACTATTGGGACATGGAACCTGAGTACCATGCACAAGACAGGCAAGACAATCCAAGTGGCAGAGTAGATGAAAAACTACAACCTTGCCTTGCTTGGTATCAGCGAGATCAGATGGATACAGTCAAGACAGAAAAGACTGGCCCCAGGACAAATGCTGATGTATTCTGGACATGATGAAGAAAACACCCCACACACTCAGGGTGTAGCCCTGATGCTATTGACAGCAGCCAACAGAGCTCTGATTAGATAGGAAGGTCAAGGTCCCAGAGTCATAAAAGGGACCTTCCGCACAAAGAAAAAGAGGATCAAAATTAATGTTATCTAGTGCTATGCACCGGCAAACAACAGTGAAGAAGTGGAAAAAGAACAGTTATACAACAGAATCCAGTCCATCCTAGACAAATGCCCTGAGAGAGACATCATCATATGGTTGGGGGTGCCTCAATACCAAGACAGGAAGCAACAGCACTGGGTACAAAGAATCCATGGGCAACCATAGCCTTGACGACATAACCAAGAATGGTCAAGTGCTTGCAGATCTGTGCGCCCTGAACAGTCTGGTGATAGGCAGCAGTGTATCTGCACACAAAAGAATACACAGGGCAATGTTAGTGTCACCAGATCATTCAACAGAGAATCAGATCGACTATGTCTGCATTTAGAAGAAGTCCTGGAGGTCCCTGCAGGATGAGAGAGTGATGAGCGGAGTGGACACTGCCCCAAACCATTACCTAGTTGGGCCAGGCTTAAGCTAAACCTGAAGAAAGCATGCATGGAACCAAAGACCAACTCCAACGCTATAACACCACCCTCCACAAAGATGCACAAAAACAGAGTGATAACTCAGTTACCCTCAGCAACAAGTTTCAAGTCCTGCAAGAACTAGAGACTGACAGAGAACCAGTAGAAAGTCAATGGGAGACGATCAAAGAAACAGTGACATCAACCTGCCAGGAAGTACTGGGTCCCCCACAAGAAACACCAGCATAAAGAATGGGTCTCCACCAAGCATTTCTGCAAAGTACATGAGAGAAAGTAAAAAAAAAGCTACAGTCAATACCAGCCGAACAAGAGCAGAAAAAGCAAAAGCTCAGGGCAAGCGCACCAATACCAACAAGGAAGCAAAGAGAAGCTTAAGAAGAGACAAGCTTCATTGAAGGTCTTGCCACAGAAGCCCAGGAAGCCGCAAGCCATAGAAACTTGACATGATGAGGAAACTCTCTGGCAGATGCAGCAACCCAGAAAGACCTGTTAAAGACAAAGCCGGGAAGTTAATCTTGGATAATAAAATCTAACAGTGAAGATGGGTGAAGCACTTTAAAGAACTGCTGAACCAGCCCTTGTCACAGTCTTCACTAGACTTACAGCCAGCTGACAAGGACTTGCCAATTGACAGCAGTAAACTAACCAAGAGAAATACACCAAGCCATCAGACATCTGAGAAATGGGAAGGCAGCAGGACCTCGCAACATTCCTGTGGAGGCACTAAAGGCAGACATTGAAACATTAGTAGACATGTTTGGAAGGATCTGAGAAGAGGAAAAGGTGCTATCAGACTCAAAGGAGGGATATCTTATCAAGAACCCCAACAAAGGTGACCTTAGTAACTGCACAAACTACAAAGGGATAACGCTTCTATCAACTCAGACAAAGGGGGTCATTCCGACCCTGGCGGGCGGCGGGTGCCGCCCACCGGGCGGAGACCGCCAGAAGACCGCACCGCGGTCAAATGACCGCGGCGGTCATTCTGACTTTCCCGCTGGGCGGGCGGGCGACCGCCAAAAGGCCGCCCGCCCGCCCAGCGGGAAAGCCCCAGCAACGATGAAGCCGGCTCCGAATGGAGCCGGCGGAGTTGCTGGTGTGCGACGGGTGCAGTGGCACCCGTCGCGATTTTCAGTGTCTGCTAGGCAGACACTGAAAATCATTATGGGGCCCTGATTGGGGGCCCCTGCACTGCCCATGCCCATGGCATGGGCAGTGCAGGGGCCCCCAGGAGCCCCACGACACCCGTTCCCGCCATCCTGTTCCTGGCGGTTTTTACCGCCAGGACCAGGATGGCGGGAAGGGGGTGGGAATCCCCATGGCGGTGCTGCGAGCAGCGCCGCCATGGAGGATTCTTTGGGGCAGGGGTAAACCGGCGGGAAACCACCGGTTGCCCTTTTCTGACCACGGCTTTACCGCCGCGGTTAGAAATGCCCATGAAGCACCGCCAGCCTGTTGGCGGTGCTTCCGCGGCACTCTGCCCTGGCGGTTGAATGACCGCCAAAGTGTTCAGCAGAGTCATCCTGAACAGAATGAAGGAATACGTGGATGTTCAGTTGCGAGACCAGCAAGCTGGCTTCCACAAAGATAGATCCTGCACAGCCAAGATTGCTACACTATGCATCATCATAGAGTATTAGATAGAATGGAACTCCCCCCTCTATGTCAACTTCATCACCTATGAGACGGCATTCATCAGTGTGGACAGAGAAACCCTTTGAAAACTCCTCCATCACCATGGTGTGTCAGATAAACTCATAAGAATCATCAGGAACTCTTATGAAGGAATGACTTGCAAGATAGTACATGGAGGGCATCTCATGAAAGCTTTACTAGTGAGAACCCGAGTCTGCTAGCGTTGTTTTCACTCACCTTTCCTCTTCCTATTGGTTATAGACTGGATCCTGAAGACATTCAGGGCTAGAATGGGAACCCAAAGCACCCTGGCAATTTTGTCTGACCAGCCCTTGGGTCGGGGTGTCGCGTAGCCTCTCATTATTCTAATGAGACTACTGGATTTGAGCAGCAGAATCACCTGCAGTGTGGGAGACTGAGTCTAAACCCACTATAGGTGACACCTGTCGCCCTAATCCGGGTTTTGCTCTGGCTAACTAGCAGTGCCTCATCTCTGTCCAAGAGCAGGGATGATTGGGCAGCTGAGCGCATGACACAATTGATTTCTCATGGAAATTGTGGTCAATCAGATCTCATCCGTTTCTCTCAGTTACATTAGTCTCACATACACAATGACAAGCAGAGGCAGTATATGTTTCAATAAGGTTTTAATGAAGCAACTGCATCTTAGAAAATAAAGCATGTACTGCAATACCCAGGATGATAAAGCATTATAGGATTAAAATTGTGAGGAGAGTGAAGCATAGAAATAACGCTACCATATTGTCACTAGAGTCAATAGACTAATTCCTACCTAGGCTATATTAGAGCACAGCATGTTAAGCTCTAGTTCTGCCCTTCGGGTTCCCCTGGGAAGACATCATCCTCCATACCTAAGCAATGGCCTGAAGTCTGCATAAGCAGCTGTAGCGAAGAGAAGCGTTCAGCAATCAGCATACAGTCATGGTCATCTGTCTGGAATCTCCCTCTAACGTGTAAGGGACAAGGAGGTGTTTTTATAATAAAACAGCTGATATTCTGAGAAAATGTCCCTATGTAAGGATGTGTGTTTTTCTATGAATGCCAGAGACAAAACTTTTACAACGTTCACCGGCAACCTATCTTACTACAGCCTTGAAAGAAGCACAGAGTGAGCAAGAATGTCTTGTTTGAGAATGTAGTGCTGGCCTAACCAAAAACAGCTAGATAGAGAGAAATAAAACAAGAGTGCAAAAGTGGCTATTGTTAGAATAATAAAACAAAGCTGAATAAAATATATCTAGGTTAAACTACACAACGGCAGGCCTAGTGTGCTAAAATAACGTGCATGGAGCTATAACTAAAAAGGCTACACAACAGGGGGGTTGATGTATGGGGGTGTACAAGTGCGAGCTTGCTGCTGCTTTCGTTAGTTGGGGCCACTAGTGCAGCACCTCTGCAAAACTGTCCCCCAGTCACAAAAACGGCCCCCGCTGCTGCAAAACCAGCCCCACCCTTCCAGCCTCCTGGGAAAACATCCAGTGCCCGCTATGGCCAGTCTGGCCCTGAGGACGTCCACAGCAGGAAGAAGAAATTGGATCCAGTGAACACCTTGGATGAATCTTGATGACCTGGACTTTGCAGATGACTGGCCATACTCTTCTATACCTATCAGCAGATGCAAAAAAAGACCAACAATGTGGCAGCCACATTAGCACAACCTTGACCTTACCATCCACAGGGACAAAAACTAAATCCTGAAGGCTAACACCATCAGCACAGCTGCAGTCACTCTTGCAGGCGATGCACTGGAAGAAATTGAGATATTTACCTATTTGGGCAGTGTCATAGACAAGCAGGGTGGCACATAGGCTGATGTCAAGGCAAGAATCGGCAAAGCAAGGGTCGCCTTCATTCAGCTACAGAAGATCTGGAGTTCCAAGGACCGAAAGAGCCAAACCAAGATCAGACTTTTTAACACCAATATAAAATCAGTCCTTCTGTATGGAGCAGAAATTTGTGACCATCACCAACAAATTCCGGACGTTCATCAACACGTGTCTGAGGAGAGTCCTCCAAATCCCCATCACATTTTGGTCTGAGAGTTAACACCTACACTACATATTCCTCACAGATGATACTGAAGGATTCCAAATATTATCTGATTGCATCGAAAAGGGTATAAACTCTATGGAGGTTCTGAGGAAGATAGAACTGCTTGTTCAGTTCCTTTCAGAAACAGTGTTTGATTTGTTATGAGCAGCAGCAACTTTGTCAGCAGCATCAGTAGCTGGCAGGAGGCCGTTGTGGCTCAAGCTCTGGACCTTTGATTCACCACCTTCCATTTTTGGTAGACAGGTTGATATGCGACTGGATGAAATGGTGAAAAAATCAGCTGAGGAGAGGGAAATAATTTTCCCCTTCCGAGCACCTTCTGCAAAAAAAGGAAATGTTTTTCCAGAGAGAGACAGTGCAATCACTTCAGGTGAAGAAATCTCTTTTTTCGGGGCTGGCTCGAAGCCAGGAAGTCATGCTCTTCTCCAAATCCCCAGCACAGTTTGACACCCATTTAAACAGTAAACCATGACTATTCAGAGGTGTTAGCAGGAGCTTGTTTGAAGAAATTGTATATGGAGTGGGTCAGTTGGTATTTGACCAGTGGGTATTGGAGGTCATACGAGATGGCTTTTACTTAGACTTCCCCGAATCATTACTTTTGACATACTCTAATTCGAAAGGACACTGAGAAAAGGAAAACAGATCCTCTGTCAATTACTCTACCAGAATGGCAGAAAGCTTGTGCGGAGTGTACTTTATTATTTTCTTAGTACCAAAATCAGGACAAAAACACTGGCGGGTACTAGATTTGAAGTGGCTCCACCATACACACACTTCAGAATGTTGACTCTTTAGATGGCGATACTAGTTTTGACAAATCAGGACTTTCCGGCAACCTTGGACTGGCAAGATATATATTTTTGTGTCCCGATAAATGAAGATTTTCAGCAGCGTCTCAGATTTTCATTTCCTGATAATAACCATTGGCCTGTCTTCACCACTGAGAATGTTTCTGAAAGTATTAATACCAATAGTAGTGTTTCTCAGTGGTGGCCAGTAATTTTGGGAGGGAAGAAGGGATACACACTCACTTACACTTATCCATTCACACACACTCACACAAACACATCCATTCACAACACACATTATCAAAAATTCAAACATAAATGCATGCACGCACCAAACATTCATTAAAATAAAACACACTTACCTGCAGCTCAGCCTCAGAGGTCCCGGGATCGTTGGGACTGCTGCCTTCCCTCACTGGCTGACCACAGGTCAGTCAATGAGGGAAGGCAGCAGTCCCTACCTCGTCACAGACTGGGATAGGGGTCAGTGAGACTGCTGACCCCACCCCACTCTGTGATGATGTGTCACTGATTAACACTTGGCCCTGGGTGCTTCAGGGCTTAAAGCTAAAGCGCTCAGTTTGAGGCAATGACTGACACTCTCCCTCATCACTGTGGGGGTGGGCCTCGAGGACATTTGCTGAGCTGAAGAGGTCACGCCCACAGGAGTTCTGACATCCTCAGCCAGGCAAAGTTCAGCTCAGGCAGCCTCACCTGAAAACAAAGAGGGGGTCATTCCAACCTCGGCGGTAAAAGGCGCTTACCGCCGGTCAGAAGACCGCCATAACACCGCCGCGGTCACGGTAAACCGCCATGGTCATTCTGACCCGCAAGAGGAAAACCGCCAAAAACCCGACATCCACAAAAGTCCGCCACACCAACGGCCAGCGAGAAACTGGCGATGACCAAACCTCCACCGTCACGCCAACAAAAATACGCCCATTCCATTCCGACCCACGAATCCACGCGGCGGTCTTTCAACCGCGGTATACCATTGGCGGTACACACCGCTGCGGTCAAAATACACACACATTTACAAAACACTGCCACATTGGACAATTTGAAATACACACACCTGATACACATACAAACAACACTCCCACACACCCAATACAATATAAAACACACACCCACATCACCCACAAACCCCTACAACCACAAATCAGAGACGAAGCCCAGAGAGAGACAGCACAGAATAGAGAACACCATCACACAGAGGCACACTACACCATCACCCACACAACATCCACGCACAAAACACCACACACCACCACACTCACCACACTCATCAACACATACACCTCCCCACACCTCATCCACACCACCCCATGGCACCCCAAAGACACCCCAGGTTTTCAGATGCTGAACTCAGGGTCATGGTGGAGGAAATAGTTCGGGTAGAGCCCCAGCTCTTCGGGACACAGGTGCAGCACACCTCCATTGCCAGGAAGATGGAGCTATGGCAAAGAATAGTGGACAGGGTCAACGCGGTGGGACAGCATCCACGAAATCGGGACGACATCAGGAAGCGGTGGAACGACCTACGGGGGAAGGTGCGTTCCATGGTATCCAGACATAACATTGCGGTGCAGAAGACTGGCGGCGGACCCCCACCTCAACCCCCAGAATTTACAACATGGGAGGAACAGGTCTTGGCGATCCTGCATCCTGAGGGCCTCGCAGGAGTAGGCGGAGGAATGGACTCTGGTAAGTCTAATCTCAACTACTTCATCCCCCCCACCCACCAGCATGCCAACTCATACCCCCACCCTCCCCCCCACCCCCATCACACATCGTCCTTGCTAATGTCTCACCATCACAAACCACCCATCCCAACACCAAGCCCTGCATGCCACCACAAAGCATGGACACCCATAACCTAAGCATGCCCACTGCACATACCCATCCCCCCCACAAACCGCCGTCACAACAGCCCCCACAAGGGAATGCCAGCACAGGGGTACACGGGCACCCACCGATTGCACGCTATGGCACACACAGAAGCTATAACCATACCCTTATACCCCTGCAGGACCTGAACGCCACCAAACCGCCCAGGAGTGTCCAGAAATGTCCATCCCACACCCAGAAGAGGCCCCCAGTGATGACAGCAGCTCTGTCTCCCTGGACCCAGATGACCAGCCCGGCCCATCGGGGACCTCGGGACAGTCGGTTCCCCTCACACAGCCACAGGCCACTAGAGACCTACCCCCCTCTGGGAACACCAGCACAGCACCCACCCAGCGGGCCCATACCTCTGTCTCCAGGACACGTCAATCAGCGGTGTGTCCACCACTACAGGGCACCCAGGTTAACCCACCACCCCAACAACAACAGGGACCTGGGGCCACTGGTAGTGGGCACACGGTCCAGGGGACGGAGGCACAGGAACACAGGGGAACTGGGAGGGCTGCTGTGCGACAGGGGGGGGACAGGCCCAGGGAACCCACTCTTCACAAGGCCCTATCCTCCATCATGGGAGCATACCACCACTCCCAGGAGATGATGGCGACGGTCCTGGCCAAGTTCCAGGAGATCCAGGTACTGCAGGAGGAACAGTTTATGGGGTTCAGGGAAGAACTCAGAAGCATCAGTTCCGCAATGGGCACCATTGTTGTGGCTCTCAACCAGATTGTCACCACATTGCGGGACCATGTGGCAACACAAAGGGCCCCTGTCACTAGCATGGACCAGGAACTGCCTACCACCTCCGCCGGCGCTAGTGGACAGGAGGCCCCGACACAAGAACAACAGGCCACCAGAACCCCACCCCCTGCAGAAGGCGAACCACCCCGCAAGCGGGGCCTGAGATCTAGGAAGAAGTCAGAGTAGGATGCCAAGACCCCCGCCAGGAAAGGATACCCCCTGATTGTCATCCCACTGTCCCACATTGTCACCCTGTCCAATCTTAAACTGCCCCTGCTCCACCTTCCACAGGCATATGGACAATGCACCTGTGAGCCCGAAAATCTGGACTCTGCCATGGACATTTCTCCACCATCACCCATCACCGATTTACAACCATTTCCCTAAATTGAGCACTCCAATAAACACACTTATTGCACAAAAATAACCTGGAGTCTGCCTGTATTTTTGAACAAATGTATTAGACATAACCGTGCCAAAAAGTCCAGTTACATTGTGATGACAACATACCACTGTCACACAGCTGTAGTCCATGGGGAAACAAAGCAGAGGTCACGCTGTGGGGCCCACATCTCTGAAATTGGAAGGGAAAGTCACAACTAAGTTAACATACACTTGGGGGAATCTCAGACAGTAGAGAGGCAGGAGACTGTAAGTAAATGAAAAATACACGTGTTGGTTCTTACCTGTGTGTCATTGAAAATACTGCTGTATTACTGTGTCCCTGTTGTCTGTGTCGTCCTCTTCGTCTTCCTCCTCTTCACTCTCCGCAGGCTCCACAGCTGCCACAACACCACCATCTGGACCATCCTCCTGCAGGAAAGGCACCTGGCGTCGCAAAGCCAGGTTGTGAAGCATACAGCAGGCCACGATGATCTGGCACACCTTCTTTGGTGAGTACATTAGGGATCCACCTGTCATATGGAGGCCCTAAACCTGGCCTTCAGGAGGCCGAAGGTCCGCTCGATCACCCTCCTAGTACGCCCGTGGGCCTCATTGTACCGTTCCTCTGCCCTGGTCCTGGGATTCCTCACTGGGGTCAGTAGCCACGACAGGTTGGGGTAACCAGAGTCACCAACTAGCCACACACGGTGTCTCTGAAGTTGTTCCATCACGTAAGGGATGCTGCTATTTCGCATGATGTACGCGTCATGCACTGACCCTGGGAACTTGGCATTTACATGGGAGATGTACTGGTCAGCCAAACAGACCACCTGGACATTCATGGAATGATAACTTTTTCTGTTCCTGTACACCTGTTCACTCGTGCTGGGGGGGACCAAAGCAACATGTGTCCCATCAATTGCACCAATGATGTTGGGAATATGTCCAAGGGCATAGAAATCACCCTTCACTGTAGGCAAATCCACCACCTCAGGGAAAACAATGTAGCTCCGCATGTATTTCATCAGGGCAGACAACACTCTGAACAACACCTTGGAAAACATAGGCTGAGACATCCCAGATGAAATGGCCACTGTTGTCTGAAATGACCCACTTGCCAAAAAATGGAGCACTGACAGAACCTGCACTAGAGGGGGGATCCCTGTGGGTTGGCGGATGGGTGACATCAGGTCTGGCTCCAGCTGGGCACACAGTTCCCGTATAGTGGCTCGGTCAAGCCTGTATGTCAGTATGACATGTCTTTCTTCCATTGTCGACAGGTCCACCAGCGGTCTGTACACGGGAAGATTCCTCCATCTCCTTGCAAGTCCCAGCGGACGGTGCCTAGGAAGGACAACATGGAGCACAGAGTCAATCAACCCACAGGTACGTTCCCACACCTTGCACAGTACATGATTCTCAATGCATTGAATGGCTTGTATGAGTGTTGATGCAAGGCCTAGGTATGTGTGACGCAGCAGAAATTAAGCCATGTGGGCCCTTGAAATGGCGGCTGCCTGACCTGTGAAGTGCGACAGTGGGATGTGAGGTCAATGCGCTGGCGTGGCACACTGTGGCGGTAGGCGGTCAAAGACCGTGGCGCAAAGCCGCATTGGTTAACATTGAACCCTATGGGTTTCAGGAGCCAATGGCGATGTGCGCCGGCGGTCGCGGTACGCACCGCCGCGGTACGCACCGCCGCGGGCGTGACCGCGATTTTCTATCTGCTCATTCACTCGATACCTGAACATCCACAGGAGAGGACCTATACTGCAAGTGCTGCTGTGACCTCGGTCTGGAAGATACAATGGCTGCTGCGACTGGGGAAAGGGCCCCTGCCTTCACTTCTGAAGAATTGGAGAAACTCGTGGATTGGGTCCTCCCCCAGTATGCGTTACTCTACGGTCCTCCAGACCAACAGGTAAGTACACAGGGACCATGCTTTGTGGCCAATGCCTGGGTTGAGTGGGGTGAATGAAAGATGGTGGGGAGGGGAGCGAATGAGGCATGCATCAAATGACAGATGAGAGCATGTGCCACATGGCAAGGGTGGGGATGGGGGGCCACTCTCATCGAGCATGCAGAAGGTGATGTTTGTTTTTTCTCTCCCCCAGCACATGTCGCATAGGTCAGCGCCCATCAAAAAATCGACATTTGGCGTGCCATCGCCAAGGACGTCCGGACCCTGGGGGTCCACAACAGACGTGGCACCCACTGCCGGAAGAGGTGGGAGGACATCCGCCGCGGGAGCAGGAAGACCGCGGAGGCTCTGCTGGGGATGGCCTCCCAACGTAGGAGGGGTGCCAGTCGTCAATTGACCCCCCTGATGTCCCGGATCCTGGCGGTGGCCTACCCAGATTTGGATGGGCGCGTGAGGACATCACAGCAGACACAAGGGGGTGAGTACAAGCACATGCTGCTGATTTTGCGCACATTGGAGGTGTCTTGGTGGGGGAGGAGGGCTGTGGGTATCCCTAGGCCATGGCGCTTTCTGTAGGCTAGGCCCCTCCGTTAGGCATGGCCCTGTACCCCCGCCCACCACCTCTGTAGGTTGCCTGAAACAGCTATTCATGGCCCTGTGTCACCTATGTGTGGAGTTGTCGTCCATAGGCTTGTAGGCCATGTCCCACGGAATGAGTAGGGTACCCCAAGTGCGCGGCGTAGTGCAGTGGGCTTCTGTGTCTGTCCTCTCCGCCAACGGTGTCGCCAATGCATGCACTCAACATGTCTTTGTTTCTCCACCCCCCCCCCTTTTGTTGTGGTCTTCCTGTTCATGTGTGCATTAGCATCATCAGGCGGAGGAGAAGTGGCATCGGAGCACGAGGGAGCTGCATCTCACATGGCCATGGAGGGCCATGCAACTGACTTTGATTTCACCAGTGAGACGGAGGGCGAGGGGAGCTCCACAGCGGGGACATGTGGTGACACCAGCGACACAGACACGTCCTCGGAAGGGAGCTCCCCTGTGGTGGCGGCAACATCCGTGCCCACCGCAACAACAGGTACAGCCGCCACCCAGCGCACCAGCTCCGCCCTTCCAGCAGCCCCTCAGCGTTCGCCCCGTGCCCGCTCACCCAGGAAGGTGGGCATCTCCTTCATCCCAGGCACCTCAGGCCCATCCCCAGTTACCCCTGCTGCCCTCAGTGAGGAGGTCATTGACCTCCTGAGAACGCTCATTGTTGGGCAGTCTACCCTTTTAAATGCCATCCAGGGTGTAGAAAGGGAGGTACACCGGAGTAATGCATACCTGGAGGGCATTCATTCGGATCAAGCTGCCCATCAGCGATCGTTCAACGCTCTGGCCTCAGCACTGACGGCAGCCATTGTCCCTGTCTCCTGCCTCCCTCCTCCAACTTCCTCAACCCAGTCCCACTCCCCTGTACCTCTGCCTATCCCAGACACACCATCAGACCCACCTGCACACACCTCAACACCCAAGGGCAGCTCATCCAGACATAAGCACCACACATCACACAAGCGTTCACACAAGCAACATCCACATGCAGACATGCCAACAGCCACTGCCTCCTCTGTGTCCACCTCCTCCTCGTCTCCCTCCTCCCTCCCTGTGACGTCTCCACTCACACTTGCATGCACAACATCTTCAGCCACTACGTCCATCACCAGCACACCCACCAGAACACTCCACACACGTGCAGTCACCACCCCCACTACCATTTACACGTCCCCTGGGTCCTCTCCCATTGTGTCTGTCACCCCCTCTTCCAAACCACACAAACACAGGCAGCCACCCACCCAACAGCCATCCACCTCACGACAGCATCCAGTACCTGCACCTGCACCCAAAACACCTAAAGTGACACCTCCTACAACCACCTCCTCTTCCTCCACTCCCATACCCACTACAACTACCCGTCCCTGTCTTACTAAATTGCTTTTCCTTTCCAACCTTGACCTCTTTCCATCAACTGACCCGCCCCCTCCATCTCATAAGGCTCCAATCAGCACCTCAGCCACCACAAAACCTGGACCTACAAAAACAGTAGTCCAAGGATTCTGTAGTCCACCATCTTCAAGCCCAGCTACTTCGCCTAGGAGTAAAGAGACGGCCAGCCCACCCCCTGCAAAAAAGGCAAAGAAAGCCAGTGCCCGGCGCGAGAGGCCAAAGACATCAGGCTCCAAGAGCACTACCCCTGCGCCGTCAGGGAGTGGGGTGCCACCTGGCACACCGGCAAAGGGAGGAAAGGGCCACAGAGGAGCAGGGAAGGGTGGCAAGGGCAGCACGCCCGACAAGTCCGGCAGCAGGCGAGCTGCCCAGGAGGGCCCCACCAGCCCCAGCACAGCTGCCCAGGAGGGCCCCACAGCCCCAGCCCAGCTGCACAGGAGGGCCCCGCCAGCCCCAGCCCAGCTGCACAGGAGGGACACACCAGCCCCAGCCCAGTTTCACAGGAGGGCTCCGCCAGCCCCAGCCCAGCTGCACAGGAGGGCCCGCCAGCCCCAGCCCAGCTGCACAGGAGGGACACACCAGCCCCAGTCCAGCTGCACAGGAGGGACACACCAGCCCCAGCCCAGCTGCACAGGAGGGACACACCAGCCCCAGCCCAGCTGCACAGGAGGGACACACCAGCCCCAGCCCAGCTGGGCAATGAAGGAGCGCCAACTCAAGCACCGCTGAACAGGGCACCGGCGTCTCAAGAACCGCTGAACGGGGCCCTTCAAGTCAAGCACCGCTGAACAGGGCACTGCCGTCTCAAGAACTGCTGAACAGGGCCCTTCAAGTCAAGAACCGCTGAACGGGGCCCTTCAAGTCAAGCACCGCTGAACAGGGCACCGCCGTCTCAAGAACCGCTGAACAGGGCCCTTCAAGTCAAGCACCGCTGAACAGGGCACCGCCGTCTCAAGAACTGCTGAACGGGGCCCTTCAAGTCAAGCACCGCTGAACAGGGCACCGCCGTCTCAAGAACCGCTGAACAGGGCCCTTCAAGTCAAGAACCGCTGAACAGGGCACCGCCGTCTCAAGAACCGCTGAACGGGGCCCTTCAAGTCAAGCACCGCTGAACAGGGCACCGCCGTCTCAAGAACCGCTGAACAGGGCCCTTCAAGTCAAGAACCGCTGAACGGGGCCCTTCAAGTCAAGCACCGCTGAACAGGGCACCGCCGTCTCAAGAACCGCTGAACGGGGCCCTTCAAGTCAAGCACCGCTGAACAGGGCACCGCCGTCTCAAGAACCGCTGAACAGGGCCCTTCAAGTCAAGAACCACTGAACGGGGCCCTTCAAGTCAAGCACCGCTGAACAGGGCACCGCCGTCTCAAGAACCACTGAACAGGGCCCTTCAAGTCAAGAACCGCTGAACGGGGCCCTTCAAGTCAAGCACCGCTGAACAGGGCACCGCCGTCTCAAGAACCGCTGAACAGGGCCCTTCAAGTCAAGAACTGCTGAACGGGGCCCTTCAAGTCAAGCACCGCTGAACAGGGCACCGCCGTCTCAAGAACCACTGAACAGGGCCCTTCAAGTCAAGAACCGCTGAACGGGGCCCTTCATGTCAAGAACCGCTCCGCTGGGCCCTTCATCTCAAGCACCGCTCCGCTGGGCACCGCCGTCTCTGCACCGCTCAGCTGGGCCCTTAATCTCAAGCACCGCTCCGCTGGGCCCTTCATCTCAAGCACCGCTCCGCTGGGCCCTTCATCTCAAGCACCGCTCCGCTGGGCACCGCCGTCTCTGCACCGCCGTCTCTGCACCGCTCCGCTGGGCCCTTCATCTCAAGCACCGCTCCGCTGGGCCCTTCATCTCAAGCACCGCTCCGCTGGGCACCGCCGTCTCGAGCACCGCTGGCCCATTGGCAGAAGGGGCAGGCCCGCATCTGTGTTGGGCAGAGCTGCACGAAGCACTCTGGGCACCATGCCTCCTCCAGAACCAGTAGAGTCTGTAATCCACTTGTGTGACTGTGGCTATGCACTCCCCAGGATGGTCCAGTGGGCAAACCACCCACTGTATAGACTTGAGAGACTGTGGCTTTGCACTCCCCAGGATGGTCCAGTGGGCAACCCACCCACTGTAGAGACTTGAGAGACTGTGGCTTTGCACTCCCCAGGATGGAACAGTGGGCAACCCACCCACTGTATAGACTTGAGAGACTGTGTCTTTGCACTCCCAAGGATTGAACCGTGGTCATGGAGGCCCCTTGTGGATCTGGCGTCATGGACTCATCTGGCTGAGGTGCCCCCCCTTCCTTTCCCCATGAGTTGCCTGTAGTTTTGCTATCTGATGCCCCTGCAGTGTTCTCTCGATTGGAGCCGGGTATCGTGTGTGGGCTTTGCCCATGTGTTAAGGCACATTGGCCCACGAACAATGGCTGATACCCAATTTGGACTGGACAATTTACATTTGTATATATTGTGATAGATGTGTGATATATTTTTTTACTTAGCCGTACAATATACTTCTAATTTCATGATCAGTTTTTTTTGTCTTTGCATTCTTCCGGGGGGTTTGGGAGGGGGAGAACTGTGATGTATTGCTATGCTTTGATGTGTATGTAGTTGTGGGTGAGGGTCAGGGTGGGTGTGTCGCGTATGTGTGTGCCCGTAATCTTTTCTCCTCCCCCCTCCCCTGTGTCGTAGGTGCAGTACTCACCGTTGTCTTCTGCGCCGGCGTTCGTGCTCCTGGTAGAGGAGCAGGAAGACAATAGCTGGTAGGATGTGTAATTCGGGTTCCATGATGTCCAGATTCCTCGTGGAGTGTTTGAGGTGAGCGTTTTCCATCCAAAATGTCTGTTTCCGCCGTGTTTTTATCGGCGGGGCTACCGCCCCGGAAAAGTTGGCGGATTGGTGGGTTGTGATAGGGTGGGGGGTACATTGTCTCCCGCCTGTCTGTTGGCGGTGACCGCCGCGCTGTTTGTTTGTCCCGCCGTGGCGGTCGGAGTGTTAAAGTGGCGGTCTCTGTTGGCGGTTTCCGCCAGGGTCAGAATTCCATTTTTTTTACCGCCTGCCTGTTGGCGGGTTGGCCGTCGCTTTAACACCGACCGCCAGGGTTGGAATGACCCCCAGAGTGTCTGTCAGGCTGACCTTTGCTCAGCCTGATAGATACTCTTCTTGAGGGACAAAAGATGAAGGGGCCTGGCCCCGGAGCCCCAAAGGACAGCTGTGGCAGGTATTTCTTTAATTACAAAGAGTTCAATTTTGCCGTACTTTAATAACTGGCGATACCTGATTTTTCTTTTTTGAAGGTGGAGGCCAGTGTGAAAAAGATTTGCTCCTATCTGAAATGACTGGCATTCATAATAAATTATAATAATTGCAGTCCTCTACTGGAATAGGCACAGAAATTCGTTGGCACATTCATAGATACCTAAAGAGGGCAGGTCTTCCCTCCAGAGAACAGAGTTAAGTCCTTGCAGGCTCGGGTTTCTCAAAACCTATCATGTTGTGGTTGAGGAATCAGGGGCTAATGTCAGAAACAACAGCAGAAGTGTCGCCCCTCAAAGCAGGTGGTTATCACGTGTAGGATCACTACACTGACAAAGTAGTACTAGAAAAGTATTCCAGTGTCAGCCAAAATTAACGTCCATCTGCAGTGGTAGTTAGCCAAACTGAATCTGAGAAAGGGAATATACTTTCAATATCCAAGCACTGGCATAGCAAGTTCAAATGCAAGCAGATGGAGGGGTATTAATCTTAAGGGAAATGAGGAAAAGGGGTGGTGGTCAAAAACTGAGGTGTTTCTCTTCTTCATTTAGAAGGAGCTAATGGTGGTGTGGTACACCTTTCAGAGGTTTGCGTCGTATTTAGAGAAGCCCTCAGCGTTGGTCAGAATAACCAAGTGAAAAATGCTTAGTTGGACAGGCAGGCATGAAGAACAGGAGCTTGACCAAGTTTGCCCTATAAATGGGTGGGAGGTCACCTGTTAGCACTGAGGGCAATCTATATTCTAGGATGGAATGCGTTCTGATGAACAGACTGAGCTTCAACCTTCCAGCGTCAGTTCCTTGTCATATGAGTATACAGGCATATCATTTAAAAGTGGACACGTTAAGGAGTCCCTGGCTGGACATGTTGGTGTCCCCACAGAGTGTTCTGATGCCCCACTTTTATGCAGTGACCAGGCATCAAGATGTGTGGGCAGTGGATGCATTGTCATTCCCATGGCACTCATGCTCCCTGTTTTCATTTCCACTGATAACTCTCCTGCCTAAAATGTTACAGAAGACTCCGAACAAGCAGGCACAATTTATTTTGGTGGCCCCAGCAGGCATGGTTTCCTCTGTTAAACCACCTCCTGGCTTTTAAATGTTTAAGTTGAACTCCACTTCAGCTGAGAATTTTGCATCTCATGGCATGGAAATTGAACAGCTTTTCCTCCAGTGTTGAGGATGCTTGAAGGAGGTGGCATTTGACATTCAGGCCTGGAGTAAACCGTCAACACTGGCACTTTTTTTAATGCACTGGAAATATGAGAGCTCAGGTGCTTACTTCCTGATTTCTCAAGGGATGGATTCCTATTAGGGTTATCCCCCTATACACTTTCTGCCTAGTGGGCAGCAATTAGAGCTTCTATGGATATTTCCAAACTCATCCCTTTGGCTTTTCGGTTACTGGATAGCTTGAATTAGAGATGGTCAGTAGGTCTTACTCTGGTCATTACCTGGGACTTGTTGGTGGTTCTTAGGGCATTCAAGAGAAACCATTTGCACGTCTTGATACAGTGGACATCTCACTGGTGTCAGTGAAGCTGTCTTTTATGTTGACCATAACCTCAGCTAAAAGATTAGGCAAGCTAGGTTCATTGGTGCTCAATTACACCTATCAAAGATTTCTGCCAGATAGAACAGTTTTGAGAACGTAAGTTTGTGTCTATGGTTCAGAAGTAGTTCATCTCTCACAAGAAATTGTTCTACCAGTCATTGGAGATGATTTGAGTTTGGTTTCACAAGACTTTGCACGCATCAACACCTAAATATTGTTTTTGGTGATTGTAACAATAGTATTGGACACATTGACTGTACACTACTGCACCATCCTTGTACTGCACCCTTCCCAGGCACACATACAACCGATGCAGAGTCACTACTCTTGCATTACGCAGCACTCCACATCTTACCTGATGTAGGCCCAGGGTGAGTTAAAGGCAAAGCAGTACTTTTAAAAGGGTGATTAAGTGTGTAGGCCTCACTCCAGTGGCAACTGATAAAAAGGTCCTGTTCACTACTACTGATCACTACACGGTATGCTGCCACAACTGTGATCATGCTGTTTAACCCTGGTGAAGGTGGTAGCCTTCCACCACTATAAGAGCACCGCTTTGGGCACCCCTCCTTGCCCAAAAAGACCTCAATCTTTGAGACAGACCTATGTCATGGCAAACATGCATAAACCGTGTTCACCCATGATGAAAATTCAGCATTAGGGATCCAGACAACACCACAGTTTGGCACTCAGAGCAGGGGTACACATCTCTTATCACGCATAGGGCTTTTCCATCCCATCAGTGCCTTTTCAAATATGTGAATTTTAAAACACTTCTAATAGACAGTGAGTGGTTTGAATTCCTTAAGGATTTTGTTGCTCCTCATCTGGACCTGGTGAACAAAATTATAATGCAAACTATGAAGCACATTACCCTTTACAATGAAAACGATACACGTATTAAAATGAATACATGGAGGTTTATTAAAGGCTTAAATCATCACAGAAGGTAAAATATATGGTTAGAAGTGTGCCAGTTAGTCATCTAGCTCAAATAATAGCATTTAGCTCAGGATGAGATGCAGACAATAAATAAGCAGAACTAGGAATAGTCCAGCTCTAAAGAATAAATCAAAATCAGAAATCAGAAGTCAGACATACTAAGGTTGCCTCCTAAAAGTCAAGGGAGAAGGAGTTTAACACCCTCATGAAAGGGCTTCTTTTATAATGCAAAATACTATTAGAATACATTTGTGTACGTGCCCCATGGTTTGACAATCAGATGAAACAATTACAGTTTCTGAAATCACACTTTTCAGCACATAACAATTATCATATGCAGTTCCCATCACTGGTGCCAATCAAACACCCAAATTGTTAACACAAATGTTGCTATTTAATATACAAGAACAACTTCTCACGAGAAATTGCAGTAGTCCCATTAAATGAGGTCTCGGGAACATTCACTCTCAATGAAACAGTATTTGTACAGAACTCTGAATAAAAGAAACATCATTCTGTTTCCGAGAAAGTGATATTATATTTCAAAGCAGTGTTTACAAAGTTGCTTGTGCATGAGTCTGTGTGCAGGATGAGACAAAAACAAAATAATAACATGCTGAATGATGGCTCCAGACAGCACCATCCATTTTGAAACTGAGGCCTACATACACTAATGTTAGCATAAGTAAAGTTATCTCAAGACAATGGCTTTGTTTCAACTAAATATTAAATTTCCTTTTATCGTGTTAATGCTATTGAGCATAAAATTATAAAACTCTTCATCATTCCCCTCTTCTGATAATTTTTTTAATCTTTTCAAACCATACTTCATTAACGACGTCCCCTTATACTACAGTTTTCTGTGATTTCAGCTTTTTGTTTCTGGCTTTCTGCTACTCCTTCACCTTATTATTCACTTTGAATTGGATGTGGACTAGCTCACAGACTTCCCATTTTCTTTTTCTCCTACTCCTTGCTCTTCATACACTCATGATTTAACCCTCCCCTTGATGAAAGGCATCGAAATGCATTTTTCAAGAGAATAACACTCATTACGCAAATTCAAATAATTATTGTAGGGTTTAATATAACACTAAGAATGCCTCTTCCTATCTTACCAAATTACTCACTGATCTTTGAAACCCCTTTTCAGGTCACACAAAACCATGAACTGTTTCCCATGCACCTTGTTCTTCAAAAACCCTTACTTCACTTGTGATGTTAGTGATATTTAAAATAGTGTTAATTTGATTACTGTTACGTGCAGCTTTGTTGTACTCTCAAAATTCGGCAGATCCCACCTTTCTTCATTAATAATACAACTAGAGCAAGCCTATTTTGCATAACTTGCATAGCCCTTAGCTCCTTCTTAATGGTTTTTAAGGCACCAGCATTATTGGTGGCCAACTGATCTACTAAGGTCGATAACTTTCTGATCTTCATGTCATTCAATGTTACCCCCATAAGTGGAACTGTAGCACCAAATATATCTCCTAACACCTGACCAAAACAACATTTCTCCTGCCTTAACATGTTATCATTCTTCTCACTAAAGTCATCCACGTGATAAACATGGGGTGGGGGGGGGGGGGGGGGAACTACACCTAAACCGCAGCTACTCACCCAATTATGAGGGAGTCTAAAAACATGCTGCCTACTGCACACATAATAATCCCTTTGTTAATGGGTACAGAATAAATCATATTATTTGCCATATAACTTTCTTCATAGTCACTCCAACTCACTACTTCAACCATGTTGTTTCTATTCATATACCAAACATTTAGCCCTTTCATGTTTGGTCAAGACTGATGCCCTCAATACGAGTTTGGCGGGTTCCGGGCAAGACCACCGTGCAGAATACTGCCACCATACCCTCAGTGGTGGTACAGTGGTACAGTAGTACAGTGACCACCATATTCCAAGTCACAAAGTGAAAACCACCCAAATACAGCCACAAATCCAACACCCCCAGACCGACCGACAACGCAATAATGACTGCCTGGCCACCAGCCCCACCATGCCGGCACAATTCCATTCCCCGAATTTCGTGTCAGTTCTCTGCCCAGCGGCCCATGCACGGCAGAACACCATTGGCGGGGGGCACCGCCAATAGTAGGCAACACCACATTGGACAGTTAGAATACCCCACACCTGACACACATACACAAACCACACACAGGCCTGCTCACAGCACTACAAAGCCCCCCCACACACCCACAATCCCTTACAATTTCAATGAACACCACACATGACGATGAGCTATTCACACAGATCCCATACTCCACAGGCACCCTTAAACTGCACACTCAGCACACACCACACAACTGCATGTATTGCACTAGGCACACATCACACTCACACACCAACACCACATCCCTCCTGCACCCACATCCAAACACCCCCACCCCACCAACCACCCAACACTGCACCCTATAAGCACTACACCCCCCACACCATGGCATGTCAAAAGCACCCATGTTTCACAGACAATGAGTTGAGAGTCATGGTAGGTGAAATGTATATGGTAAAGCCACACCTGTTCGGGACCCAGGTTCAGCAAACTTAGTTGGCCAGAAAAACAGAGTTATGGCAGAGGATTGTTGACAGGGTCAGCTTAGTGGGCACACATCCACGCACGAGGGAGGACATCAGGAAGAGGTGGAACGACCTGTGGGGGAAGGTGCTTTCCATGGCGTCCAGGCACCAGATTGCCCTGACCAAGACTGGCGGTGGTCCCCCACCTCCTCCCCTTGAGTTAACGTCCTGGGAGGAGACGGTCTTGGATTTCATGCATCCGGAGGGTCTGACAGGAATCATCGGAGGGCTAGACTCTGGTAAGTCAACAACACCACCCAGGCACCAACCACTCCAGCCTAGCATGTGTCCCCACCACCCATCACTCCCCAATCCACCCCATCCCACACTCCTGCACCCCCCAGGCACCCTGCCCCTCACCTGCATGCCACACCACCCCACTGCCACCATCTCCACACAGTCACCCCCAAATGCACGGATACCAAGCACAATGCCAAACACCAAAACTCCCACAATGCATCACTCCCTACACATCAGAGTATCACAATCCCACCTCACAGCAGAACACCTGCATGGTAAACCACACCACATGCCACACCAACTGGTTGCCTCAATATTGGCAGCAATGCTATCCACTATCCTCAACCCTCAATGGCACATGGAAACAATGGCACAATCCGCATCCCCAGTACCGCAGCTGTCGTTGCCGTCACTGGGAAGCAGGTCAGGCTACACCATGCATCACACCATGTGGCCAACAAGTACATCTTTAAAATGGAGCTCTCTCCATCCACAGGTCCTGCTGCCACTGCCAACCGTCAGTGGATGCCAGGGTCAGACAGCCTTCCCCAGGATGAAGGCCCCAGTGGATGTCTGGACAGTGACGACATGCCTGGTCCATCTGGGATGACTGGACAGTCCACACCCAGCATCCCCACCCTGGACACACCAGACTCCCCCTCCCATGTGGCAAATACACAGCAGCCAACCCCTCATCCCCAAACCAGCGCCCCAGGCACAGGTCAGTCAGAAGTGTACCCCACAGTACAGGGGCCAGAGTCAAGGGCACAGACCCAAGAAAATGAAGGTCCTGCTGCTACTGGGAGTGGGCACACTGTGCCAGGGGCACTGGCACAGGGGTTCAGGGGTAGTGGGAGGGGACCTGTGGTACAAGGCACGGGGCAGCTACAACAACCGACTGCCCAGGCAGCCCTCTCCCAAGTCCTGGGTGCATACACCAAACCCAGGACACAATGGGCCAGATTCTCGCTACTGTGCAGGATAACCAGAGGCTGCAGGGGAAATACCACCAGGAGGCCATGCAGCAATGGCAGACCCTCAACATCACCATGACCTCCATTGCAGGGAAGCTGAAGGAACTTAACAGCATCCTGCGTGAGTCCTGCACTGGCCAGCAGGCCCATTCCACTGGCCACATCCCAACTGAGCCCTCCACTTTAGCGACAGCTAGTGGAACAGAGGCCCTGCCAGAGGACCAGCAGACCACCAGCACCCCCCCCCTGTATCTGAGAAACCCCCATGCAAGCGAGGACATCCAAGCAGACATCCTGCAGTAACTGATGACCAGCCAGGAAGTGACCCTCTCCTGAACATTCTCCCTTGTGTGCCACTGAGAGACCCTGTTGACTGTCCACTGTCATTTCTCCATTCTATCATGGCCCCCTAAATTGGACCTGGACTTCCCACAGAGGGCCCAACTACTCTGATGATTTCACCCACCATGACCCCACTCATCACCCTTGTACATGTCAGTCACAAATAAACACATCTGAGCACAGCTTCTGTCTACATGTTTCAATGTTACCATTTACTGTGGCATCACATGTTTAACTGTCAACCTATTGTCCTGCAAAAGTTTGTGAGAGTGACAGAAGGGGGAGCAATATGCCACAAGGATGATAGTGGAGCAGGCAGAGGCTGGAGACATGGCTCATGGGAGGCACCAGCTGATGCAGGAACCAGAGTGCACAACACAAATGCCCTGCAAGTAGAACAAGACAGGGACAGCAATCACTATTGGTGTCAAATATGCCCACACAACACACATGCACCTAAATTACAAAGTATTTAGGGTGAGATGGCAATTGTCAGCCATAATCATATGCCCATGTCAGACCCACTTGGCCAAGACAACCAACCCCAATTGTCCTACCATCACAGCAGCCAAAGCAAAACTTAAGGCATGTTCCACAGTCAGAAACAGACAGTAATGTTGCACTGCTTCCCAATCGGGAGTCTTACGATAGGTAGCAATACTGTTGACACCCCAATGTTCAGCACACATATTGCAGTTGTCATGGCAGTACAGGGAACAATGGAAATGCACAAACATTTCATAAGTGAAGCAACACAACAGCAAGGTGAGTAGTGCACTGAAATGTGCACAGTAACTACTCCAGTGATGGGCAAATGTGAACACCCCAAACCTACCCAGAGGCAGAGCTGCACCCAATACCACCAGTGCTAACAGACATAGGATCTATGTCACAAGTCAGCCAGGAGTCCAGGTCACATACCATACCTCCGACACATACCTGTAGCTCAGTGGAAGTATGGTCGTATCAACTCTGCTCTGGAGTCAGCTGCATCCTCATCATCTTCCTCCTCATCACTCCCTCTGTCCCCTTCATAAGCTATTGGTCCAACTGCCACCTCCTCTCTATCCAGCAATGGGATGTGACGTCTCAGGGCCAGATTGTGTAGTATGCAGCAGGCAACAACGATCTGCCACACTTTCAGTGGTTTGTAGAGTAGGGCACCTCCGGAGATGTGTAGACACCGGAAACTGGCCTTCAGTAGCCCAAAGGTTCTCTGGAGCACATGCCTTGTCCTATCGTGGGACACACTGAAACGGTTGTCAGCATCTGTAGTCGAATGTCTCACAGGTGTCAGTAGCCAGGGAAGGTTGGGATAGCCAGAGTCACCTGTGTGCACAGAGGTAGGACCCGTGTCAAGACCGGGAGGGAGATAGGGCAGGGTACGAAGAGAGTTGAGTGTACAGGGGAACACATACGAATGGATACATACCAATAAGCCAGTTCCGGTCCCTCTGTAGTGGTGCCATCATGTGTGGAAGGTTGCTGTTCCACAGAATGAACGAGTCATGCACAGAACTAGGGAACTTGGCTGTCACTTGGAAGATACATTGGTCAGCGAGACACACCACCCAGACACATTGATAGAATAAAAGTTTTTTTCATTTCCTGAACACTTGTTCATTTATCCTGGGTGGTACCAAGGCAATGTGTGTGCCCTCTATGGCCCTGATCACATGAGGGACATATACCAAATTGTAGAAGGCAGCTTTGACAGTGGCAAAATTAGCACGTTGGGAGAACCTGATGTAGCAGAGCAGGTGTCTTAGCAGTGCACACAGTACATCCCTCAAGACGTTACTGAACATTGACTGTGACATCCCTGCTGCCAAGCACACTGTCATCTGGAACGAACCTGTGGTAAGTAAGTGGAGGACTGATAACACCTGTACTGTGGGAGGGATGGCATTGGCATGGCATATGGCAGGTAACAGATCAGGCTCAAACTGGGTCACCAGCTCCATGATGGTCTGACAGTTCAGACGATACGTCTGAGTGACATGTCACTCTTCCAGGGTGGCAAGGTCGACTAGGGTCCGGTACACAGGAGCATGTCTCATCCTCAACATTGCACCGTATCTGTGAACAGGAGAGGGAGAAGTCACAAGAAGCTACATTGACAGTAAAGTTGTGCAATATTCACAAAATGTCACCCATGACACACCTAACATTCTGTCACTATTCACTAGGTACATGTAACATTGCAGCCGCCTGTCCTGCATGCACAGGACAGATGGAAGTTACCTCCTAACGCCGGCGTCAGACGTCATGGCGGTAGGTGGTCGCAACCACCATGCAACTTCTCATTGGTTTACATGGTTGTCTACAGGAGACTGGAGCCAATGGTGATCAGTGACGGTGATATCCGCGGCAGCTGTGACCACAATCTCATGTGGCAATGTTCACTTAACTCCTAACACTCCTGCACACAATCCCACCACTTGTGTTCTGCGGTGTTCTGACCCAGGTAGCCAAGATGCCGCGACCTGCAGGGGATAGCCTTCACCCAGGAGGAGCTGGAGAAGCTTGTGGATGGGGTCCTACCCCTGTATGGACAGTTGCATGGAGCACCGAGCAGCAGGTGAGTCTAATGTTACTATCCTGTCTGCAAGTGATGTGTATGGGGATGAAAGGCTTTGGGACATGGCAGTTAGTGTGGATGCATGGAGATGGGTGAGGAGTCTGAGCGTAAGTGGTGCGAAGACATGTGAGTGTGGGCATGAGATGTGCGAGATGTGTAAAGTCCACTGCTGTAGGTCTGATGCCACTCAACATTACTTTGTCCTTCTGTCTGTGTCACCCATGCAGGTCAGCACCCATAAGAAGAAGGTGATTTGGCAGGCCATCAACAAGCAAGTGCAGACCCTGGGAGTCAATGCCCGGCAGAGCACCAACTGGAGAAAGAGGTAGGAGGACCTAAGATGCTGGGCCCAGAAACCGCAGAGGCCCAGCTGTGGACATCTTCCCAATGAGGGAGGCGTGCCAGTCAGACCCTGACCCCACTAATGGCCTGCATTTTGGAAGTGGTCTACCCTGAGGTGGATGGGTTCTTGAGGGCAGCACAGCAGCCACAAGGGGGTAAGTACACACTCTTACCTTGTTACTGTGTTGCTTGGTTGGGTTTGGGTTGAGTACTGGTGGGTAGCTGTACCTTAGGTACTAGGATGATGCCTGTCCACTATGGGTATCTGCCACCCTAGCAGGATTGGTATCACAGATGTGTGCCCATACCATGCAGACGGTGATTTATGAGGGCAATTACTTCCAAAGTGTAATTTGTGTGTTCATCCTCAACCTAGTTTGGGAACCCAGATCCTGGCAAGGTCATCAGTACACCTGAGGTGTCAGGGCATTGTCATCTGTATTTGCCTACCACTGTACCAGGGGAGATCAGTGAGACCTCAGTCTGCTGCCACGTACTGTATGTGTAGGGAGGCAGAGTGGGCCAAGATGTCACTGTGCTAATTGTCCATGGCTTAGTAGGCATGCTACCTACTTATGCAGGATTCATTTGATACAGGAGTATAGGAATTGTTTTCCTAAACGCTCATGTATAGTTGTCAAGTACTGTGCAAGTGTGACTAGTATGACTCACCTCAAGTACATGAGTGCAATTGTACCACCATCAGCATTTCACATCAGCATAGCTGTAGTCTCCCTCATGTTGTCCCACTGTTGCAGCATGTATACTTGAGGGCATGGCAGCAGATGATGATGTTGTTACTCTGTGTGACTGTTGTGCTGGCATTGACCCATAGCACCCTGTCTCTCCCCCTCCTATACCCCCCCCCTCCCTCTCCTTCTCTGTCTTTGTGTGCATCAGCATCATTTGATGTAGAAGAAGGGGCACCCATGAGTAGGGTAGCTGCAGCCCACGGGACCCAGGAGGCTGATTCCAGCGGAGCAGAGGGGACCAGTTGGACGGAGGTTGAGCAGAGTGCCACGGGGGAGACGGGATCGACAACACCATCCTCAGATTCCTCCTCTGATGGCGGCTCCCTGGTGGTGGTGGACCCATCTGGGACCACCCCTGCACCATCGTTGCATGCCACCCCCCTCTCCAGCACCGCCTTCCCTGTAGCTCCCCACTCAGTTGCCCATTCCCGGTGGGCATCTCCTTCGCTGCAGGCAACTCTGCCCCTGCCCCAGTCAGCCCTGCTGCCCTCAATGAGGAGGCTATTGACCTCCTGAGGTCCATCTCTGTTGGACAGGCAACCATCATGAATGCCATGCAGGGATTGGCATTGCAGATGCAGCAGACTATTGCATTCCTGGAAGGCTTTTGCGGTGCCCTGACTGGCCTGCAGAGATCGTTTCAGGCTATGTCCTCCTCATTGATGGCAGCCAGTGTCCCATCTTCTTCCAGATACCTGTTCCCATTCCCACATCCCTCTCCCCTCACCCATCCAAGGCACACTTTCTGACCCCATGCATCCACATCAGCAGACGCAGTACGCAAGGACCAACATAAGCACCACAAACGCCACCACCACCATGCACACACACAGCATTCAGATGCAGACATGACAACATCCACTCCCTGCACCGACTTCCCCACCAGCTCCCCCCTCACAGGCACTACACCACTCACACCTGCAGTCACCACCTCATAATTCCCAGATCCTGCCATAGGTGCCCTCACTTTCACCGTCACCACAATATCAAACCTGCATACATGCACCCCATGCACTACATACGCACTCAGCACAACTGTCAACACCCCCACATGCAGCACACCCACCCTACCTGCAGACACCACCACAACATTCACTCACACATCCCCCGGGATCTCTCTGCATCTCCTCCCCCCTCCTTCCACTACATTTAAACGCCCACCACACAGCACACACATGGCATCCATGCACACACTTACACCCAAATCACCTCCACATGCACACCTCTCAAACACTCCCTCTACCTCCACTCCCTCACCTTTCTGTCATGACTGCCCCCGTGCCCCCCAAAAAAGATTCCTGTGAGATTTTTCCATGTTCCCTACGGGTGACCCCACACCCCTGCCTTCCACCTCCTGGTCCTCCCCTGGTGGTAGCCATGCCCCACCCCCGCCTACACATCCACCCCCATTAAGCCAACAGTCAGCTCTCCCAAACCCACTCCCCCAAAATCAAAGACTAAGGCCACACCCCCCAACCCAAGGACCCCCCTATCCAAGCCCAGACCCAAGGACCCCTCTCCAAGTGCAAACTCAAGGACCCTCCCCATCCAAGCACAAACCCAAAGACCCCCCCTCCAAGTCCAAACCTAAAGACCTGCCCTCCAAACCTAAACACCCACCCCAGCCCCCCTTTCTCCTGAGGTGCCTCCATGCCCCATTGTTGCCCCTGCCCAGTTGAAGCCAGCAGTTTGCAGCCAGGAGTCAAGTTGGGGCCTCATTCTGTGCCCTGTGTTGTTGGGGCACAATGGACAATTTTGGACTGGACATTGGGCCTCATTGTGCATAATTGATATTTGTTTTAAGTTATTTATTATATATGCACCACTGCACCATTAGTATCGATGGAGACAACCTTGTCCTGGTTTTCCTTCCACATGTATCTGTCGTAAATTTGCGATTTGGCATGTATGTATGTGTGTGTGAGATGGTACGGGTAATTGTGTGTGGGTGTGGCTTGCCGTGCTGTGTGTGTGTGTGTTGTGTGTGTGTATACTAATGTTGTTCCCTCCAATGTGTGCTAGGCTGGTGTACTTATGGTTGGTGTCTTCATCGCAGTCGCAGGTCCTGGAGTTCAATGGCCAGCAGGAGCATTGGGAAGACTTGCAATTTGCGTGCCATGGCACCTGCGGACGTGCCTGTGTTCCTGAAGGTGAATATTCCCTTTTCGGTGCTTCGTTTCTGCCATGGTTTTTGTGATGGTGCAATGCCCCGGAAATCCTGGCAGTGTGCAGAAACAGCCTCACTGCTGGCCTCACTGCTGGCCTGAATATGCCTACTGCCACCCGTGGTGGTCCGTCTGCAGTGGCGGTTCAGGTGCGACTAGACTGTGTTCTGGTGGTTCCATCCCCGTGCTCATGATATGGTGGTCCGCACTGCTGGGGCCGCGTCGGTGCAACCGCTACCTCCACCGTGGCAGTGCATAGACTGCCAGACTCATAATGAGGGACTGAGGGGGTAATTCCTACCCTGGCGGTCCGAGACCGCCAGGGTAGGGGACGGAGGAAGCACCGCCAACAGGCTGGCGGTGCTTCTGGGGCTATTCTGACCGCGGCGGTAAAGCCGCGGTCAGAAAAGGGAAGCCGGCGTTTTCCCGCCGGCTTCCCGCTGCCCCTGTGAATCCTCCACGGCGGCGCTGCAAGCAGCGCCGCCATGGGGATTCCGACCCCCTTCCCGCCAGCCTGGTTCTGGCGGTTTTCACCGCCAGAACCTGACTGGCGGGAACGGGTGTCGTGGGGCCCCTGGGGGCCCCTGCAGTGCCCATGCCAACGTGTGACATATGAAACCTGTAAGGCAGTTCCACGTATTGCACAGCTGTGTTGAAAAAAGGATCACCTGATGAGGGTCCCTCCAGCTCCAGACAGTCCTTGCGAACATGTTTTAAAAAAATAATAATCTCCAGGATGGAGATCATGATACTGCTTCTGTGCTGCTGATACTGGTTCCACTCAACCAGATGAGAGACAGAATGCACCACATCAGCCAGCTCTATACAATTCTTAGGAACAATGGGCCAGATGTAGCAAACTTTTGCGAGTCGCAAATGGCCCGAATCGCTATTTACGACTCCGCAAAATTGGAAATGGGATGCAAAAATCCCATTTCCGACTCGCAATAAGCAATGCGAGCCGTTACCGACTCGCAAAATTTGCGACCCCATTTTGCGACCCGCAAATAGGAAGTCGTAATTTGCGAGTCGCAAACCATATGTAATAGCAACTCGTAAATTGCGACTAGTCGCAAAAAGGCCAGTTTGCATGTCCCATTTACCACTAACTCAGAGCAGGTGGTAACCATTACCAAAGTATAAAAGGAGACCCCGAAGGCATCTGGGTTAATCAAGATGGCGGAGATATACCTGATAGCAGTGAGGAGGAGAGCCCACGCAGCCCAGCAGAGGAGGAGGAGGAGCCAGAGACAGGAGAAGATTTACAGAACAAGGCAGACTCTTTTCCAGCAAACTGAGGAAGAAATCTATGATAAATATAGACTTAGCAGCGCAGCTATACTAGATTTAATTGAATTACTCAAACCAAAGCTAGAACGCCAGACTCTGCGCGGCTGCGCCATCCCTACGCATGTGCAAGTGCTATGCTCACTGCACCTCTTGGCCTCGGGGAGCTATCAGGGGGTCATTGCTGTGGCAGGTGGGGTATCCCAAAGTGCACTATCAAGGTTCCTCAGGGCATTCCTAGATGCCTTACTCACACACATGTCCCAATACATATACCTACCCAGGAATGAGGCAGAAATTAACAGCACCAAGCTGGACTTTTACCGGATTGCCAACTTTCCCCATGTCATAGGGTGTGTAGATGGGACACATATTCAGATATGCCCTCCTGCAAACCTGGAATATCTGTTCCGCAATAGAAAGTGTACCCACTCACTCAATATTCAGGTTGTTTGTGACGCCCATTATGTCATCACTGACATTGTAGCGAAATTTCCAGGCTGTACTCATGACTCCTACATTTTTAGGCACAGTGGGATACACCAACACCTGGAACGTGGGGAGTTTGGAGACGGATACCTCCTAGGTAGAGCTGCATACACCTTGTAGACATGCACACAGATCAATGTGCACACCAACCAGGACTTTCTAACAGTGTACTTTTTGTGCCCAACAAGTGACAGTGCATATGCACTACGGCCATGGATAATGACTCCGTACTTAACAATCAGCAATGAATGTGAGAGGCGATACAACAGTGCACATAAGAGGACCAGGAACCTGATAGAACGAACCTTTGTATTGCTGAAAGCACGGTTCAGATGCCTTCACCGAAGTGGAGGTGCCCTCCAGTATACCCCCATAACGGCATTCAAAATAGTTGTCGCATGCGCTATCCTGCACAACATTGCCACCTGACGTGGGCTACCTCTCACCCCTGCAGACCCAGATTCTGAGGATGAAGAGCAAGAGCAACCACATCGCCATCATGGGGATAGGAGCATCGCAAATCAAGGCAGACTGAGACGGGAACACATTGCAACACAATACTTTGGAAGGTACGTGCCAACTTCTACCATACTCACCAATTGAACAAACACTCCATTTGTTAAGTGGAACAAAAAAATTATTTAATATGTGCAAAAAACGAACTATATACAATGAAAAACTGTTCAGGGACTTCAAAAAGCCCACCTGGCATGGGACACATTGCCATCATGTGCCCCAACATCAGGGACAGTGGTCAGTTTACAGCCTACGGCGGCCTCTGCCAGCCTGGCTGGTACCAGGTTGCTCAGCAGTGCTCTGCCTCGTACTCCCACTCCCGAGCACCCTGGTGTCGCCAGCAGAGACACTGCTGACAGTGGAGCCCTCCTCGCTGTCTTGTTGGGTGTCCCCTGTACACCTGCCGTGCCTCCATGAGGTCTATCACCTGGGTGATCCGGCCCAGGCCCCTTGCCACATCACCCGCAAAGTGGCCCATTTCTACCTGGAGGCCGACTGTTCTCCTGGACAGCCCAGTAGTGTTCACTGCCAGTCTGCAAATAGAGGAGGCCATCCTGTCCAGCCTTTGGAGCAGCTGGCGGTCCCTGCACCGCCCACCCTCACTCTGTGTAAGCAGGCCAGCCACCAGGTCACGCATTGACAGGGCTAGGTCACCAGTGTTGTTGCCTATTACCTCCAGTTGTGCATGAACCTGCTGCGTGCTGTTTTCATTGTTCCTTATGAAGCGCTGCAGAACCCCACTAATCTGCCCTAACATTTGATTCTGCAGGCGCTGACCACGTAGCAGTTGTGCCTCTGTCAGTGTGGTGGATGGAAGCGCTGACTCTGCCTGCAGCCCTGCTCTCCTAATCCTGCGTCGCCTGCGCAGCGGTGGAGGCCCTGTGATGTTTGTAGTGGCACTCCTGGTTGTTGCTGGTGCAGGCTCCGAAACCACTGTTGCAGCGGGTGTTGCCATGGAGGGGATGGTGTTGGTGGTGCAGGTGGGAGTGGTGGCTGCTCCTGTAGTCTCCTCATGGGGCTGGCTGACCAGTGGCACCTGGCTGCTGTGGCTAGTGGTGGTGTCTTGTGGGAGACCTGTGGAACATGGGGAAAACACTGTCAGTGTCTACTATCTGTTGCACACTTCCTAATAAGCATTTGCCTATTCACTGCCTACTTGACTACATTGCCCATAATGCATCATGCTGGTATATGCTACTCTGAAATGGAGCTATCTTGGTGGTGCATGCCCCTGTGTACATGGTGGGTGGAGGTATGGCATTGATGGGGGTACAGGCATATCAAATGGTACTCACCGGTTGATGGTCCAGGCTCAGAGGTGTCCAGAGGTGTCCAGTTCTCCAAATCCTGTCACAGCCTCCGGCTCCAGGGTCTCCTCCACCCTTTCCTCCAGGGGTGTGGGTGGTGGAATGGAAGATGGTCCCCCTCCTGTGCCTCTCATCTCCCGGAGCCTTTCTGCCACCCTCTCCTTGGTCCGGGAGCGAAGGTCGTACCACCTCTTCTTTATTTAATCCACACTCCTGTGGCTGACCCCCAGGGAGTTTACTTTCTCCTGTATTTCCTGCCAAATTATTTTTTTGGTAGAGTCTGGCACATTGAGGGCTGCCTTCCCAAAAAGCTCATCATGGTGCTCACAGCACTCCTCTGTGAGCACCTCCAGCTCCTTCTCTGCAAACTTCAGCTTTCTCTTTCTGGGAGTGTCAGCCATGGTTGCTGTTGCTCTATTAGCTGTGCTGCGTTAAAAAGGGTGTGGTCCTCCCTCCTCCCAGGTGTATTTGTAAACTTCCTGGCTGTGATGTCATCATCATGTGCCAGGAAGTGTTTTCCAGAGTGTTCTGGAGTGGTTTCTGGAGTGTTCTGCAGCACCTGCATTCAATTTCAGCACAGTCGCAATTTGCGGCACCCAGTCGCAAATTGCGAGTCCGTTTTTTGCGTGGTCGCAAAAAGCGACCTCGCAATCATCGGACTCGCTATCTGCGGTGCGACTCCGGGTGCGAGTCGCAATTTGTCCCCGCAAATTCTACCTGCATTCCAGTTAGCGACACGCAAATTGCGAGTCGCACATGCTCGCAAATTGCGAGTCGCTAATTTTTTGGAAACTACATCTGGCCCAATAACATCAATGCTATTTATAAGTGCAGCTGCACAAACAGAAGGGATTCTCATGGCCCTTTCCACAGGGGTCTAACATAAGGCACTGCAGCCCCTGCTGTGTGGAAGGGCCCCAGCTTCTAGTCATGTGGGGGGCCTCTCAGAGTCAGTACTACTATAGTCTGTAACAATACTTTGGGCAGGGCAGTCAGGCCTGCCACCGGGCCATTAAATATTGATTTAGTAATATATTTATTGATATATAGGCACCTGGAGCAGAGTCGACCTACACAGATAACCGAGAACGAACTGAATGCAAGGATTGTCCCCGTTTGTTCAGGGTGGGGCAGGACGTGTCATGGTCACGCGCAGTGTAACCTGCACGTGAGGCCATTAACGGCGCGAGCAAGTCATTACTGTGACTACCATACTATATTCAATATGGCACACCGTCATCGTATTTTTCTCTATTTGCTTCATTGTGGTGCGGGCACAGCTCCGCTTGCACTACCCTCGCATTGATTCTTCTCCTTTCCTTCTCTTCTGGGCCCGCAAGTGTGACCGGGTGCCGGGTGGTCTTCAAAATGCAAAAGAGACCCAGGGTATTTCTTTCTTTAAACATGACATGCAGAATCGCATGTGGAAGCTATGTAGGGTCTCATGTTTACAGAAATAATACATTTTTTTGCATTTTGACAACTGCTTTATGGATTCATGGACGTCATTTAGGGGTCGTCAGGGGTCGCAGCTATGACCATTGGCTTGCCCTTTGCGACCCCTGACACTGTCTTTGCGACCCCTGGCTTCACAGGTGGCAAAGACAGTGCCAGGAACACAGTGGCATCTCGTTAGTTAGGGCTCAGCTCTCTTTGTTTTCTGTCAATTTATATTACACTAATCCTGAATTATAAAATTTCATTCACTATTAGTGTAATAAAAAGGAGGTACAGTTAGCTGGAATATGACCTTCAATGGCAGCTGAGGTAGATAAAAATGTTTTAAGTGTACATAAATGTGAATTTGTGTGTATGTATGTGAGTGAAAGTGGAGGTCAAATGGCACGTGATGCCATTTCGCCTCCCCTGGCATTTTGGTGAATTGACGTCCATGGGCGACTGGATTTGATATTATCTATGCGCCGGCATACACCAGCCAGCCCTGGCATGCACTAAGCGCCGGTCACTGGTCAAAATGCAAAACGTGTATTTCTTTTTTTAAACATGACACGCGGATCAGTACAAATAATGTATTAAGCTGAAGCGATTCTGTGTGTCAGGTTTAAAGACAGAAATACCCTTTTCTGCATTTTGACGAATGCTCGGTGAATGCTGGCGGGTTTGAAGATATCTGTGTAGCATCCATCAAGAGGTCCTCAATATGCACAAAAGAATATTTCTTTCTGAAGTGATATAGTCTGTATGAAACTTCGGGCCAGATGTACGAAAGGATATTAACCATTCTGTGTCTATGGGAAAAAGCTTTCGTACATATGGTCCTTCATTCCTAGGAAGGGTCTTGCGGCCATCAATGGGAGGTGAGAAGAGAATGTGACAGAATTAAGGGCTACATGTACTAAAGATTGGATTTGCGACTCACAATTTGCGACTTGCAAAACCTTATGTTGAACAGTGTCAATGACATTGTTTGCAATTCGCAAGGGGTTCGCAAATTGCCCTACCTCATGATTATTCATGAGGTAGGTCGCAATTTGCAACCCCCTTGGGAATGGCCGCCCTCACAGGGATGGTGGCCTGCTGAACCACCATGTCTGTGACTGCTTTTAAATAAAGCAGTTTTTTTTTTTTTTTTAAACGCAGCCCGTTTCCCTTAAAGGAAAACGAGATGCATTTCAAAAACAAAAAAAAGAAACGTTTTCATTTAATTTTTTCAGAGAGGCAGTGGTCTGTACTGTTTTTACTGCCATTCACAAAGGGGGACCCCTTCCCGTTTGCGAATGGGTTAGCATTCGCGGTCACAAAACAATCATACATGAGACTGCGACTCGCAATAAGGAAGGGAACACCCCTTTCTAATTGCGACTCGCAATCCCTTTTGCGATTCGGTAAATAGTTTACTGAATCGCAAAAATGGGTTTGAACATACCAAAGTGCATTTTGCACGTCGCAAACCGCCCGATTCGCTGTTTGCAATGTGCAAAATGCTACATACCTGTAGCCCTAGGGGCCAGATGTAGGTATTTTCCAATTTGCGACTTGCAAATTGCGAGTCAGAGCTACTCGCAATTTGCGAGTTGCAAATTGGAATGTAGGATGGTGTCCCTGACACCATCTGCGACTCGCAAGGGGGTCACAAAGGCCCACCTCATTAATATTAATGAGGTTGGTTGCAATTTACGACCTCCTTGAGACTCGAAGCACACACAGGGATGGAGGCCTGCTGGAAACAGCAGACCACCAAGTCTGTGACTGCTTTTAAATAAAGCAGTTTTTTTTTTGTAATGCAGCCCGTTTTCCTTAAAGGAAAACAAGATGCATTACAAAACTAAAAAATTAAACGTTTTCATTTCATTTTTTAGAGCAGGCAGTGGTCCATAGGACCACTGCCTGCTCTCAAAAAATGTTTGCAGTTCCATTCACAAAGGGGAAGGGGTCCCATGGGGACCCCTTCCCTTTAGCGAATGGGTTACCACCCATTTCAAATGGGTGCAAACTGCGATTGCTTTGCGACGGCGTTCGCGGTCACAAGCAATCTGGCATTGCACTGCGACTCGCAATTAGGAAGGGGACTCCCCTTCCTAATTGCGACTCGCAAACCCGTTTTGCAATTCGGTAACCAGGTTACCGAAGCGCAAAAGGGGTTTTCTTCAATGTAAACTGTTTGCTACATCTGGCCCTAAATTACTTCCTTGGTATTTTCGAAGCCAGTTGTATGTTACTTCAAGAAAAACTGCCCATTTTCTGTGTGTCAGTTTCCTTGCTGAAGCTTTGATGGAGACGATAATTCTTTTCGTTCATCCTTCATAAGGTTCAAAATGTTTTTTTACTGCCATGTGGTGAAGACCAGTTGGCGGCATTCTTTTTTTGTTTTTTCCGTTTTTTCATAGTGAAAATGTATTGCCCGCCAAAATCCATGCAATCTGCAGTGGGGGCCTTGACTAAATTCAGGCTTTCGATTTTTTCACTATCCTTTGAGTAAAAAGCCACTTGCACCTGCGTGAAGTGAGTGGTGGCAGATCAAAGTGAGTGGTGGCAGATCAAAGTGACTTTTATTAATTAGACCACGTCCTGAGATGCGATAAATAGCCAGCCGCATCATGGCTCATTTTGTTACACTGCTTCTGTGACTCAAGAGTTTGAGCCCTACCTAAGTCAACAACCTCACATACTTCCAAGGTCTATGAATTGAATACAACTACTTTGGATAGTACCAGCACCTGTGCTGTACTTGGAAACATCAGATATTAACAGTTAAATAAATACATTATTGTTATTAAAGTGGTCCCCCTTGAAGCTAGTCGATGTCGAGCACTTCAGAATTTATGTCTGGCATGCTAGTGTTCGTTTGTATGCGAGAGGAATAAGGTATAGTGTAATTTACTTTCCATTGCATCAGTGTGCATTTATTGTACTGAGAAGTTTGATACCAAACTTCACAGTTTTCAGTGTAGCCATTATGGTGCTGTGGAGTTCGTGCATGACAGACTCCCAGACCATATACTCTTATGGCTACCCTGCACTTACAATCTCTAAGGTTTTGCTTAGACACTGTAGGGGCATAGTGCTCATGCACATATGCCCTCACCTATGGTATAGTGCACCCTGCCTTTGGGCTGTAAGGCCTGCTAGAGGGGTGACTTATCTATACCTATAGGCAGTGTGAGGTTGGCATGGCACCCTGAGGGGAATGCCATGTCGACTTAATCATTTTATCCCCAGCACACACAAGCTGGCAAGCAGTGTGTCTGTGCTGAGTGAGGGGTCTCCAGGGTGGCATAAGATATGCTGCAGCCCTTAGAGACCTTCCCTGGCATCAGGGCCCTTGGTACAAGGAGTACCAGTTACAAGGGACTTACGTGGATGCCAGGGTGTGCCAATTGTGGAAACAAAAGTACAGGTTAGGGAAAGAACACTGGTGCTGGGGCCTGGTTAGCAGGCCTCAGCACACTTTCAAATCAAAACTTAGCATCAGCAAAGGCAAAAAGTCAGGGGGTAACCATGCCAAGGAGGCATTTCCTTACACTGGCTCTGGAAGAAAAGAAGCTACCTATGAAGGAAAGAAGGCTGGCTCATAAGTGGAGCATCAAAGAGCTGGATATTGGCACCAGTAAGGCAGAATCCAGCAACAATGATGACAGCTTACATACACCGCCCACTGTAAACAAGTGGGTCCATGTTCCTAAGAATCTGGTGCCTAACTTTGTTTGTTGTGGGATGACATAAAGAAGTGGTTTGAAGACAATTAGGTTGCCTTGGAGATGCACAGGGCCCCTGAAGAGGACTGGGGGCTGTCTCTGGAGGCATACACCTAATGAGGAGAGGGATGCCCTGCTGGCCCTAGAAAAAAGTGGGACAGGATGAGGTACCTCCCTACCCCCTCTCTCTATGAAGGGCATTCTATGTTCAGTAATTGTTTTCCTAGAGCTGTGGAAACACCTAATGGAATTTCACTGATGCCAGAGAGCTTGCTAAGGGGCAGGACAGCTGAGTCAGCACCAAAGTCCACAAGAATGTATCGGGGGACTCCCCAAAGAGTGGTCAGGGGTCCCACCCTAAGAAAGTGGGGGGTAGAAAAGGTTAAAAATAAGAAGTTCTCAAAAGGCCCCTAAAATAATTCCCAAGGGAACAATATCTAGTACAAGTCTGACACAAAGAGAAAGGGGTTTGATGACAAGCAGACAGTGTACCAAGTGCTACAAATATGAGCACTCAAAGGGAGAAATCAAATGACCTAAGAGGGCATAGCCAACTCCCCACCAATGGGCAGACTCCTGGGTTGGCAAGTGTAGCACTAGGGGAGGAAGTGGCCCCAGTTAGCTTGGGGGAGAGGGCAGAGGTTATCTTAGTCTCCCTAGGGGATAGAGAGAGGATGCCAAAATTCCATATGCCTTTAGAAATAGGCAGTGGTCCACCACCAATGGCCAAAGGGTGGAGGCTCTGAGAGACAGAGAAGTCAGTATGACTACTGTGAGGTGTCATGTGGTGTCATGTGGTGTCATCAGCAGAGGTCCTCCCTACTACATTCTACCAGGTCATATTCACAGACAATTGTGAGAGTCACTGCCAAGTGGCTCTGGTTCCCTACAGTGGGTGGAAGGTTCTCTGAAAGTAGCCAGGAGCCCTGCCATGCCTGTAGAGTGTCTGTTGGGCAACAACCTATAGCACACTGCTGGAAGGAAGTAGAGCTCAGGTCACACCTGCTGATGTTAAGATTGCCCAAGTGGGTTTGTGTGACCAAACTGTCCATAGCTGCCCAAGAGGGAATTCAAAGGAGCCTGGATCCTGGAAGAATGGCCCAGGCAGCTGCTGTAGGAAAGTCATCCTTTTTGCCTGGATCACCTTCATTTCCTGACTCATACTGGTAGTTACTGACTCTGAAAATGCCCTGGGCTGTACAAGACAGACCCAGGGCCACTGCTCTGTCCTTAAAAGCATTTAGTGATTGGTGCAATTCGAACTGGCCAAGACAACCTACCTACAAGTCCCTAATATATGATAGGGCATGTAGGTTGAGAGATCCCAGTGAACTTATTTCACATACACATGCACTGCTGTGGTGTCTAATGTCATTTTAAAACCAGACCTGCCTTGCTGGCAGGTTTTAAAATAAAACTATGTCCAAATTCAACTTTGGAATTAACAGTACTTCCAAAGTCTAAAACTAACTTTTTAACATATATGTCACCCCTAAGGTCTGCCCTAAGGTGCCCCAGGGGTAAGATGCATTGTTATAAAAAAGCAGGGCCAATATAAAATATGTTTTGTGTGCCCTGGCAGGGAAAAACAGCCAAAGTCGTTTTCTCCATTGTAGTGCTGCTAGCCCTATAGGAGAACATGGCAAAGCTTTATTAAACTTCAATAAAGTCTAACCTTTGATTGGAGTCAGCTAGCAACAATACTCAAAGTATTACAAATATAGTTACAATAAATCCAACAACTTGACAAGATTGGATTTATTATAATTATTACAGAAAAGTAGTTTCTGAACTTACTATCTTGAAGTTACCTAAAGCAGGCCTGTAGCCGCCTCTTCTGGTTGGTCAGCCTTTTTACAGCCCGAGCCCAGCTGCTCCTTCAGTATGTGTGAAGAGGCCTTGTGCTGATACAATGCAGCTATTAGGTGGGAGCAGATCTGTGTCCTGGAGAAGCCATGACAGGAAGGAACCTGGGGAGATAAACTGAACTTCAAATGTAGAAGCACAGATGTCACAGTACCCAGGTCAGCCCCCACTTCCTTGATCCCTAGCCAGATGGGAGCCCCCTAATCAGATTAGGAATAGGGCTGGAAGGGGAGTGCAGGGAAAAGTTAGCCACACCTGTGGGATGGGTTAGCCAGTCCTGCACTCCAAGGAGAGATGTTCTCAATTTTGACTTATGAGGAACTGGCATTCTGAGACAAAATATGCCACACTTCCCAGGAAGTGGTCATCTTAAACACCACTGGTTGCCCCCCCTTGCCACCCCGTGATGTAGAATAAATATGGAAGATCTGCAGGACCCCTCAAATCCCTGCATGAAACATCTGAAGAAGGACTGCCTTATTGGAACCGTGGACTGCTCAACAGAGGACTGCACTCAGAAGGACTTGCACCTGCTGCACTTTAGAGGCTCCACAGAAGAAAGACTTTGACTGTCTTCAAGAATAAGGGGGGGGCTACCAGAACAGCAGAGGTAGAAACGTACTGGAAGAGGACACCTGCAACATCCACTAAAAGGACAACTCTAGCTGACCAGCTTCACATGGATTTTCCTGGACTGACCAGGTGCATTGAGAGAGTTGGAGACCCAGACCCCAAAGAGGCAAATCACAGCCTTCTCAACCCTTGGCCAGTGCTGTGGTCCCTTCCTGACTCCCAAGGCATCTTTCAGAAGAAGATCTGAAAGTTTGGGAACTTTTTGCCAACTTTTGTGAAAAAGCTCCAAAAGAAGAACATCTTGCCGTCAAGAGCTAAGCCGCTGTCGTCGAACTGCAAGTCAGTCTGATTGTGCTGGTTTTGCCCTCTGAAGGCTCCAGAACTCCTCGTCGTGGATGCTGAGGACAAAGACCTCCAAAAACCTATCATGGCATCACGCTGAAGCAGGCCGTCATCGTCAAAGCGAACTCGGGATTCAAAGACCCGAGTGGTCGACATCGAGAAGAAGAGCTCCAAAAAAGTGTCTCAGTAAGAAAGTAAAATTTTGACCATGACCAACAGTTTAACCTATCTGACTCATGCTCCATCTCAGTTGACCTAAAACTTTGACTTTGTCCTGGTTCAGTGTGACCAAATAGCCGCGGTTGGCGCTTTATGGTTTTAGGTGCTGTTTTATGCACATTTGTTTATATTTAATCTTTGAAAATTCATATCTTCGGTTTCCTATATTAGATGTTTGTCATTTTGGTGCCATTTTAAAGATAAAATACTATCTATTGTTACAAATTGGTGTTGATTTTTTATTTTGCTGTGTCGTTTACTTATTTACTGTTTTGGTGATATTAAAATGGTTTATATTTACTTGTCTCCAAAGTTAAACCTGACTGCTCATTGCCGAGCTACAAAGGGTAGAACAAGGATTAATTTATTGAAACTTCATAAGACCTTATTAGTGATTGTGGTATTATTACTAGCTGAAGGTACAAACCTCCCCTACTAATATTCCACTTTCTTAAAGGTGCCAAGAAGGCGAGACACAGGAAACCAAACCCTAAAATTCCCATGGTACTGGTTCATGGGGCACTTGAGGAAAACCGTCATAGAGGCTACAAGGGAGGACACTGCCACCCTGGGTGACCTGCCTGAGCTTGGTGGATGGTAGATCGAGAGTGGGCCCACCAGGCAGGAATTCTGCAATGCACAGAAAGAGCGCCAAACTTTTTAGGGCTTGAGGTGGCAAGCTGAGGCCCAGGGAGCAGGTGATACCTATTATTGGGAGAATTACCTTCTGTATAGTGAGCCTAAGGTTCTTGGACCGGGGGCAACATGTGTGTTGGTGGTCCCCCAGGATTACTGGGCCTTCCTACTGGGACTGGCTCATGATATACCCCAGGCAAGATATCTGGGGCAGGACAAGACCTTTGACAGTCATGTCCCTCACTTCTACTGGTCCCGAATGAAGACAGTCTCAGATTCATTCTGTAGGTCTTGTCCCACCTGTCAGGGTGCGGTAAAGCAAGAAAAAAGCTAAAGGCTCCACTGGTTCCCTTGCATGTCACTGGCACTCCCTTAATGATGGTAAGTGTCGACATTGGACCCATTGGAACTCAAAACTGCCTCAGGCAACATGTTCATGCTTGTTTTGGTGGACCACTCCACTAATTATCAATAGGCCATGCCTCTGAGGTTGGTAACTGCACCTGCAGTGGCAAGGGTCCTGATGGTGATTTTTATCCGAGTGGTGTTCACCATAGAAGTGGTATCTGACAGAGGCACCAACTTTATGTCCCCGTACATAAAGTCATGTGGAATGAGTGTGGAGTCACCTATACGCTCTCCACACCCTATCACCCCCAAACAAATGGGCTTGTTAAAAGATTCAGTAAGGTCCTTAAAGGTATGAATATGGGCCTGCCTAAGCCCATGAGGTGAAAGTGGGACGTTCTCCTACTATGCCTGCTATTTGCCAACAGGGAAGTCCGCAGAAGGGGGTTTGTTTTAGCCTATTTGAGCTCCCCTACGTATGTGCATCTACCTTGGAGTCGATCCGATCTTCTTTCCTTTAAAAAGAATTTCATAAAGCTTAGGCAAGAGCCCTATAAGTGCATACAGAAGTAGAGAGACTTGTAACTGTTTCTAAAGTACTTTGAGACAACTTGAACACCCTGTTTCAGACTGTCGCCCCCAAAGATCTGTGGATGGTATGTAAAGGGGTTGTGAATTGGCCAACAGAAGAATTGGCAAGTGTTGTCCCAAAAAATAGTCCATCTCTGGAAGTGATGAAAAAACACAGAGCAAAATTGATGGATCCGCAGAGAAAGGCAAGTAGGTCTCAAGTTTTGAAAGGGCAACACATGAGCTGAAAGAGACAGTGCATACTTCTTAATAGAGGCTAATGCTGATCCATACACAGTACTGTGGAGTTGAAGACTAAAGGCTTGATTTAGAGTTTGGTGGACGAGGTTACTCTGTCGCAAATATGATGGACATCCCATCCGCCATATTACAAACTCATTATAGCCTTTGGAGATCATAATACAGCAGACAGGATATCCATCATCTTTGTGACGGAGTAACCCGTCCACCAAACTCTAAATCAGGCCCTCAATTTGCAAAGGCCTTAGTGGATTTGTTTCACTATTTATCCTTGGTTTGCACCCTTAGTTCAGTTCTCAGATGCAGGTATAGTCCCTGAGCATATACAAAGTATTGTGATGGCACATATGATACAAAGCAAAGAAAAGTTAAGGAAAAGAACATGATGGCACAAAGGGAAATGGTTCAGAGGAGTAGGCAGGGGGTTCTCTTGTGTCAGAGACATGTTTTGATTGTTCTTCCTGTTCTACTAATGTTCTACTACATGTACCTAGGGCCTGTAAATTAAATATTACTAGTAGGCCTAAAGCACTGATTGTGCCACCCACGTAAGTAATCCTTTAACATTTCTCAGATCCTGTGTGTGCAGTTTTAAACTGCTATTTCAACCTGGCAAGATAAACATTTTGCCAGGCTTAAGCCTTCCTTTTTAATATATCTAGTTCCCCTAAGCCCTATACAGCCCACGGGTCAGGGTGCAGTGTGTTTAAAAAGTTGGACATCTACTTTCAAGTTTTACATGTCCTGGTAGTGGAAAACTCTTAAATTTAGTTTTCACTACTGCACGGCCTGCCTAACATAGGCCCAGCACGACACATCTCATTCTCAGCACCGACACATCACAGTGCTTGGCCTCACAGCTTCTTCAGCAACTATGCAACTTGATGGAGAGTTCAGCCCAGCACAAGGCATCTCATCCTCAGCACAGACGCATTGCAGCACAAGGCTTCTCAAGCCCCAGCAGCTTTTTCAACAATGAGGCAGCCTGATGCAGAAATTGGTCTTATGCGATGCATATTGTCCTCAGCACCAACGCATTGCAGCGCAAGCCCTTGCAAGCTCAGGCCTCCGTCTCCTTCAATGACCGTGCAAGGTGTCTCATCACAAACTCCTGTTGATGGTTTCATTGACTCTGCCGCTGTGCAATGCATATGATTATCACAAGACATTGGGGGTCATTCCAACCCTGGCGGTCGGTGTTAATGCGGCGGCTAACCCGCCAACAGGCTGGCGGTACAAAAAATGGAATTCCGACCCTGGCGGAAACCGCCAACAGAGACCGCCACTTCAACACACCGCCCGCCACGGCGGGACAAACAAACAGCGCGGTGGTCACCGGCAACAGACAGGCGGGAGTCAATGTACCACCCACCCTATCACAACCCACCAATCCACCACCTTTTCCGAGGCGGTAGCCCCGCCGATAAAAACACGGCGGAAACAGCCATTTCGAATGGAAAACGCTCACCTCCATACACCCCACGAGGAATCTGGACAGCATGGAACCCAAACTCCACATTCTCCCAGCGATTGTCTTCCTACTCCTCTACCAGGAGCACGAACGCCGGTGCAGAAGACAACGGTGAGTACTGCACCTACGACACAGGGGAGGGGGGAGGGAAAAAATTACGGGGACACACATACGCGACACACCCACCCCCACCCTCACCCACTACAACACACACATCAATGCATAGCAACAACTCAGAGTGACACCCACCAAACCCCCCGGAAGAATGCAAATACAAAAGGAAATGATTCGAAACATTGGAATGTATTGTATCACTGGCTTAAAAATATATCACACATCTAAAACCTTTATATACATTAATTGTTAAGTCCGATAATTGTAGCAGGCATTGTCCGTGGACCACTGGGCCCAAATCACATGGGCAAAGCCCACACAGGATACCTGACTCCAACGGAGAGAACACTGCAGGGGCATCAGATAGGAAAACTACAGGCACCTCAGGGGGAAGAGAAGGGGGGGCACCTCAGCCAGATGAGTCCACGACGCCAGATCCACGAGGGGCCTCCATGGCCACTGTTCCATCCTGGGGAGTGCAAAGCCACAGTCTCTCAAGTCTCTACAGTGGGTGGGTTGCCCACTGTGCCATCTTGGGGAGTGCAAAGCCACAGTCTCTCAAGTCTCTCCAGTGGGTGGGTTGCCCACTGTGCCATCCTGGGGAGTGCAAAGCCACAGTCTATCAAGTCTCTACAGTGGGTGGCTTGCCCACTGTACCATCCTGGGGAGTGCAAAGACACAGTCTCTCAAGTCTCTACAGTGGTTGGTTTGCCCACTTTACCATCCTGGGGAGTGCAAAGCCACAGTCTCTCAAGTGGATAACAGTCTCCACTGGTTCTGGAGGGGGACTGGTGCCCAGAGTGCTTCGTGCAGCCCTGCCCGACACAGATGCGGGCCTGCCCCTTCTGCCAATGGGCCAGCGGTGTTTGAGATGAAGGGCCTAGTGCAGCGGTGCTTGAGAGGAAGGGCCCTGTTCAGCGGTGCTTGAGATGAAGGGCCCAGTGCAGCGGTTCTTGAGAGGAAGGGCACAGTGCAGCGGTGCTTGAGAGGAAGGGCCCAGTGCAGCGGTGCTTGAGACGGTGGTGCCCAGTTCAGCGGTGCTTGAGAGGAAGGGCCCTGTTCAGCGGTGATTGAGAGGAAGGGCCCAGTTCAGCGGTGCTTGAGATGAAGGGCCCTGTTCAGCGGTGCTCGAGACGGCGGTGCCCAGTGCAGCGGTGCTTGAGAGGAAGGGCCCTGTTCAGCGGTGCTTGAGACGGCGGTGCCCAGTGCAGCGGTGCTTGAGAGGAAGGGCCCAGTGCAGCGGTGCTTGAGAGGAAGGGCCCTGTTCAGCGGTGCTTGAGACGGCGGTGCCCAGTTCAGCGGTGCTTGAGAGGAAGGGCCCTGTTCAGCGGTGCTTGAGATGAAGGGCCCAGTTCAGCGGTACTTGAGACGGCGGTGTCCAGTTCAGCGGTGCTTGAAATGAAGGGCCCTGTTCAGCGGTGCTTGAGACGGCGGTGCCCAGTGCAGCAGTGCTTGAGCGGAAGGGACCTGTTCAGCGGTGCTTGAGACGGCGGTGCCCAGTGCAGCGGTGCTTGAGACGGCGGTGCCCAGTTCAGCGGTGCTTGAGATGAAGGGCCCTGTTCAGCGGTGCTTGAGACGGCGGTGCGCAGTGCAGCGGTGCTTGAGAGGAAGGGCCCTGTTCAGCGGTGCTTGAGATGAAGGGCCCAGTTCAGCGGTGCTTGAGACGGCGGTGCCCAGTTCAGCGGTGCTTGAGATGAAGGGCCCTGTTCAGCGGTGCTTGAGACGGCGGTGCCCAGTGCAGCGGTGCTTGAGAGGAAGGGCCCTGTTCAGCGGTGCTTGAGACGGCGGTGCCCAGTTCAGCGGTGCTTGAGATGAAGGGCCCAGTGCAGCGGTGCTTGAGAGGAAGGGCCCTGTTCAGCGGTGCTTGAGATGAAGGGCCCAGTTCAGCGGTGCTTGAGACGGTGGTGCCCAGTTCAGCGGTGCTTGAGATGAAGGGCCCTGTTCAGCGGTGCTTGAGACGGCGGTGCCCAGTGCAGCGGTGCTTGAGAGGAAGGGCCCTGTTCAGCGGTGCTTGAGACGGCGGTGCCCAGTGCAGCGGTGCTTGAGAGGAAGGGCCCAGTGCAGCGGTGCTTGAGACGGTGGTGCCCAGTTCAGCGATGCTTGAGATGAAGGGCCCAGTGCAGCGGTGCTTGAGATGAAGGGCCCAGTTCAGCGGTGCTTGAGAAGGCGGTGCCCAGTTCAGCGGTGCTTGAGATGAAGGGCCCTGTTCAGCGGTGCATCGGATGAGTTTCCAGGTCAGCGGATCCGGCCATGGCATGGAGGTCATTCGCCACCTGACCTGCGGCTGGCGGTGCCTTCCTGCCCATCTGTCGTGTGGCTTGCGGGGCCCTCCTGGGATGCAGTGCCGGGCCTGTGGGTGTCCTCCTGCCCACCTGGGATGGGGCTTGCGGGCCCTCCTGGGCTGCAGTACCGGGCCTGTGGGTGTCCTCCTGCCCACCTGGGATGGGGCTGGCGGGGCCCTCCTGGCCAGCTGGCCTGCTGGCGGACTTGTCGGGCGTGCTGCCCTTCCCACCCTTCCCTGTTTGCCTGTGGCCCTTCCCCACCTTTGGCGGTGTGCCAGGTGGCACCACACTTCCTGCCGGAGCCATGGTAGGAATTTTGATCCCTGGTGTCTTCGGCCTCTCGCGCCGGGCACTGGCAATCTTCGGATGCTTTACCGGGGGTGGGCTGGCCGTGCCTTGGCTCCTTACTGAACTGGCTGCCCTTGAGGGTGGGGGACTCCACAGTCCATGGCAAACTGTCTTTACAGGTCCCGCTTTTGTGGTGGCTGAGGTGCTGACTGGAGTCCTATGAGATGGACGGGGTGGGGGAGTTGTTGGAAAGAGGTCAAGTTTGGAAAGGAAAAGTAATTTAGGAAGAGAGGGACGGGTAGGTGTAGTGGGTATGGGAGTGGAGGAAGAGGTTGTGGTTGTAGGAGTTTTCAGTCTGGTGTCTTTGGGTGCAGGTGCTTGGGCTGGATGCTGTCGTGAGGTGGATAGCTGTTGGGTGGGTGGCTGCCTGCGTTTGTGTAGCTTGGAAGAGGGGGTCACAGACACAGTGGGAGAGGACACAGGGGACGTGTAAATGGTAGTGGGGGTGGTGACTGCACGTGTGCGGGGTGCTCTGGTGGGTGTGGTGGTGATGGACGTAGTGGCTGAAGATGTTGTGCATGCAGGTGTGAGTGGAGACGTCACAGGGACGGAGGAGGGAGACGAGGAGGAGGGGGACACAGTGGAGGCAGTGGGTGTTGGTATGTCTGCATGTGGATGTTGCTTGTGTGAATGCTTGTGTGATGTGTGGTGCTTATGTCTGGATGAGCTTCCCTTGGGTGTTGAGGTGTGTGCAGGCTGGTCTGATGGTGTGTCTGGGATAGGCAGAGGTACAGGGGATTGTGTATGGGTGGAGGAAGTTGGAGGGGGGAGGCTAGAGACAGGGACAATTGCTGCCATCAGTGCTGAGGCCAGAGTGTTGAACGATCGCTGATGGGCAGCCTGACCAGAATGAATGCCCTCCAGCTATGCATTACTCTGGTGCACCTCCCTTTCTACACCCTGGATGGCATTCAAAAGGGTAGACTGCCCAACAATGATCGTCCTCAGGAGGTCAATGACCTCCTCACTGAGGGCAGCAGGGGTGACTGGGGCAGGGCCTGAGGTGCCTGGGGCGAAGGAGATGCCCACCTTCCTGGGTGAGCGGGCACGGGGCAAACGCTGAGGGGCTGCTGGGAGGGCGGTGCTGGTGCGCTGGGTGGCGGCTGTACCTATTGTTGCGGGGGGCACGGATGTTGCCGCCACCACAAGGGAGCTCCCTTCAGAGGACGAGTCGCTGTCACTAATGTCTGCACGAGTCCCCGCTGTGGAGCTCCCCTCGCCCTCCGTCCCACTGGTGTATTCGGACTCCGTTGCATGGCCCTCCAGGGCCATGTGGGATGCAGCTCCCTCGTGCTCCGATGCCACTTCTCCTCCGACTGATGATGCTAATGCACACATGAACAGGAAGACCACAAAAAAGGGGAGGGGGAGAAATAAAGACTTGTTGAGTGCATGCATTGGCGACACCATTGGCGGAGAGGACAGACACAGAAGCCCCCTGCACTACGCCGCACACTTGGGGTCGACTACGCAATCCGTGGGACATGGCCTACAAGCCTATGGACAACAACTGCACACATAGATGACACAGGGCCATGGATACCTGTACTTGGCACCCTACAGAGGTGGGGGGCGGGGGCACAGGGCCATGCCTTACGGAGGGGCCTAGCCTACAGAAATCGCCCTGGCCTAGGGATACCCACAGCCCTCCTCCCCCACCCAGACACCTCCACTGCGCGCAAAGTCACCAGGATTGGAGTGTACTCACCCCCTTGTGTCTGCTGTGATGTCCTCACGCGCCCATCCAAATCGGGGTAGGCCACCGCCAGGATCCAGGACATCAGGGGGGTCAAAGTACGACTGGCACCCCTCCCACGTTGGGAGGCTATCCCCAGCTGAGCCTCCGCCATGTTCCTGCTCCAGCGTCGGATGTCCTCCCATCTCTTCCGGCAGTGGGTGCCCCGTCTGTTGTGGACCCCCAGGGTCCGGACGTCCTTGGCGATGGCACGCCAAATATCGATTTTCTGGTGGGCACTGACCTATGTGACATATACAGGGAGAGAAGTACAATCATCACCTTCTGCATGCTCCATGTGAGTGGCCCCCCATCCCCACCCTTGCCATGTGGCACATGCTCTCATCTGTCGTTTGATGCATGCCTCAATTGCTCCCCTCCCCACCATCTTTCATAAACCCCACTCAACACAGGCATTGCCCACAAAGCATGGTCCCAGTGTACTTACCTGTTGGTCTGGAGGACCATAGAGTAGCGCATACTGGGGGAGGACCCCATCCACAAGTTTCTCCAACTCCTCTGCAGTGAAGGCAGGGGCCCTTTCCCCAGTCGCATGAGCCATTGTCTCTTCCAGACCGAGGTCACAGCAGCACTTGCAGTGTAGGTCCTCTCCTGTGGAAGATCAGGTATCGAGTGATAAAATGGCGGTTCCGCCCGCGGCGGTGCGTACCGCGTCGGTGCGTACCGCGGCGGTGCGTACCGCGACCGCCGGCGCACATCGTCATTGGCTCCTGAAACCCATAGGGTTCAATGTTAACCAATGCTGCTTTGCGCCGTGGTCTTCGACCGCCTACCGCCACGGTGTGCCACGCCAACGCATTGACCTCACGTCCCATTGTCGCACTTCACAGGTCAGGCAGCCGCCATTTCAAGTGCCCACATGGCTTACTTTCTACTGCGTCACACATACCTAGGCCTTGCATCGACACTCATACAAGCCATACAATGCATTAGGAATCGTGTTATGTGCAAGCTGTGGGAACATACCTGTGGGTTGATTGACTCTGTGCTCGTTGTTGTCCTTCATAGGCACCGTCCGCTGGGACATACGAGGAGATGGAGGAATCTTCCCGTGTACAGACCGCTGGTGGACCTGTCGACAATGGAGGAAAGACATGTCATACTGACATACAGGCTTGACCGAGCCACTATACAGGAACTGTGTGCCCAGCTGGAGGCAGACCTGATGTCACCCATCCGCCAACCCACAGGGATCCCCCCTCTAGTGCAGGTTCTGTCAGTACTCCATTTCTTTGCAAGTGGGTCTTTTCAAACAACAGTGGCCATATCATCAGGGATGTCCCAGCCCATGTTTTCCAAGGTGTTGTCCAGAGTGTTGTCTGCCCTGCTCAAACACATGCAGAGCTACATCGTGTTCCCTGAGGTGGGGGATTTGCCTACAGTGAAGGGTGATTTCTATGCCCTTGGACATATTCCCAACATCATTGGTGCCATTGATGGGACACATGTTGCTTTGGTCCCCCCCAGCAGGAGTGAACAGGTGTACAGGAAGAGTTATCATTCCATGAATGTCCAGATGGTCTGTTTGGCTGACCAGTACATCTCCCATGTTAGTGCCAAGTTCCCTGGGTCAGTGCATGACGCGTACATCATGCGGAATAGCAGCATCCCTTACGTGATGGGTCAACTCCAGAGGCACCGTGTGTGGCTAATTGGTGACTCTGGTTACCCCAACCTGTCCTGGCTACTGACCCCGGTGAGGAATCCCAGGACAAGGGCAGAGGAACGGTACAATGAGGCACATGGGCGTACTAGGAGGGTGATCGAGCGGACCTTCGGCCTCCTGAAGGCCAGGTTCAGGTGCCTCCATATGACAGGTGGATCCCTAATGTACTCACCAAAGAAGGTGTGCCAGATCATTGTGGCCTGCTGTATGCTTCAAAACCTGGCTTTGCGACGACAGGTACCTTTTCTGCAGGAGGATGGTCCAGATGGTGGTGTTGTAGCAGCTGTGGAGCCTGTGGAGAGTGAAGAGGAGGAAGGCGAAGAGGACGACATAGAGAACAGGAACACAGTAATACAGCAGTATTTCCAATGACACACAGGTAAGAATCCACACCGGCATATTACATTTACTTAAAGACTGCTACCTCTCTACTGTCTGACCTTTCCCCCCAGTGTATGGTAACTGTGTTGTGACTTTCCCTTCTGATTTCAGAGATGTGGGCCCCACTGCGTGACATCTGCTTTGTTTCCCCATGGACTACAGCTGTGTGACAGTGGTATGTTGGCATCACAATGTAAATAAACATTTTGGCACGGTCATGTCTAATACATTTGTTCAAAATCACAGCCAGACTCCAGATTGTTTTGTGCAATAAGTGTGTTTATTACAGTGCTCTAAATTGGTGGGTGGTTGCAAATCGGTGAGGGGTGATGGTGGAGGATTGTCCATGGCAGAGTCCAGACTATCAGTATCACAGGTGCATTGTCCAAATGCCTGTGGAAAGTGGTGCAGGGGCAGTTTAAGGTTGGACAGGGTGTCAATGTGGGACAGTGGGATGACAATCAGGGAGGTATCCTTTCCTGGCGGGGGTCTTGGCATCTTACTCTGTCTTCTTCCTGGATCTCAGGGCCCGCTTGCGGGGTGGTTCTCCTTCTGCAGGGGGTGGGGTTCTGATGGCCTGTTGGTCTTGTGTCGGGGCCTCCTGTCCACTAGCGCCGGCGGAGGTGGTAGGCAGTTCTTGGTCCATGCTAGTGACAGGGGCCCTTTGTGGTGCCACAGTGTCCCGCAATGTGGTGACTACCTGATTCAGAGCCACTAAGATGGTGCCCATGGCGGAACTGATGTTTCTTAGTTCCTCCCTGAACCCCATATACTGTTCCTCCTGCAGAAGCTGGATCTCCTGAAACCTGGCCAGGACCATCACCATCATCTCCTGGGAATGGTGGTAGGCTCCCATGATGGAGGCGAGGGCCTTGTGGAGAGTGGGTTCCCTGGGCCTGTCCCCCCCCTGTCGCACAGCAGCCCTCCCAGTTCCCCTGTTTCCCTGGGCCTTTGTCCCCTGGACCGTGTGCCCACTACCACTGCCCCCAGGTCCCTGTTGTTGTTGGGGTGGTGGGTTAGCCTGGGTGCCCTGTAGTGGTGGACACACCGCTGATTGACGTGTCCTGGGGACAGAGGTATGGGCCCGCTGGGTGGGTGCTGTGCTGGTGTTCCCAGAGGGGGGAAGGTCTGCTGTGGCCTGTGGCTGTCTGAGGGGAACCAACTGTCCCGAGGTCCCCGATGGGCCGGGCTGGTCATCTAGATCCAGGTCGACAGAGGTGCTGTCATCACTGTGGGCCTCTTCTGGGGGTGGAGTGGACATTTGTGGACCCTCCTGCGCGGTGACCTGGCGTTCGGGTCCTGCAGGGGTATAAAAGTATGGTTATTTGCTTCTGTGTGTGCCATAGCGTGCAATGGGTGGGTGCCCGTGTACCCCAGTGCTGGCATTCCCTTGTGGGGGCTGTTGTGACGGTGGTTTGGGGGGGGGGATGGGTATGTGCAGTGGGCAGGCTTTGGTGATGGGTGTCCATGCTTTGTGGACGCATGCAGGGCTTGGTGTTGGGATGGGTGGGTTGTGAGGGTGAGACATTTGCAAGGAGTAGGTGTGATGGGGGTGGGGGTGAGGGTGGGGGTATGAGTTGGCATGCTGGTGGGGTGGGAGGGATGAAGTAGTGAAGATGAGACTTACCAGAGTCCATTCCTCCAGATACTCCTGCGAGGCCCTCAGGATGCAGGATCGCCAAGACCTGCTCCTCCCATGTTGTAAATTCTGGGGGAGGAGGTGGGGGTCCGCCGCCAGTCCGCTGCACCGCAATGTTGTGCCTGGATACCATGGAACGCACCTTCCCCCGTAGGTCAATCCACTGCTTCCTGATGTCGTCCCGATTTCTTGGGTGCTGTCCCACAGCGTTGACCCTGTCCACTATTCTGCTCCATAGCTCCATCTTCCTGGCAATGGTGGTGTGCTGCACCTGTGTCCCGAAGAGCTGTGGCTCTACCCGTACAATGTCCTCCACCATGACCCTGAGTTAAGCCTCCGAAAACCTGGGGTGTCTTTGCGGTGCCATGGGGTGGTGTGGGTGATGTGTGGGGTGGAATGTGTGGTGCTAAGTGTGGTGATGTGTATTGTTGTGTTGTGTGAAGTGCGTGTTAATATTACTGGGTGACAGTGAATTGGGCGTCTAGGTGCTCGGATCTCTTTTCTCTGTGCGTGTTCACGAATCTCTAGGAGTGGGGGTTTGTGGGTGATGTGGGTGTGTGTTTTATATTGTATTGGGTGTGTGGGAGTGTTGTTTGTATGTGTATCAGGTGTGTGTATTTGGAATTGTCCAATGAGCTGTGTTTTGGAGCTGTGTGTGTATTTTGAGCGCGGCGGTGTGTACCGCCAATGGAATACCGCGGTTGAAAGACCGCTGCGTGGATTCGTGGGTCGTGATGGCATGGGCGTATTTCTGTTGGCGTGACGGTGGAGGTTTGGTCATCGCCAGTTTCTCGCTGACCTTTGGTGTGGCGGACTTTTGTGGATGGCTGTATTTTGGCGGTTTGCCTGTTGTGGGTCAGAATGACCGTGGCGGTTTGCCGCGGCGGTGTTATGGCGGTCTTCTGCACGGCGGTAAGCGCCTTTTACCGCCAAGGTTGGAATGACCCCCATTGTTTTTAAGTCAGCATTTTCATTACACATGCTTGTTTCCAGTGTCCAATCTTTTTACAATCATTGCATGGTGTACTCCTTTTCAGGGTGCTGAGGCTCACATTCTCATTTAAATTATCAACAAAACCTCTACTTACTCAAGGAACTACATTTCCTTTTTGCGCATATTGCTCACCACCTGAAACATCGAATCCTTCTTGTAGGAAACTGGCTCTGTATATACAATATCAAAATGAGATATAGGGCCTGATTACAACTTTGGAGGAGGTGTTAATCCGTCCCAAAAGTGACGGTAAAGTGACAGATATACCACCAGCCGTATTACGAGTTCCATAGGATATAGGGGGTTAGTACAACTTTGGAGGAGGTGTTAATCTGTCCCAAATGTGACGGATATACCACCAGCCGTATTACGAGTTCCATAGGATATAATGGACTCGTAATACGGCTGATGGTATATCCGTCACTTTACTGTCACTTTTGGGACGGATTAACACCTCCTCCAAAGTTGTAATAACCCCCATAATGGGCTCGTAATATGGATGGTGGTATATCCATCACTTTACCATCACTTTTGGGACGGATTAACACCTCCTCCAAAGTTGTAATCAGGCCCATAGGCCCTCATTCTAACTCTGGCGGGCAGCGCCATTTGGCTGCCACGCGGCCAAAATACCGCTTCCCACATTCCGACCTTCCCGCTGGGCCAGCGGGCGCTAACAATGTTAGCGCCCGCCGGCCCAGCGGGAAGGGGGCCTGCAACATTGAAGCCGGCTCCGAATGGAGCCGGCGGTGTTGCAGGTGTGCGACGGGTGCAGTTGCACCTGTTGCGCTTTTCACTGTCTGCTAGGCAGACAGTGAAAAGCAGGCTGGGGCCCTGTTAGGGGCCCCCTGCACTGCCCATGCCAGTGGCATGGGCAGTCCTGGGGCCCCCAGGGGCCCCAGGACACCCATTCCCGCCAGCCTCTTCCTGGCGGTGTAAACCGCCAGAAACAGGCTGGCGGGAAGGGGGTCGGAATCCCCAGGGCAGTGCTGCTTGCAGCGCTGCCCTGGCGGATTTGCCCAGCCGGGGCAAAAACGGCGGGAAACCGCCGGCCCCGGTTTTCCGACCGCGGCTTTACCGCCGCGGTCGGAATGGGCTTTGAAGCACCGCCAGCCTGTTGGCGGTGCTTCCGTCGTTCTGCGCGCCAGGGTCAGAATGACCCCCATAGTGTCCACAGAGTCCAGGGGTTCCCCAAGAGGCTTGACAGAGGCAATAATAGTTAGTACTAATGCTTTATTTGTGGTAGCGTGGTCAAGCAGTTAGGCTTATCAAAGGGTAGTGTTAAGCATTTGTTGTACACACATAAGCAATAGAAGAAACACACACCCAGTGACTTAACTCCAGATCAATAGGATTTTATATAGAAAAATATATTTTTGTTACTTTATTACTAGAACCACAAGACTCAGTGCAGAAGAAAATACTGTTGCAGGTAAGTAATTAGCATAGACATAAATGTAACTTTGTTCCACTTTAGTCAAGTAAACAGTTTTTAAGAAAACAGAGAATATTTTAAAGGTGGACACTGCATTTTCACCACAGTTCCTGGGGGAAGAAAATAAAGTACAATTTTACAGGTAAATACATGACTTACAGTTCCAGTCTCTGGATTATAGGTAGTCCAACGTTGGGGATTCAAGTAAACCCCAAACACCCACCACCAGCAACACAGTGCCGGCCGGGCGCAGAGGTCAAAGTTGTGCAATTTTAACGTGGGCTCCTATGGAGACATAGGGTACTCGGAATTTGGTCTGCCAGCAGGTGAGTATCCACATCTCGGAGGGCAGACCAGGGGGATTAGAGGAGCACTGGAGGGGCCCCAAGTAGGCACCAATCCCACACCCTCAGCGCATCGGGGGGGGGCATCGGGGTTCCAATTAAACTCTATAAAGGGACCCCGGGGGTCACTCAGGCGCTGTAGGCGAGGTCCAGTGGGATGTCTCGGGCACACCATTGGTCGGACAGGGAAGAGGGCCGCCTGTTGATCATTGCTGCACTGGTGTCGATTTCTCCAAGGCCTGGGGACTGCGGGTGCAGTGGGTCCTTTGGCATCGGTTATCTTCGTCCAGGTCAGTTGCAGTCAGGCGGGTCCTCGGGATTCCCTCTGCAGGCGGCATCGTGGAGGGCTGGAGAGGTCAATCCAGGGTGGGCACTTGGTCACAGTCGCCTGGGGGTCCTCTCTGTTCAGTTAGGCCACCGCGTCTCAGCCCATGGGCGTCGGATGCAGAGTGGTTAGGACCCACACTTCTGGAGTGAGGTGGGAGTCCTTCAGAAGAGGTTTCTTCTTCTGTTCTTCTTTGAACAGGGCCGCTGTCCACCAGAGTTCTTGATCCTCTGTGATGCAGGCAGTCCTCTGGAGGTTTTTCAGAGGTCGCTGGACCTGAAGGATGCGTCGCTTTTCCTCTGCAGGTTCTTTGAAGCAGAAGACATGCCAGTAGGGCTGGGGCCAAGTCAGTTGTTGTCTTCTTTCCTTCTCTGCTGGGGTTTCCGGTAAGCAGTCCTTCTTCTTCTTGTGAGGTCATCAGGAATCTGACTAGCTTGGTTCAGGGAGCCCTTAAATACAAGATTTAGGAGTGTTTTTAGGGTTAGAGGGCAGTACCCAATGGCTACTGTCCCTAAGGTTGGCTACACCCTCCTGGTGCCCACTCCCTTTGGGGAGGGTGGCACATTCCTATCCCTATTGGCCCTGATCCTCCAAACCAGGATGGAGGATTCTGGGAGGAGGGGTTAACTTCAGCTCTGGACACCTTAGGGGTGGTCCTAGCTGAGGTGGTGACTATTCCTTGTTTTTCCTAATTATCCCTCTGGACTTGCCGCCAAAAGTGGGGCTTCATCTGGGGACTGGGCATCTCCACTAGCTGGAGTGCCCTGGGGCATTGTAACACAAAGCCCGAGCCCTTGAGGCTCAACGCTAGGAGTTACAGTTTCTGCAGGGGGAGGTGTGAAGCACCTCCACCCAGTGCAGGCTTTGTTTCTGGCCTTAGAGAGCACAAAGGCTCTCACCCCAGGGGGTCAGAAACTTGTCTGCTAGTGGCAGGCTGGCACAGACCAGTCAGTCCTACACTAGAGGATTGTGTAAAATACAGGGGGCTTCTCTAATATGCCCTCTGTGTGCATCTTTTAATAAATCCAACACTGGCCTCAGTGTGGGTTTATTATTCTGAGAAGTTTGATACCAAACTTCCCAGTATTTAGTGTAGCCATTATGGAACTGTGGAGTCCGTTTTGACGAACTCCCATACCATATACTTAATATGGTCACACTGAACTTACAATGTCTAAGAAATGACTTAGACACTGTAGTGGCATATTGCTCATGCAGCTATGCCCTCACCTGTAGTATAGTGCACCCTGCCTTAGGGCATTAAGGCCTGCTTAAGAGGTGACTTACCAATGCCACATGCAGTGTTTTGTGTGCATGGCACCCTGAGGGGATGTCATGTCGACTTTGCCTTTTTCTCCCCAACAACACACACAGGGGGTCATTCTGACCCCGGCCGGCGGCGGAAGCCGGCGGCCTGGCTGGAACCGCCAGAATACCGCTGAGCGGTCAAAAGACCGCCGCGGGTATTCTGGGTTTCCCGCTGGGCTGGCGGGCGACCGCCAGAAGGCCGCCCGCCAGCCCAGCGGGAAACACCCTTCCATGAGGATGCCGGCTCCGAATGGAGCCGGCGGAGTGGAAGGGGTGCGACGGGTGCAGTTGCACCCGTCGCGATTTTCAGTGTCTGCATGGCAGACACTGAAAATCTTTGTGGGGCCCTGTTACGGGGGCCCCTGCAGTGCCCATGCCATTGGCATGGGCACTGCAGGGGCCCCCAGGGGCCCCACGACACCCCATACCGCCATTCTGTTCCTGGCGGCCAAAACCGCCAGGAACAGGATGGCGGTATGGGGGTCGGAATCCCCATGGCGATGCAGCAAGCTGCGCCGCCATGGAGGATTCCCCAGGGCAGCGGGAAACCGGCGGTACACCGCCGGTTTTCCGTTTCTGACCGCGGCTGTACCGCTGCGGTCAGAATGCCCATGGGAGCACCGCCAGCCTGTTGGCGGTGCTCCCACGGTCGTTGGCCCTGGCGGATTTTACCGCCAGGGTCAGAATGACCCCCACAATCTGCAATGGCAGTGTGCATGTGTTAGGTGAGGGGTCCCTTAGGGTGGCACAACACATGCAGCCGCCCTTAAGGAGCTTACCTGGTCACAGGGCTCTTGGTACCTCTGGCACCTTTTACAAGAGACTTATCTGTATGCCAGAAGTGTGCCAACTGTGGAAACAATGGTACATTTTTAGGGAAAGGACACTGGTGCCGGGGCACCCAGCACACTCTCAAGTCAAGTCAGCATCAATATCAGGCAAAACATGGGGGGGTAACTGCATCAAGGGCCATTTTCCTACACTCCTTAGCCCATATTCTCACCTGAGCAGGTATGAGAATGAACACATGACTCGGACACAAGAGAACTGCCTGCCCACTCCTCTGAACCGTTTTTCTGTGTAACAACATGTTATTTTCCTTAAATTCCATTTTCTTAGCATCATATGTGCCTTTGCAATACTATGCATATGTTAATATGTCCTTCAAGGACTTTGCCTCCCAACACATCACATTCTGCTGCATCTGAGAACTAAATTCAGGGTGGATCCAAGGCACAAACACTGAATTGAGTCCACTAAGGCCTTCACAAATTGAGGACCTGTTTTAGAGTTTGGAGGACGGGTTACTCCATCACAAACGTAATGGATATCCTGTCCACCATATTTCGATCTCCATAGGCTATACTGAGATTCTAATACAGCGGTCGGCATGTCTGTCAAGTTTATGACAGAGTAACCCCCCTTTGCAAAGCTCTAAATCAGGCCCTTAGTCTTCAACTCCACTATACTGTCTATAGATCTGCATTAGCCTCTCATAAGAAGTATGCACTGACTCTTTCAGCTCTTGTGGTGCCTTTACCTAACTTTAGGCCTACTCACCTTTCTCAGCGGAACCTTCAGCTTTGCTCTGTGTTTGTTCATCAATAAATAACTTTATTTTGGCTAAAAGCCATAAAAATGTCCAACAAGCAGCATACCATATTCATACAGTAAAAATTTTAAAAGATAAAACAAAGGGTTCTACATAAACATTAAAAAGCCTTAAAATTTCTTCTAAATTAAATTATTAACTCACAGTTATAAGGAAAATACAAGAAAGATATCATATTTTAGGATCTTTTAAACCTGTCTATCTTAGTTCCACTTAGTTATCTATTTCTGCCTGGAGCAATTTAGCCGAGAATAAATTATTAAAACACAGAATTATAGCAGCAATACGGGACTAACATCAGTTTTTAAGAAGCTAGGCCTTTCTATCTTGAATTAACTTAATAATCTACTTTTGTCTAAAATAATTATGGCTATGCCAATCAGTCAACTAGGTTTCCTCTGGTTCTTGTAGCCCATGCACATTGTAGATACCTTGCCATTGCGAAAACTACCTTGTCGCTTGTGTCGCTTAAAAAAAATTCGTAAGGATGTATTCAATTTCCTTATCCCCATTGATCTACATAGAGGAATAATCCACTTCTTCCTAGAAGCCAAGTATCTGGGGCAAAAGAACATAAAGTGTCTCTGGTTGCTCATGGCAAAAGTGGCAAAAACTCGAATTATGATCCTCCTTGCTCCACCTTGCTGTAAATGTCTTAAGTGGCAGGATCCCTAGCCTAAATTTGATAAAAATAGTTTTGATATAGGGGGGATTTATATTATCCATATAAGCCTCAAACCTGGGACTGCATTTGTGATCTAAAAACTGAAGTGTCCTGCTAGCCTGGGTATTTTTAGTCCTAATATGCACCAAGTAAGTCTCCCAGTAACACCGTCTTATGCGTGCCTTTGCTTCTTTGGCTAGATTGCAAGGATCTCTCCACACCTCCTCCATTTTAATAAATTGGCTCATATCTCTGATGTGTTTAAACCAAGGAATTTTTAATGCACCACCATCTGCTAAAAGCTCAGCTGTTGCTGCTTGGTAGGTGGACAGATATTCGGATCTCCAAAGACGGACCCAGTACATAAGTGGTCTTAAGGCAATTTCGTTATGGATCTCGTTTAGAGCTAAATCAAATCTAAGGGGTATGAGAGGGGTACTCATCGGCAACCGCAGGAAATTGCACATAAAGTGGTTTTCTATTGTCGTCAAACCTCTGGAATTATAATGCCCCCATAGCTCAGCACCTGAGATTTAAGCAGCCACTGGCGCTGCCTCGTATACTGTAATGGCAGGTGAGATTTCTCCTTCCGAGATATTAGCAATTTTCCTCCCTATCACTACTGACCTCTGTCGGAGGACAGACAAACTCTTCCCAATCTGTGCCGACCACTGCTGGTCGTCTGCTAGTCTGATCCCCAGATGGTCAAATTGACTAAATCTCTCTACCAATTGTCCTGCTATAGTCATTTTCCCCCTAAATGACTTGTGCAGATTAAAGGCCATGAACTTGGTCTTAGATGGATTTATTTCAAGGCCCCTCTTTATACAGAAATTTTAAAAAGCATCAAATTTGTTTTGAAGGCCCATTTGGGTTCTTAAAATGAACAAAGTATCATCCGCAAACATTAAGACAGGGACAGGGGCTCCTGCTAGCTTTGGGGCATCATGATTACAATGCATCAGCTAGTCTACCACACCATTGATAAAGAGGTTAAACAGCGTGGGAGCCAATACACACCCCTGTCTAACCCCCATCAACGGGTATGGCTTCTGTCAGATCTCCACCTTGAGACCAGCGTACTTGGACGTAGGTAGCCTCATGGAGATACCTGATCAATCTCAACAATTCTGCATCAAGTTGGTAGGTCTCCAGGACTTTCCACAGTGAAGCCCCTGGGACCAAGTCAAAAGCAGCTTTTAAATCGATAAAGGCCACATACAAGTGGCTCTTGTTGAGTGTCAGGTATTTCCAGCAAAGGAGATTAAACCTAAATGCCTGGTCTATTGTGCTCACCCCTTTCCTGAATCCTGCCTGTAAATCAGAAAGGATCTGAGAGTCCTCTATCCAAGTCTGCAGTCTAATCAAGACCTGCTTGCAGAAAACTTTTTGACTAACATCATTTAAACTTATTGGTCTGTAGTTAGTTGGTGATTCCCTTGACCCCTTTTTAAAAACAGGGACTATGATTGCTCCTTGCCATGTGGGGGGGAAGCCCACCACCCCTCAAAATCTCGTTGCTGAGTGTATTTAAATATAAGGACCAAGTTCTGGGTCGGGACAAATACAAATCGCCTGGGATGCCATCTAGCCCGGAAGCCTTTCCTTTACGTAATGTTTGAAGAGCCCAGGTTGTTTCTTTTAAGGAAAAAAGGTCTGGATCAAAGTTAGATGATATAACTGACCCAGAGGTTGATGTGTAAGAAAAAGGCCCCTCAGATTTTGATAAGGGAACATTAATGCTACTATTTTGGACCGCTCTATACAAATTTCCAAAATCTGACACCCAGAATCCTGGCTGGAATACTGGGTAGGTCTCCACATTTTGGGAATGTCCTTTTTCTGCCACTAGTTTCCAGAACAATTTTGAGTCCTTTTCATGGAAAGCGTCTATCAGAGTGTTCCAATATTTAGTTTCCCACTCTTTTTTGTCATTTTTCAATGGCGTTTTTATATGCAGTCCTGGTAGCTCTTATCTCTTGGCGACTCCCTGCCTTCAGTGCTCCCAAAAGCTGTGTTTTGGCCTGTCGGCAGAGGCTAGAGAACCATCTCAACAGTCAATCCCTCGCTTCTACCCGCCTCCTTGCTACCTGAAAATATGGTCTTAGACCAAAATACTATGCAAATTAATCAAGTCAACCAGTACAGAGTCAGTGTACTTCAGGGGGAGAAGCATTGACATAACTACTTTATATATTAGTGTCTGGAAGCTTATGTCTTCTGCCACCATTTCCCATCTCACGTTTTTATAATCATTTGTCGCAATTAAGACATTACCCTTCACCCACTTAGTTAGTGTATTACAATTGAATGTAGAGGTTGAGAAGGATATGCAAAGAGCTTGGTGGTCACTATCGTCTCGTGGAGAGACAAACATATCGATAACAGAATTCCAGAGTTTGTCGTCTACTAGAACATAATCTAGACGACTCGAATATGGACCTTTTCTATACGTAGGCAACGCCGGGGTATCTGACTTTGTGTTCCCGTTTACTATTCTTAGCCCCATTACTTTTATTGAATCTTCTGGTAGATCTAATGCTCCCCCTGTTTTCTTTGTTACAACCTAGGCAGGGCCTGATCTATCCCATGGGTCTGCAAACTGGATTCCTTCTTGCTGGATGTCATCCTTGCAACTCAGTTGCATATTGTAGTCTCCTGCACCAATTAAACCCTGCCCCCCGGTAGATGATTCAGAAAATCTATAAGTAAATTTAGCAGAGCAATCCGGGTCCTTTGTGGGCCAGGTCTAATGTATATATTTACAAATACTATGCGAACAGGCCCCCTTGGACTGCTAAGTTCAACCTCCACGGCTAATATATCCCTAGTGGGGGAAAGTAGCTCCTTTGCCTTGGGGAACAGATCATGCTTTATCCATGTTATCAGGCCCCCTGATGCCCTGCCAGATGGCGATGGGAGAGCAGCCTTCTGGAAGGTCCAGTAACCTGCTCTATAGATCGTAGAAGGGGCCCATGTCTCCTGTAGTAAAACAATATGATGTTGATCTATAAATCTACACCACTCTAGGTTGGTTGTTTTTGATAGCACACCTGCCACATTCCAGGATAAAAATTTGATTAGGGGATTATTACAATCCCCAGTATTTTGCAATCTCTCTTTAGTCTTGTTTTTAAAGGATGTAACTCCACAGTCCATCCCTTCTACTTGGCAATTACAATATGCTCCTGCCTCTGCTCCCACAGTGCCCAGTGATAGGTGACTTGGGGCCCTGGATTCCAAAACCTTTTTACTAAGTATATCATCCCTCCCTTCCTCCACTATGGGGGCTTTGCGTCAATCCACAGTTGAAGTTGGGCTACTCCTGCATCCCCGTCTTGAGGTAGGTGTGCTGGGAAGCAATGGGTTTTTAGGACATGTAAAACTTGAAAGTAGATGTCCAACTTTTTAAACACACTGCACCCTGACCCGTGGGCTGTATAGGGCTTAGGGGAACTAGATATATTAAAAAGGAAGGCTTAAGCCTGGCAAAATGTTTATCTTGCCAGGTTGAAATAGCAGTTTAAAACTGCACACACAGGATCTGAGAAATGTTAAAGGATTACTTACGTGGGTGGCACAATCAGTGCTTTAGGCCTACTAGTAATATTTAATTTACAGGCCCTAGGTACATGTAGTAGAACATTAGTAGAACAGGAAGAACAATCAAAACATGTCTCTGACACAAGAGAACCCCCTGCCTACTCCTCTGAACCATTTCCCTTTGTGCCATCATGTTCTTTTCCTTAACTTTTCTTTGCTTTGTATCATATGTGCCATCACAATACTTTGTATATGCTCAGGGACTATACCTGCATCTGAGAACTGAACTAAGGGTGCAAACCAAGGATAAATAGTGAAACAAATCCACTAAGGCCTTTGCAAATTGAGGGCCTGATTTAGAGTTTGGTGGACGGGTTACTCCGTCACAAAGATGATGGATATCCTGTCTGCTGTATTATGATCTCCAAAGGCTATAATGAGTTTGTAATATGGCGGATGGGATGTCCATCATATTTGCGACAGAGTAACCTCGTCCACCAAACTCTAAATCAAGCCTTTAGTCTTCAACTCCACAGTACTGTGTATGGATCAGCATTAGCCTCTATTAAGAAGTATGCACTGTCTCTTTCAGCTCATGTGTTGCCCTTTCAAAACTTGAGACCTACTTGCCTTTCTCTGCGGATCCATCAATTTTGCTCTGTGTTTTTTCATCACTTCCAGAGATGGACTATTTTTTGGGACAAACCTTGCTGATTCCTCTGTTGGCCAATTCACAACCCCTTCACATACCACCCACAGATCTTTGGGAAGGACAGTCTCAAACAGGGTGTTCAAGTCATTTCAAGGTACTTTAGAAACAGTTATAGGTCTCTCTACTTCTGTATGCACTTATAAGGCTCTTGCCTAAGCTTTGTGAAATTCTTTGTAAAGAACAGAAGATCGGATCAACTCCAAAGTATATGCACATACATGCATCTCTCTCACAAGATATAACAGAAATCATACCATTCTCAGACCTGTGGCCCCTTCAGCTCTACTCACTGTTTTTTTCTTTTTCACCTTTTTGACCTAGTTTTTCTTTGAACATTGGCCCTTTAATTTCTTTAATTTCCCCCATTCTCTGGTGCAATTCACTAATTCTTCAATGTGAATTCCAAATCCAAGGAACCTCATCTCCTCTATTTCTTCATCACTCAATATTATTATGAAATTTGTTTGTAAACGTTTCCTTTTATTCAGGTCAATCTCATACTCTTCAGCCACATTTTGCAATTTCTCATGCACATCACAAGCATGTGTAGTTGCCTTTTTGCTTAAATATATCTACTTGGCCTCATCATATAGATTTAATTTATTTTTGTCATTGTGTCCTGCAAACTCTCTCCCAACGTTGTCTTTAATCTCAATATGTCAGTTTATTCGGTCACTTTCTCTCAAGTGTGAGGCTGTAATTCAACAACTGTAATAATAGTTGCAGTGGTTGTGCTGTGCATCTGTGGATGCATCTAGTGTGACAGAATGTGTTCCCCCTTCCGGTGTACTTTGCACAGTGGATACACTTGCACTGGCAGTCGCAGTGGTTCTTATTTCTCCTATCCTCTGCCTGTAGCTGTGCTCCTGTAGGAAGAGATACAATATGATAAACAGGTCATCCAAAACTTAATAGATCAACTGAAAGCTCCTCTTCCTTATCATCAGACCCTGTCTCTCTTTCTTTCTGTTGATCCTTAATCTGTTCATCGTTTATCTGGCTCCCTTTCCTGTCTGCCTTCTCATCCTCTCTTTCAATGGCAGAGCTAACACCCAACACCTCAACCATATCTTCACACCATGCCAGATTTCTTGATTCCCCCCCACCATCCAACCAAATGCTAACAGTATGTCTAATATGATTCTCCTTTCTTTTGAATTATTTCTCATGTGCAATGTGCTCCCATGTATTCAATACTTCAAACTGGGCAGGTCTGATTTGCAATTTCATTTCAGACATCACTTGTCTCAAATTCTCAAGCCTTCTCACTTTAAACCTACCATCCAGGGGAAATTGTATGTTCCTGTCATCGGAAAGGATCCTACTCTAGTCTTTATCCCACTAACGTATTTAAACACTTGCTGACTGCCATGTTATAAATGGTTGAACCTTCAGACAGCAATTTCTCTCCCTTACAAATGGGAATGGAAGGTTTCCCCCATGAAAATCCCATTTTTCTTTACTAAAGTCACCCTATCAAGCCACATTACAAACAACAGCACTTACCTATAAACAACTAACCCCACCACAACTCTTGGCAAGAACCATCCAATCCTAGCGCAGCATATAACATATCACACCGCACAACTCACAACACAATCAACTAATTGCAGCAAGTAGTTCAAAGGTAAACCAATTACAGTACGTCACTGCATGTCACCATACAACAATCAGCAAATCATACCTTTACTCGCTGCAATGTTAGCTGAATTGAGGCCACTTAAAATAATTAAACAATGAACAATGCTTATCTGCTTTACCTTAAAAAAACGAAATCCCAATCAAGCTGGGCATGTGGCGCCTCACAACACACAACTCTATTTTAGCAGACAAGTTTCAATAACAAGTTTTTTTCTCAAGATCCACACGTTTTGGCAAAATCCATCACCAGACCACAAAGTTAAACAATTAACACACCAATCACCACAAGCACAGTCAATAAACATAATGAACAACTAAAATGTCATTGTAGCCCTCTTGGACCCAATTAGTGGGCACAACTCAAAGGTGAAACAAAAATATCAAAATCACAATAACCAAAGCCTACTCGCCCACAAACCATAGCTACATAGCCAAAGCACTCACAACCTGCATGCATTTTTCATGACACCCAACCTATAAATCCCACAATGCAATCTAAACACACAATAATACCTTCTCAATGACACTATCTACATGACACATCACTCTATTTATACCCATGTCTCCTTAATTCAAGAATCTGCTCGATGAATGAGGGAACAGTGCCATCTATCCAACATGGACCTTTGGGAGTAGAGACTGAATTAGGGTGACTTTGTTTCTTGAACTTATTTGCTGTAGCATCAAGATCCAGTTTCAGACTGTCCAGTTTCTAACTATCCAGTTCCAGTCTCATGCTCAGCTGCCAGATCTGATGGCACGTTTTGCATTATGTCAATTTTAAAGTGGTTCAGGTGCACTGGGAGCAGTGTTAAGTCTTTAAGAATTTTACAATGCAAACTGTAAAGCATGTTAGGCTTTACAATGAAAATGAGACATATTAAAATGAAACCATGAAGGGTTATTAAAGGCTTTAATCATTACAGAAAGCAAAATAAATGGTCAGATGTCAGACAGTTAGTCATTTAAAGCAAATATTAGCATGAAGCTTAGAGGTGTAGAATATAAATAAGCAGAAACAGGTATAGCTCAGCCCTTCAGAAGAAATCAGAATCGTAAATCAGAGGTCAGTCAGATGTGGTGTTGCCTTCTGAAAGTCCAATCAGTGCTTATTTTGTGCTTGTTGTTTCCGGTGCTGAGCACCCGCACTTATTTGTGAGGGCCGGGGCTTATTCTTCTGCCTCAAGCATTTGCTGCAAGCAAAAGACACATATGGGAATGACGGAAGAAGGAAAAACTAAAAAGCGTCATAAAGGGAGAAAGTAGAAAGTTGCATGATGAGCTGAAGGGGCAGGGGTGGTCGTAAATGGAATGAAGAGGCCTGAGATGGCTTCAGGATTACGCTGCCTCTGTATTCAGTGCTGGCAGATTTAATTACAGCAGCCTCGTTTTTAAGAGAAGGGCTTTGAGCACCGGCACCTCTTTATTTACAAATTAAACACTGAGCCCAATACTCTTAGGACAGGGCCTCTTTTAAAATGCAAAATACAATTAGAACCATATTTTCAATACATTTTTGTAAGAGTCCCATGGTTTCAACTAATCAGGTTAAAAGTATGATACTGTTTCTGAAATCACATTATTTGGCACTAACTATGCCACAGATTTGGATATTGCAGTTCTCATCCCTGATGCCCTTCAGACACCTACATTGTTAAGATAAATGTACCTACTTAATATACAATACCAGATGGGCAAGTTCTCATGACAAATCTATGTAGCAATATTACATCTCATTGAGCATTCACAAAGCTGCTTTTGCAAGAATAGTCTATGTGCAGGGTGAAACAAAAAACAAATTATATGCTGAAAGATGGCTGCAGACGGCACAAACCATTTTGAAAGTGAGACCTACATTAGCTACTGTTAGGATAATCACAGTTCTATCAACATAATAGCCATCAGGCTGTCTGTGTGGCAAGAACATCACCGGCCCTATTAGGAGTTCACTGCAAGGCCGGAGGGGGGAAACGGCCATAACATTGTGGTGGTGAGGTGGGTGCAGCAGCACCTGTCGCGCTTTCCACTGCCTGTAATTCAACTAGCAGCAACCTGGCAGTGCCAGCGGTCCGACTGTGGCGCTTTCGCCACAGTCGTAATGTTGCAGTCAGCACCACTTTGACGGCATTCCGGGTCATAATGAGACCCAAAGTCTTTGTTTCAGTTACAAGTCAAATTTTATTTTATTCTGTTAATGCTAATGTATATATATATTTATGAAACTCTTCATCAGACTTATTGCAAGCATTCCATACATACCAACTTTTCAGAACAGAAAAGTTGTATATTTTGAAAAAATCGGGGAATGCATTTTTCCCTTTTACTTCTATTAAAGAGGAGGCAAATTCAGGCGGGAGATAGTTAAAATAAAGCCATTTTTGGCTTCATAAATCGGGAGTCTCCAGCCTGAATCGGGTCTATTGATATGTAGGACATTTCTCCCATCATCTTTTGTGTTTTGGCATACATAAATTGTGTCACATCTTTTCATCATGATAGACTTTTTCAGTAGATTTGCCACCTTGCTAGTATTTCAGTGGCATAGGCAATATTTTTAGGTCAAGGACTGTCAAAATATTGGGAAAATAAATAAACTCTCGTATTTCTCTGCTTTGAAATTTGTACTTAATACATCAAATACATTAACAGAACAGTTCAAAAGGTATATTAGAGATGGCTAAATTATTTCTAAATATTTTAACACAAAGCGAGACAAAACCTGTGCTTCATTTGTAAATAAAAATGTGCCGGCTCCCAAAGCTGTCCTCTGAAACACATGCTGCTGCAGTTTAAATGTGTGATCACAGAATACTGAGGCATCATAATCCTGCATCCCTCTCATGCCTCTTTAATCTATTTGCAGCCATTCCCTGCCCATTCAGTTCACTCTTACAGTTTTCTGCTTTCTCCCTTTGTGACTTTTTAGGCCCATTTTTATACTTTTTTAGCGCAGCAATTGCATCATTGTTTGACGAAAAAGCGTCGCAAACTTGCAAAATATAATTGTATTTTGTAAGTTTATGCTGCTTTTGTGTCAAAAAATGATGCAAATGTGCTCTAAAAAAAGTATAAATGTGGGCCTTAGTCTTTTTCTTCCTCCACCTTTCCCATGCGTTTCTTTTGCTCGAAGTCATAGCTGGTATAGAAAAATAAGGCCCATATTTATACTTTTTTAGCGCTGCATTTGCGCCGCTTTTTGATGCAAAAACGTCCCAAACAAACAAAATACAGTTGTATTTTGTAACTTTGCGGCGCTTATGCGTCAAAAAATGACGCAAATACAGCGCTAAAAAAGTATAAATATGGGTCTAAGGGCCAGATGTAGGTAGGTGGCAAATTGCGAGTTGCAATTTGCGAGTCCTTCCGACTCACAAATTGCAACTCGCAATTTGCTATGCAGAAAGGTGTCTCAGACACCTTCTGCGACTCGCAATGGGGTTACAAAGACCCACCTCATTAATATTAATGAGGTGGGTCGCAGTTTGCGACCCCATTGCGAGTCTGGGCACTCACGGGGATGGTGGCCTGCTGGAGAAAGCAGACCTCCATGTCCGTGACTGCTTTTGCAATCACCGGCTTAAATTAAGCACTGGGCAAAACTAAAATGCTAGCAAAGAATGTAAATGATTTTACACACAATGCTATTCATAAACTAGCCTAGCCCTTAAAGAATCTCAAACAGAAACTAATATAGTTTTTTATTGTGAAAAAAGGTGCAACCCTAAGTTCCAGATGCTCCAAACTTTAAATAAAGCTTGTGTTGTACCTTCCAAATGTTGTCTGACAACCATACAACTGAGACTTTACACTAAGGTCCAGCACAATAAAAAAAAAGCTGTCTTTAGATAGCGTACACGCCACCGCATTGACGTCGTCGAAATACGGCTTGCATGCAAGAGGGCGAGTGACTGACTCAGTCTCTAGGCATTTCTAGAAAGAGGCGGGTAGGGCACGCTTGTGCCGCACCCGATAGCTATTTGAAAAAGAAACTAAACGGAAACAGAGAGTGATGCGTCCAGCTGGTGTCCTCCGTCTGCACTAGAAGCGGCGCACAGACGCTCCCTGATGGAAGGTGGATGTGGCAAACCCGCTGCTTGTCCACCTGCCAATTTTTCGACCGGCCGTAACCCGAGATTACCGGTAAGTGATCATTTACCGTAAATTGTATATGAAGACAGGCTGGGATAGGGGGAAGGAGAAACACTCCAGCAAATATTTATAGGATTTATGTGTGTGGGGCCTCACAAAATCGTGCTAGCGCCTTGGAGACGTCAGGTTGAACTTGGAAGGGGATCCGAATGTTAAGGGGAACCCCCCGAAGCAAGCCTGAAGAAAGTTACTTATAACACCGATGTTTTAATAGTGAACGCAAGATCACTCAGGCTTTTATGTCTTCGTGTAAGACTGCGCCCTCTGTTGGGAAACAAACTCTTAAAAGTGCCTTGGGGAGGTCGACGGGGCGCGTGGACACTGGTCGGAATCTTGAATGTTCCCAGGAAGGAGAGTATTTTTAGAAGTTGCTGCGCTGTTGCATGGGGAATAACATCATAGGAAGGGCAGTGGGGTTGAAATCATGGAGGGAAGGGAAATGCTCTGCAAAATGGTACTTCACCGAAAGGGAGGCCTTTACCGTCTGTTCTCTCCTCTGTCAGTGTCAGCCCAGCCTTTATCTTCTTTTTGCACCCCCACCCCCACCCACACACTCGTTTTTGTTTAGATGTCCTTTTTTGGAATTCCCTGGTGAAAAGTCATGTTTGCCAAAAAATGTTCTCTTTTTTTACTAAAATTGTCTCCAGTGCTCCAATTGGATAAACATCCTCCAGGAACCAAATATTTATGGGTCAGGGTGTGGCAGAGTAAAGGGGTGGATTCACGAGTGGCGGTTCTTGAAAAGCAGAGCCTGAGAGGCTTATACACTTATTTAAAAAATCTGCTGCAGAGGGACAAAGTTGACGGTAAATCTATATTAACTTACTTAATTAGTCACAAAGAGGCAGCCCCATAAAATACCTTGTAAAGTACCTTCCACAGAGTTAACACACCTGCTGCAGAGATCTTTGTGTGTCCAGCAATTCTGAGGGGATTATAAGAGATGAGTTAACTCTGGTTGTTAATGCAGTTCTGGAAGAGTTCTGTGTTTTGCCCAGTCACAGTTTTGACTCATGAAGTAGGGTGCAAGGATACCTGCGTTTGCCCCAGGCTGCCAAAAGGGCACCATCGCAGGGGAAAAGTACAGGAATGGACCATATTGGATGAATACGGCTTGTTCTGCCCCTTCCCTGTGACGCAGGGCAGCGCAGCAAGATGACTTGCTGCGTTGCCCAGGCTCACAAAACTTATACATATGTCGCATTGTCTACCATGGAGAGCACAGATTTGTATGTTATAGAAATAGGTAAGAGGGCTACTGCTTTTCACTCTGAGATCATTTTATTACCTCCAGTTCAAGATGTAATCCTTCAAATACAGCACAATGATATATTTATCTGCATGCAAACTGTAAATCATAGGTTTAGATCCTTAACTTATTGTTTTGCCAAATCTGTTGTTATTCTAAGATTGCAAAGAAGGGTTCCTTTGGAAAATAACACAGTCTTCTTAGTACACACAATCCCAATCACTGTGTTGCATTATTTATTCAGACTTTGTGTTTTTCCTGACCATTCACTTTTAACATATATTGACTACAGTTATGAACGTTATGGGATTCTTACACCATATAACCCTGATCACCTTATGTGTCATTTCCTGAACATTGATTTGCACACTTGTATGATTTATTGTGTCTATGTGTGATATAAATCACTTTGCATCCTGTGCTGGGATGAGTAGTGGTATAAAAAAAATTAACAAAATTAGTAGGTTTCATTTAAATCATTATTTGTGTAATTACTCATACATACAAATACATCTGGCATTATTTCAGTGCTTGCACGCCTCTTACATCCCCGCTCCGCCATCCGCGCCACCTCCACTCCGCATTTTGTTTTCCTGAGCTTGTTTTTCCCCACCGCTGCATCCCCTCCCACCTCCCCCCTCCTTCTCACCGTTTCCTGAGCTTGTTTTTCCCTGCCGCTGCGTCCCCTGCGGCCCCTCCCACCTCCCCCCTCTTTCTCACCATTTCCTGAGCCTGTTTTTCCCCGCCGCTGCATCCCCTGCGGCCACTCCCACCTCCCCCTCCTTCGCACCGTTTCCTGAGCTTGTTTTTTCCCGCCGCTGCGTCCCCTGCGGCCCCACCCCCCAGCCCTCTCATTCGACAGGCCCTCCCAGCTGCCACTCCCACCCTCCCCTCCCCTCCTCTTATGGCAGCCGCGGCGCGGCCACGCCGCTGGCACCTGGACCGCGCCCAGCACCAGAATCCCTGGCCCCAACAACAGCCACCCTGTCAGCATTCGCTATAACGCCGACACCCTCCGAGCACTGAACACCAGCCGAGACACCACCTGCTTCCAGGCCTCTCCAAAGAGCACGCACGGACCCTTCTCCTGCCACAACTGCTGCTTCACCTGCAACAGAGCCCACAAACCTCCTAGGATCAAGACCAACCACCTCCGTTGCATACTCCTCAACACCCGCTCAGCACGCAGGCACGCCATCGAAGTCTGGGACCTACTCGACTCCACCTCCCCGGACGTGGCCTTTCTAACCAAAACTTGGTGGAACGACTCCTCAGCACCCGACATCGCCATAGCCATCCTGAACGGAACCAACAAAACCGGAGGAGGCATAGCCATCGTCCACAAAGCCACCCTAGAAGTCAAAACCACCCTGGACGACTCCTTCAGCGCCGCCAAACTCCTTCACTTCCAAGTCCGCACCGACCCCAACACCACGCTCAGAGGAACACTCATCTATAGAGACCCAGGGAACCGTTCAGCAATGCCATCGCTGACCCGGCCAGCACCCACGCACTTGCCTCCACGGACTACATCCTCCTCGGGGACCTGAACTTTCACCTCGAAAACAACAATGACACCAACTCCACCACCCTGACCGAAAACCTCACCAACCTCGGCCTCACACAGCTCGTCAACACACCCACCCACACAGCCGGTCACACCCTCTACCCCATCTTCTCCACAAGCAACCACATCACCTTCAACCCTACCACCGAACTCTATTGGACCGACCACCACTGCATTCACTTCACCTTCAAGAAACAGACAGAACACCACCTCACCGAACAACCATACCGCCGACGATAGGGCAAAGTCACCAAACTTCAACTAACCAACACCCTAGCCCAGAAACCACCCGTCAACCCCACCGACCCTGACATTGCCGCACACAACCTCAAGCTATGGATCAAAGACTGCGCCGACCGCCTTGCTCCACTCAGAAAACCCTCCAACAACCAAATCAACAAAAAAGCCACCTGGTTCACCAACGACCTCCAAACGCCACTGCCGAAAACTCAAGCAAATATGGCTACTCGAACGCACTCCAGACAAGCACACAGCACTCAAGGATGCCACACTCAAACACCACCAACTCATCAGGCTAGCAAAAAGATCCTCCTTCAAAACCCGCCTAGAAAACAACGGCCACGACTGCAAAGAACTTTTCAGCATCGTAAAAGAACTCTCCAACCCAAACGCCACCGTCAACGACAGCACCCCCTCCCAAGAACTATGCGATGCCCTAGCAACCGCCTTCCACCGAAAAATCACGGACACCCACGACAGCTTCAACTCCCCTCACACTCTGGATGCTCCTACCCCACCCACCACGAACTCCACCCGCTCAAGCCGACTGACCTCCTGGACCAGCATCAGCGACGACAAAACCCGCAAGACCATGAACTCGATCCACTCCGGATTACCATCAGACCCCCGACCCACACCACATCTTTAACAAAGCAGACACAGCCATCGCACCACACCTACGGAAAGCCATCAACATCTCCTTCGAAACTGCAAGATTCCCGGAAAGCTGGAAACACGCCGAAATCAAAGCCCTTCTCAAGAAACCAAAGGCGGACCCCAAGGACCTGAAAAACTTCCGGCCCATCTCTCTGCTCCCCTTCTCGGCAAAGGTCATCGTGAAAATCGTCAACACTAAGCTCACTCAGTACCTCGAAGACAACAACATCCTCGACCCCTCCCAGTCCGGCTTCAGATGCAACCACAGCACCGAAACCGCCCTCCTCGCCGCCACAGACGACATCAGAAGCCACCTCGACAATGGAGAAACATCAGCCCTCATCCTCCTAGACCTATCAGCCGCCTTTGACACCGTCTGTCACCACACCCTAAAATCCTGCCTCCACGCAGCAGGAATCCAGGCCCTCAACTGGACCGCATCCTTCCTCGCCGGCTGAACCCAAAGAGTCTGCATCCCCCCGTACCAATCCAAAGCCTTCAACATCATCTGCGGCGTACCCCAGGGCTCATCCCTCAGCCTGACACTGTTCAACATCTACATGGCCCCCCTCACACAAGTGGCCCGTCAGCACAACCTCAACATCATCTCCTACGCCGACGACACCCAACTCATCCTCTCCCTCACCAAGGACCCGCACACCACCAAAACCAACCTCCACGAGGGACTAAAAGCCATCGCTGACTGGATGAGAGACAGCCGGCTAAAACTGAACTCGGACAAAACAGAGGTCCTCATCCTTGGGCGCACCCCCTCCGCCTGGGACAACACATGGTGGCCGACCACACTGGATCCCCCAACGACACCTACCGACAGCACACAAAACCTCGACTTCACCCTCGACTCCTCACTCTCCATGTCAAAGCAGGTCAGCGCCATCTCCTCCTCCTGCTACAACACCCTCCGCATGCTCCACAGAGTTTACAAATGGATCCCAACAGAAACAAGAAAAACAGTAACCCAGGCCCTCGTCAGCAGCAGACTCGATTACGGCAACGCCCTCTACACCAGTATCTCATCCAAACTCCTACAACGCCTCCAATGCAACCAAAATGCCTCCGCCCGACTCATCCTCAACATCCCTCGCCACTGCCACATCACCCCCCACCTAAGAGACCTTCACTGGCTCCCCGTCAACAAGAGGATCACCTTCAAGCTCCTCACCCACGCACACAAGGCACTCCACAACACCGGACCAACATACCTGAACAACAGACTCAGCTTCTACACCCCCACCTGGCAACTCTGCTCCGCCAACCTTGCCCTTGCCTCCATCCCCCGCATCCGGCGCTAATCTTCTGGCAGCAGATCATTCTCGTACCTCGCCACCAAGACCTGGAACACCCTCCGGTCGGATCTACAACAGACCTAGGACCTTATTTCCTTCAGAAAACTCCTCAAGACCTGGTTGTTCGAGCAGTAGCAGCACCCCCCCCTAAGCCCCACCCCCCCCAGCGCCTTGAAACCCTCACAGGTATTTAGCGCGCTATACAAATTGATTGATTGATTAAGTATTTTTGTGATAGTCTCCTGTAATAGTCTTAACTTGTAGCTTATAAGATGACTACATGAGTTAAACGTTTGCCAATTACATCTGATATCTGCAGTTTACAAGAAGCCAACTTCCTAAGGTTCAGGAAGCTTTTGAAGTCCTGGATGATGAAGCTAGCTTTTGATTAGCCTGAGCCCTCTCTCCTCCCGATTGTCCCAGTACCAAGAAACCCTTGGGTATACATGTGCTCTATAAGTTTTCATAACATAAGTTTTTTGATTCTCATTGGATGAACTGGTAAAATGTAGGTTGCCTTCAGCAAAAACATAATTTTCCCAGAGAAAGAGAGGACATGTCTACAAATCTTTCATGGGAAGGCAAGTGATCGAGGGGTAGCACGTTTCTCAAAATCTCAGACTCAGTCTGACTCCCCAGAATCAAATAAATACTGACTACTTGTGAAGGAGTGTGAGCTGGGTTGATTATTTGTTATGCAGAATGGATGCGGGTAGTGTGAGGTCAGGTTTTGAAGGTAGTAAGAGAAAGTTATGCCATAGAATTTTCAGATCATCCTCCACAGCATTACTTTTGTTCCACTCCGGTGCCAGAGGATCCATCCAAGTAAGAGGAAGTGCTGGGGATAGTGTAGAGGAAAGAGGCTTTTGTTCAAGTACTAAACTCTATGAAAGAGTGCCGAAAGTATTCAGTCATCTTCTTGGCACCAAAACCGAGATGGAGCTACAGGCTGGTAAAAAACTTGAAGTGGCTAAACAAATGTGTACACTGCAGTCGGTGGTCCCGATTTGGCCTGTAGGAAGCTGGCCTGGTGTGTGGTGGGCACCTATGGTGTTTGCACCTTATACCAGATCCAGGCAACCCTTATTAGTTAGTGAACAGTGTCTGGGAAGCCAGGGCTCTCTAGTGGTAGTTGTGATGAGCAGCCAACACTTATCTAGGAGGAGTGTAAAGCACTTGCGATTCCACAGTAGTCGCACAGCAACTTATCTCACATGAAAGAAACCACACAGTGTTGCAAAAATAAAGGTACTTTATTACAGTAACACTAAGCTAGATTACTTATGGGCAGTCCTCCAACTGGAGGCAAGTATACACTATATACACACAGTAAGTACTAGGAGTTAGCATAGAAAAACAACAAGCAATGGCAAGAAATAGCAGAAAATAACTAGGGCCCTGTAGGGGGGGCCAAAGCATATACTAAAATAGTGGAAGACAAAGTTAGGTCCCCACCCAAGGATGTGGAGTAAATAGTAGGGACCTGCGAGAACTTGAAACCCCAAGAGGTGAGTAGTTAGAGGACCCCCAGCAACCAGGAGAGCTTAGGTATGTTACCTGGTCTCCCCAGAGACTAACAAGGGGACTTGCAAGAACAGGACCAGTCCGGTGAAACCCAACGGTGGATTCTGGATGAAGAGGACCTGCAAGAGAAGGGGACAGAGTCCAGTCCATGCAGGAGTGTCCAGGTGGGGCTGGAGTCACTGCCCACCCTTCTGTGGAAAATGATCTGGGTCGATGGTGGAAGATTTAGGTCAGCTGTGGAGCCCAGGAGCTGCAGATGAGTCCCTGAAGTCATGCAGAAGCTGTCCCACGCTAGTCACTGGGTCAAATATGGGTCAGGAGGACCACCAACAAGCCTTGGCAAAGGCAAATTCAGGTAGTAGAGGATTTGCAGAGCTGAAGTGGACCACCAAGGTCTCTTGGAGGGGAGTTGTAACCCCCAGAGGCAACCCACTGGCAGCAGGCACAGTAAGGTGCAGTGAGGCCCAGTCAGCACACCTGGAGAGGAGTCCCACTTTGTAGGAGCAGCAGAGAGGAGACTGTCCTTGCAACGATGAAGTGCTGGAGGCCGGGGCTACTTGGAGCCTGAAGATCCCTTGGAGCAGGAGTCAACAAGCTTTGGTTGCTGTAAGAGTCGAAGTGCACATGGATTCTGTCCTGCACGGAGAGGAAAGGGCTTACTGTCTCCCAACTGGATAGACAGCAGAGAGGACCAAGAGGACCACTCAGAACCACCACCTGTGTTGGGAGATCCACGCAGTTCCAGTGGAGAGCAGATCCCAGCAGCCGGATATTGTTGCCTTAGGTGCCTGCGGATGCAGGGGAGTGACTGCTTCAATCCAAGGGAGATTCCTTCTTGCTTCTTTGATGCAGCTGAAGTCTTGCTGACCCCAGGGGATGCACAGCTGTGGAAATGTTGTAATTGTTGGAAGGAGACAGAGAAACAATGTTGCAAGACGAGGTTGTCTCAGGGGTTGCAGGCTTGTTTGGTTCCTGAGAAGTCCAGCAGGGGTTCTCCAGGAGCAGAAGAGGTCGATGCAGAGGAGTCCTGGTGGAGTCATGCATGCCGAATCTAGGGATTAACCCACAAGGACATCCCTGAATAGCTCTAACAGTTGGCTTGGTTACTCAGCAGGGTGACCACCTATCAGAGGGAGTCACTGACATCAGTTACCTGTCCTGACCAACCAGATGCTCCCCGGGTCCGCTGCACATCTTGTTTTCCAGGATACCAGAATCAAGTCCCTGGGGTAACGATGGACATGGGAGTGGTCACTCCCTTTTCCTTTGTGTAGTTTCAAACCAGAGCCAGGACCATGGGTCCCTGGACTGCTGCAAATCAGATTATGCAAGGAGGGCACCAGATGTTCCCTTCAAAACAAGCCAGTGGTGTGGGGAGGCTAGCCCTCCCCAGCATTGTACTACCTATTTCCAAGGGAGAGGGTGTTGCACCCCCTCTCCCACAGGAAATCCTTTGTTCTGCTTTCCCCTGCTTGAGCTGGTCAAACAGCAGGAAGGGAGAAGCCTGTCTGAGGGGCTTCAGCAGCATGGCTACTTGCAAACCATGGAAGACAGGTAGGATCAATACTGGGTGCAGAAAGGTTAAAAAAGCGATATGACGCGGACTGTATGTCCACGCTCACAGCATGGCTGCATCATAGAGCTGTTTGGGGTCGAGCCTGCGAGTGCATGCGCTAGTGTATGCGTCTCACATGCGAGACACTGTTGTGTTCGGTAAAGGGCTTGGAGCCTGCCTGTCTCTCACCATTTGTTGGTTTGCCTGGCACTCTTCTTTATAGCCTCATAATTTGCCAAGACATGTCTGGCACCATTACCCTTCCTCTGTGTGGAACAGAGATCAAGCACTAATTGATTGAAACTCAATTAGTGCCCGTCCGCTGCTCCCTACGTGATTGAGGTAGTATTTCGTTCTAACTTCCAGTGCCCCCAAACAGAAGGCTTGTGACTGGCAAAAGCATGCCCAGCAGGACAAACAAAATTGCAAAGTTTTATTTTTTAAAGCTAATTTTATTTTATTTAGTCGTCTTTTCTCAGTTTTCACTCATGTTTTTTTTTATTAAGCTTGTGGGTGCTGTTGCCAAAAAATGACAACTTGTTTGAAATATACGAGACCTATTACAATGGGAGGGAAAAGCAACAAAGACAAGGGGAAGGTTGGGGTTAAGAAGCAACATGGATAAGAGGGGACGGGGTTGAGGTGGAAAGGAAGAAGCAACCGGACTGGAAGAAGAAAATAAAAAAAGAGGTAACATATAAAATAGCACCACATTCAGCATGCCAGCAGCAGAAGGACCCTAATCAAGATGAAGCTATCTGTACATGGTCCCAACTCCCGAGGAAATAAGAGGAAGAGAACATTGTATGGCTACTCAATTAGGAGGCAAAAAATAACAAATTGAAAGCCCACAAATGGTAAGCAATGTGAGGGCTCGAAGTCACTTGTATATAATAGTTCTTGCAAGCGAGAGCACATGCAGCTCATGCACTGTCGCAGTCGATACCTAAAAAGGTCTGTCTAAGGATGCTCTACATACCACACCTACCTGTGCCCACTCGGGAACATAAACGTTAAATAACATCTCAGAATGGACAGCCCATTGCAGTCACCAGCTAAGTGGGCTCTGATCCTAAGAAAGACAATCTGGGGATCTGCGGAGGTGTTCGCAGCTGCTAGATTCTGAAAACCTTAAACTGTGCACTCCTTGCTTCTTCACCCATCATACTAAGAGCTAACACGGTTCCAGCCACACATCCTAAAGCGTAGCAAGCTGCCCACCGGGTGAGAATAAGATACAACACCACACCACACCAGTGAAAGAGTTAAGTTGTTCGAGGTGTGGCTTACTTGAAATAGAGCGAGTGACTCATTTTCGAACGTAGTACTGTAAAATGTCTAGCAGGGGGCGCTCACACCATTCGCAACCTATGTTTCAATCAGGAACAAAAGAGAAAGCGGAAGCGTAACCTAACACATGCCGGGCGCTCTCTGCTGTGGAAGCGGTACATAGACGCTCCCTGTTGGAAAGGCGAATGAGGGTAAAAGCTGCTTGTCCGCCTGTCAGTTTTTAGACTGGTCGCATCGTGAGATTCTTGGCTAGTGATCCTTTATTGCAAGTAGGTGGAGACAGACGGCTGATAGGGGAGTTGACTCCCGAAATACTCAGGGACTTGGGTATATGGGACATTGCGTAATCGCCCCTTTTCTTATTTGTACATAGGGCCTAACATCTTGGACTACTCGTTTTCAAAGCGCTACAAGTGTATAGAGGGGAAATGGGCAGCAAAAGAAGGAATACAGCCCCCATCCCGGGTGTTCATTGGAAAGAGTGTATTTTTAGAAGTTGTTGCACCGCTGCAGCAGGGAACAACGTACCATGGGAAGGTAGTGGGTTTGAAATCGTGGCGGGGAGGAGAGGGAAATGCTCAGCGAAATTACCAACCCGAAAGTGAACACATGTGTATATGTTGTTTCTGTGCCTGGCATGTTTGTGGATCATTGCATGGCTCCATTTCTCACTCGGACTCATCCCAAATCCCTTCGACCATTTTCATCTCCTAAATATCTCTGCCTAAGCTCATCCCTCCACCTCCACATCTAACTCACCAAACCTCACTCTACCTCTGTGACCTCCCACACAACCCCACTAAATTCTCCTGCATTCATCTCACTCTGCTACTATGCTCTCCCTAACCCTTCCACATCCTCTTTCCCCTCCGCTCCCCTTTTATTCATCTCAAGCCTTTGGATTGAGTAAATGAAGGATAAACTCCCAATTAACACTTCTGGATTTCTTTCCTCCTCCACCCCTCCATTACTCCAGTCAATCTAACTAACAAACTCTCATATCCGCAACTCAAATTAACTCATAATAATACTAAAACTGTACTCCTTATTAAATTATACTAATCCATCACTAATTCTTGTTGGATACCGGAGTAGCGTGCTACTCATCGAAAAGCGCTTCGACGCCTCGTCAGGGGTAGTAAGCGCTATATAAATACGATTACAATACAATACAATACAATACAATACAATACGCTTTAAGTAGAGTTACCTGGCCTGTCAGCACGACCTGTATCTTCCTTGACCCATCAATTGCCCGTTTTTGTTTAGCTATTCTTTTTCTGGGCTTCTGTAGCGATAGGACATGATCCGCAAAACAAAAGTTTATTTTCTTTGTCGAATGTAAATACGTTTTTTTTCAACACCGTACACAAACGCACAATCTAATTTGCTGTCTGTTACCTGGGAGTGTTGTCTTTAACATTTACCTAGACGGTCACGTTAGATTCACATCCAAAGTCTTTCTAAATTCAGGGACATTTCCCCATTCGCAAAACATCAGGAACATTTCCCCATTCGCATTACATCAGGGTCTGGCACATGAGAGTAGCTGATAAACCGCCTCAGATATGCACCGGGACCCAAGGAAGATGAAATATTAAAAGTTACTTGAATTAGATGCATGCTGGGAATGCCAAAAATGAAGTGGGCATTTATACACATGCTACTGAAAAGTAACAGTCTCCCAGGATTTTTAGAGAGTAGAGTCTGAAAAATTCACCTGACCACGGGAACAGATGTGAGGCTGAGCCAGGAAAACATGTTTGGATCAAGGGATGAAACATTTGAATCTAATTCACGGGTTTGAAAGGTGATTACAGCTAGAACGTAATTCTTAGGAAAGGGGAGAGTAGGAATCATGTTAAAGTTGAGGACTGAATTAATAAACTCTCAAAACTGGGTTCAAGGCAATTGGATATATGCACGACTAAGAATAGATTGGACTTTTTTCCAGTTTTGGGGGAAAAGTATGGAATTCTTTAAATAGTCTGTTGAGGGGATTTTGACCCATACTTAAGTGTTTGATAACCTTAGTCTGTATTTTAGTAATTGGTAAAGCGAATTGCATTCTGGTACTCGTACTACGTGCATAATAGACACATGGGTACAGGTACCAGAGTTCAAAGAAGAAAAAAAGCACTGACTGGCTGACCTACTTACACAGGAATTCTTAAACTTGAGAGTGGTGCCTGCGTGTAGCCTGCAGGTTATTGGTGTAAATCAGAGTGTTTCTGAGGGAGGGTTACCTTGTTTATTGGTTTAAAAATAGGCCATCCAGCCTTTCTGCCTTAAAATTGAAGTTTTCTTTCTCTCTCTTTCTCTCTCTCTCCTCCCTCCAGTCTTGTCATTTTATTGAACTGTGTCATTTCTCCTCTTTCCTTTCTCCACACTGTCTTCTGTGGCTTCCCGACTGAAGTGCTCTCTCATCTCGTCTTTTACTGATTTTCCTCCTCAGTCTGCCTCTAAAGCAGTCCACACATGCAATTTCAGGTGAGCGCACGCATCATTCTGTTGTTTTTAATTTTGCTTGCTCCCCATTGCATATAAACGTAATTTGCCCATTAGCTTTACATCAGGACCAGGCACTTTAGATGTAATCAATAAACCGCCTCAGATATGCACTGGAATCCAATTAAGATGAAAAATTAAGTTATTTAAATTAGCCACATGCCGTGTTCAGCCAGATCATCCTTTGCCATTAGTTTTTAGAGAATTGCATAAGGTTTTCACTTTTCAGTTTTGTGCCAGATGTTAGTCTCAAGCTTCCTTATTTAAATCTCTTAAAAACAAAAGTGATTATGGACAAACCTCTGCAGGAGCGGCTCCTTTGCTATGGCGAAGGAGCGTTGCACCACTGGCCTAGGCAGAAGCACAAGAATAAAACAATAGTTTTCTTTCATTTTATTTTTCTGCTTCTGGCTCAGCAGTGCACCGAGGGGCGGGTCCCTGCCACTCAGACCAATCCTGGCGCTGCTTACATGCTATGATTAGCATGTAAGCAGCGCCAGGATTGCAGGGGAGCCTGTGCGCAAGAGGAGCAATGAACGAGGCTGTGGCGTCCCTGAAGGTAAGTTCAGTTTATTTTACTTTATCTTTTCATTTTCTCCCATCCCTGTCTGCCCTCCCCCCCCCTTTTTGATTTGCAGTGGCCGCCGCTGCCTCCCAGGTTTCATGTATAGTAACTATAGACCCGAACAGCTTGTTTGGTGGTCTCTACTTGCACAAGGTAACACAACAGTGTTCTGACACTTCAAGTAGGCCGGAGGGATTACTAGCTCAGTAACCTTGGGCGCATTAGAACCAGCGCAGTAACTGCTGCAAAATTATTACCAGCACAGTAAATGATAGGACGTTATTACTGGCATGATCACTATGTAAAAAACGATAATGGCTAAATAGTCGATGGGGGCTTGCTTCCTTGGATGTTAGCACCTGGATGGATATCATTACTGGTCGGAAGGCATGTGTACTGACACAGTCATTTTGTGGACATAATTACATATTACTTGATGGGAGAATGGAGACTGGCAGTTTAGTTAATAGCACGAGTAACAGCACAGCAACTGATGTCAGCATAAGTACTGGCAGAGTAACAGATAATGATTTGATCACTAACCATTAAATTGATGAGGGTTACAATGGTTATATAAACATGGAAAGTACAATCTGGGACCAGATTGTGAAGAACCACTGACCCAGAAACTTGAGAAGCATGATTACTGAGATCATTATGAGCACAAACTGTCTGTCGGACACGCCTGGGTGTTCCATCGCTATTGTACAAGTTAGATTTTATTGCTCTAAGACATTTTAACATGATGTGACCTCATAAATATACATTTTTTATAAACATATTTTATTGATTTTAGACATAGGTATAACAATATACTTAGTGCAAGAGTACAAAATAACAAAGTTCCACATCGCTTCCCTGTACCAGGATCTACAGGAAAATCAAGAGAAATCACCACTGTTGAGTTCATGCCCCCGGACCGAATGGGCAGGCCAAAGTAATTACCCCATTATAGATCAGATTTATGGGGCATACCCTGGCGATATAGATGGGCTCTTCCAGTTTGGCGCACCAGTCCATGCTGGCCCTCGACGCAGGCAACATTGGGGGTTGTTGAAGGTTCCATTTGCACGCTGTGTTTCTCTTGGCTACCACTGTATCTATGCCCAGGAGTGTTTAGTACTCTCGGGCTCCCCCTACATCATCTAGGAGGCCCAATACAAAATTTTGGGAGTCAGCTCATTAGGTTGATCTATTACTCGAGAGACAGACCAGGCTATCAGCTGCCAGTAATGGGATACAGAGGAGCACTGCCACCCCATAGGGAAGAAATCAGCGTTTGGTAGGGAACAGTGAGGGCAGCAAGGTTCCAGGAGCAGTTCTGCATGGCAAAGCCTTTGGAGCATGAAGTATGCAGGTAGTGTAGCTGTATCGTGCGTAGGAGTGTATGTATGGCAATTTGACAGGGGACCATACATGCTGCCCGCCATTTTGTGTTGTCAAGGCTGCCCAGCCACTGCTCCCACCTATGTGTCAGCGTCTCAAGCACCTCTGGGGCATTGCAGACCAGAGTGGTAGATCTGAGAGGCTTAACGTTGTCAAGTCAAAGATGGGCCAGCGCCAATTGATACAGTGGGTCGCTCCAGCCCCCAGTCAGCCAGTCATTGATAATAAAGAGTTGGGGTGCCTAATAATATAGTCGGATATCCACCACCCCTAACCCATAGACTGACATGCAGAATTTAGCAAAGGCACTGCGGGGAGCTCGGCCACTCCAGACAAAGAAGCAATGCAGCGCCTTGATCTGAGTAAACCAGGAGTGAGAAATGTGGAGTGGGAAGTTTTGCCGCACATATAAGATTCTCAGGACTATGATCATTTTAATGAGTTCAACTTGTCCTACTGCATTTAGGGGGCAGTTTGTTTCAGGTTCGTAAGCTGGTCCTAATAGCAGACAACAAGTGACTAAGATTGAGGCTGCATTTAAATCCTGGTAATGTGGCAATGTGGATGCCCAAATATTTAAAGCTGAGATGGCGGATTGGGATGTTTGATTGCCAAGACAGTGTGGCATGGTCATCATGTATGGGAACTAGGAGTGACTTGGTACGGCCTGAGGCCTCCTCAACACGCTAATAATGTCTAGGATCATTTGATCGGATACGTTAGGGTCTGTGAGAAAGAGGAGAATGTCATCCGAGTATTTTAGGATCTTGCCCTTTAGTGTCCCACTCCAGCCTCATCCTCGCACCTGGGCATCGCACCAAATGATCCTAGCCATGGGCTCCATGGCCAGAGTGAAGAAGAGTGGGGGGAGGGGTCTGGTTTTGTGTCTAATAGGGAAGGTGCGTGATTGTACCCGTTGATAAGGACCTGCGCCTCGGATGCATCATAGAGGACTATGACATGTTTCTGGACATTGAAGGCAAAAATCATATATTGGAGGATTAAGTTCAGGTGATCCCAGTCGATCGAGATGAGCGCCTTCTTAAAATCTATGAGTAGAAGGACGGTAGAGTCAGGTACTTCGTGAACGTGGGCCAGTGCCATGTGGACACGTCTGAAGCAGTGCTGAGTGCTGCAGTTGGACATGAATCGACATTGATCTGGGTGTATTAAGGAGCCCAGGACTTGGTAGTGCCTGTTTGCCAGGGCGTTGGCAAAGATGTTTATATCTTTATTTGTCAGAGGGATGGGGCGATATGACGCAGTGTTCTGGGGGATGTACTAGTTTAGGAAGGACCAAATATTGTGGCTAGATTGAAGTGGGGGGAAAAGAGGCGAGTCACTACCGCTCCATTGGAGAGTTTGAGCAAGTGGGGAACAAGGTTGTCTCAGAATTTATGGTATTATTCAAGGGGAACTCATCTGGCCCAGGGGTTTTCTCTGGGATCAGTGAGTGTAGAGCCGCTCAGATCTCGTCAGCTGTCAGCAGAGGCTCTAATTCCCCTTGTTGGGACCGAGCAAGACAGGGAAGTGGGACGTCTGCAAGCAGAGGGTGAGTTATTTGTCTCTCTGCCACATTGTGCTTTGTGTATGTAAAGGGACTCCTGAGGAGTCTGTACTGGAGGGGATTAATCTAGTGCTGGGGTCTCTGGTGGCAAGGTATTTAAAAAGTTTACTGCTTTTGTTACCGTATTCATATGCACACTGGACAAATTCCCTCCAACATTGGCAAGTTTCATGGAAAGCACATTGTCACAGTGATACTCTGTAGAGCTCGAGTTGCCAGCATAGGTATTTGGAAGTGGCCGTGAGGTTTTAGTCTCTAGATGTAGCATGCGAGAATCAGGCTCCACCGTGTGGGCAACTCTGTCCTGATCAGTGTATTTCAGATATGTTTTGGCTACTCCTCTAATGGTGGCTTTGCCGGCTGCTCACATGGTACCCACTCGTTTCAACTGACCCGTTATTTATCTCAAAGTAAGATTGGAGCTCTGTGTCTAGAAGGTCCGCAAATCGACAATTGGTAGGTAACCAGATGTCGAGACGCCAAATTGGTCACTTGTAGGACACGGGGGTCCCTAAGCAGAGCAGAAGTGGTGAGTGGCTACATGCTGCTATAGAATGTTTTAAGGACTTCATTACATTCAAGTTCAAGAATTAACTGCTATGTGACAGCATTTGACAAAACTCATTATTCTGATCCAGTATGGCCTGACATCAGTGATATTGGTGTATAATCTGGCATATACTGAAATGTTTTTCATTTTTTTAGGTATAGGGCACAGCATGACTTCTGTAAAAGAACTGTTAAAACTATTTATGGAGGAGATATTGCTAATACATTTAAATAACACAGGACATTGCCTTGTGGAAAATTGCAAATAGAATTCCACTGTTAATCAATCAGACCAGAGTGCTATGCCAGCTGGAAGATTTTTTATTGCACCAACAATTCCTCAACAGTCAAAGAGTACTCCAGAGAAGAGAGATCAATAGTATTCTTTGAATTCTGATAATGTTGGGCAAACCACAGTTTCTGAATCCCTGAAAATGTTCTGCCCCTGTTCATTAACACTCAACATAACATTTGATTTTCTTTTTGAACTTACGATAATTTGCTAGAAGAGCGCCTGATCTGTGTTTACTCCCCATAGTATCTAGCTTTTTGTTTAAGTAAATAGCCGCAAGTCTTATCTGTGGAAGTTTTATTGAATCATATTTTAGAATGAATAAACCCTGCTAAATCAGCTTTATTATTTTTATACTGTATAAGGTATATGTTCCACTTTTGTGATCTTAACTGGAGTAGCTAATGAATTCCTTTCATCTTTCTTCTTCTTAATAGAAACATAGGCCCATATTTATACTTTTTTAGCACCGCATTTGCGCCACTTTTTGGCGCAAAAAATGACACAAATGCGGCACTAAAAAAGTATGAATATGTGCCATAGCTTATTATAAAGTTCATAGAGGCAGCCTTGAGAGCATCCCAAGCAAAATGAACTGATGTGTCTTCTATCATATTAAACTAAAAAAATACTTAAGATATTTTTCATAGCCTAATAAGAAATCACTTAATAAAGCATTAATAATCAGAATGTTCCAAAATTGTTCTAAACACTGTGTTACAAAACTCTAGATACAATGATTTGGGCCTTTAAATATTCATGATACATAGATCAATTTTATTTACTTTGTTTAACCACAAACTGTCTACCTTAAAAAATCTTATTCTTGAGAAACATGAGTTATGCTTAAATGTTAATTACCTCTCCATTATTGTTTCCAGAAGTAGACGAATAAATTAAGGTGGTCATTAAGAACATGGCGGTCTGGACCTCCACGCCGGGAGTGGCAGTCATTACTGCTAACGGCATGGCGGTCCAGACTGCCATATTCTGAACACAGTAGTAAACTGGCTGCAAAGCAGCCAGTTCACTCCCACCCACCGCCAGGCCATATTTGACCGCTGGGCCGACTGTGGGCACATTCGACCCGGCGATGGAGGACAGACTAGCGGTGGGATTTTGATCCCACTTCCACCATTTCCACCAGGGATATTCTGGCGAGATATGGGTGACAGGAATAATCGTTCCTGTCACCTGTATGTGACATGCCAGCCCCCCCCTTGCCACTACACCTACCTGTCCCCGCAAGCCCCTAGATCTGCCTCACCCCGAACCTTCCACCCCGAAAACCCCATGTAGATCCTGACCCTCACCATCCCCCACCCCCGCCCCTACATACAGGTCCCCGCAAACCCAACCCCCCACATCAACATGCACCCATTCACCTACATGAACACACGCATACATGCAGTCAGACATACATCGCCCCACACATACACTCACGCACACCCCCATGCACTCACACACTCACCCCTCTTCCCCAGTTCCCTGTCGGACAGCACTTACCTCTTTCATCACACTGCTCTGGGAGGGAACAGGCTCCTTGGATGCTGCTCTGCCGCCTCTCTATACACCGCCACGCCTATAACTGCTTCATTATAGGCTTGGCGGTGTATGGTCTGACGTGGCGGTGAGGGTGGAGCAGCATCCACCCCCGGCACCAACTTCAAGCCGCCACTGGTGGTCTTCCATTGACCGCCGGCATGTTTGGCGGCGGGCATCCCGCCAAGTCCATAATGAGGGCCTAAGTCTCTGACCTTTTGTTTCTTTACTTGACAATATTTTTGTCTGATAACAAGGTACAATATTAAATACTTTAAAGAAAGTTAAAATATAGGTAAGCCGAAAAAAAAGAAAGAAAGAGAATAAATAAAACAAAGGAGCAACTACTCCCAACTATGTTTGAGATGAAGAATAGGTGGCTAAAAGAAAAGCCAGAGAAAATACCACCAACAGAAAAGAAGACAGCAACTTGAAATAATGAGAACACAAAAACTGATACCATTAAACTGAAATGAAAGACACAGTTATCAGAACACGATTTCATAGCATGTGCACTACGATCTATTTCTTCTACTTTATATTGTTTACTAAAATCCTTTGAGACGCCAGGATCAGTGTACATAGTAACTTTTTCCCTATAAGTAACCTTAATGAAGCATGGGATGATGTACAAGACCATATCTTACATTCATTACCTTAAGCTGCAGTTGCATTGCTAGTGGCCATTTCATATGATTGGTATTTGCATTTGAAGTATTGCTCAACCACTCATGAATCTTTTGCAACTTGTCCGCAAAGAGGACAACACCGAAGCTTTAGACCCAGGCAGTGAGCTCTTTGTAGGCTGAAAGGAGAGTGAGAGTCTATTTGAACAATTCTTGGTACTATTGTTTGTATAAGGACGTCAGAGCCTCCGGACCCTCAGGAATACCATATATATATCTGAGGTTGTTTCTTTTATTTCTTTTTCCCAAGTCCCCTGTCACCTTTTTAAGCAACTATTTCCTTGACCATATGAGAGACACCGGGAACGGAATTATCAATATCACTAATGCTTTGTTTTGGTCAAATGTAGACCATCTCTCCACCATTCTTTCTAATGTAGCACTAGTTTCAACTACGAAAGGTTTTACAGCTCTTAATTTCTCTATAAAGTCATCCGCAGTCAGCGAAGGTGGAGTTTTAGGAGCGGTATCCACATCATTCTTTGGTCTTGTGACTGAACTTGGTATGTTCAGCTTCTTAGCAACCACTCTTAAAGTGTGTGTGAAGACGGAATCAGCACACTACCTTCCATTTTATCAAGGGCTCCACCTTTTTTCATGATGGGAAGTATTATGTGAGGAGAAATCAGTCTGGCGGATTCAGTCAAGAATGACACACATTTATTAACAATGTTTACTCTTTTAACCCTTACCATGAAGTGAAGAAAAGCCAATTAGCAGTCTAAAAAGTTGCTAAAGGTCAAAGGCTTATATGCCTAATGTTTATAAGAGAGTTTGTACTAATATTAATCCCACAGATAAATGTGGACTCTAAAATAAAGCAATAGGAACATTTAATCAAGATGTAAAGCATGAATATCCTATTACACAGCCACAGTGAGGACGATCGGTAATGACCAGAAATAATTTCTGTTAAGGAGTCAATGCCCCATTTATACATTATCTCACCCAAAAGATTGTGTGAAAATAAGTTTAGATGTACACTCCAGAAGCATCCATCCATTAAAAAAGGATGTTATAATGGCAATTAAAATTGTTAGTCTGCACTTGTAATTTGTTTGAACTACATCTCCTCAACATCCTAAGCCGCAGACAAAAACACAATGATGGCAAGTACTGGCTTTGGAGAAGTGGGTTCTGGATATAGTTCAGGCTGGCAACTAGCTGGAATGTCTATCTCACCCACAATTTCCTGTTTACATCAAAACACTAATGTCCAAGGAACTTATGAAAAAGCAACTTTTCATGTGTACAGTCCTTTCTACAGAAAGGTGCAACTGTACCAGTTCCACCGATGGTCAGATAGCATGATGTTTATTCCATCGTTTTTGTAGTTCCAGAGCCAGGTGAGACATTCCATCCTATCCTAAATTTGAAATATCTGAACAAATATATCTGTATTGCATTCAAAATGATATCTCTCCAGCAAATAATTCTATTGATTTCAGAGAGAGACTTGTTAATGACATTAGATCAGTAGGACACATATTGTCACGTCCCAGCACTTCAGGATTGCTAGACATTTCTTCATTTTGCAGTGGAAAAACAAACATTTTCAATTCAAAGTGCTTCCTTTCAGCCTCACCTCTTGACCGAGAGTATTTACAAAGGTACTGGCTCCAGTTGTAGCTAATTAATACTTGCAAGGAATGTGTATATATACTTATAGTTAGATGACTGATTAAATGTGACATCTTCTTTTTCAAAGGCTCTAGAAGATGTTCAGATAATCCTTTCATCCCTGGGTTTCCTGTTAAACAAATTTAAATCACAGCTAATACCAACTTGAAAGAAAAAATCCATCAGAACATTGTTTGACGCAGATTGAGCCACAGTCTTCCTGTCGCAGGACAGGGAGGGAAATCTACAGTTGCATCTTTGTCAACTGTTACAGAAGAGATCAGGTCAGTTTGTGAACGGCTGAGAATCCAAGGGTTGATGTCTGCTTGCATGGTGGTAGTGCTGTGGTCCTACTTCCATCTCAAACCTCTAGTACCACATGTTCTAGTGCACTAGTCTCAAGCTTCATCAAGTTATGAGATGGAGATTCCAGTCTCTCCAGAACTGATTCATTTACTTTTGCGGTGGTTGTCTCTCCGGAACATGAAAGGGAGCACAGGTGGTAGAACCCTTCCCAGTAGCATTAACAACAAATACCACTGAGTGCGGGCAAGGCACCACCCTGGGAGATGATGAAACACTGGACAGTTGGTTGCAGGAAGAATCCCTCAATTTATCCAGTTGAAAAGAGCTGGCTGCAATTGAGAGAGTTCTGCAGAGTTTCGCAACTTGACTGTCAAGCAAACCAGTCCTAATCAGGACATACAATGAAGTTGCAAACAATATATAGAAACAGTCAGGTGGACACTAAACCGCCAACCTTTGCACTTCTAGCCAGTGAGAGTCTGTCTTGGGCAGAAGGGAATCTTGTTTTGGTTCTATCAGTTTACATTCCAGGGGCATACAATCTCCAGGCAGACAGTTGGAATATTCCTTCCTTTATAGAATTCCATCTCCACAATCAAGCTTTTTAGTGACAGATTTATTTGCCCATTTAACTCTCTAGGCTTGTTTCCATCTTGTTTCAGTGCCCTGCACTTCATTTTTGTATGGAGATGCATTGTCGGAAAGCATGGGGACAAATGCCCCTTCCTTGAACCCAGCAAATGCTACATGCCTTATCTCTATTTCCCCTGCTCTCGCGAATGCTTCAGAGGAAATAGATGACAGTAATTCTAATAGCACTGTTCTGGTTGAGCAGACCTTGATTCCTTTTATTATGCCAGTAAGGAACTTAGGGCCAGATGTAGGTAGCATTTTGCATGGTGCAAACTGCGAAAATCGCAGTTTGCACCATGCAAAATGCGCATCGCGATGCTCATTCCCATTTTGCGAGTCGGTACCGACTCACAAAATGGGAATGCGACTTGCAAATAGGAATGCGACTCGCACCGCAATGCTAAATTGCTTTGTGACCACAAACGCTGTTGCAAAGCAATTCGCAGTTACCACCAGTGTCACACTGGCGGTAACCCATTCGCAAAAGGGAAGGGTCCCCATGGGACCCCTTCCCCTTTGTGAATGTTGCCAAAAATGTTTTTTCAGAGCAGGCAGTGGTCCAATGGACCACTGCCTACTCTGAAAAACGAAACCAAATGGTTTCGTAATTTTTTTGTATTGCAACTCATTTTCCTTTAACGAAAACGGGCTGCAATACAAAAAAAAAAAACTGCTTAATTTAAAAAGCAGTCACAGACATAGAGGTCTGCTGTCTCTAGCAGGCCACCATCCCTCTGGGTGCAGGGAATCGATATGGGGTCGTAAAGTGCGACCCACCTCATTAATATTAATAAGGTGGGTATTTGCGACCCCAAAGCGATTCACAGACGGTGTCTGAGACACCGTTCTGCATCCGAATTTGCGATTCGGAAATTGAGAGTCGCACTGACTCGCAATTTGCGAATCGCAAATTTGGAAATTGCTACATCTGGCCCCTATTTCCTTCTACCTTTCTATCTGAGTCCACTGCAGTATCCAGTCATATAGTTCAGACAAATATGTCAGATAAGACTGACGGTTTGAAACTGACAGGGCTGAGTTGCAAAAGCTAGGTTACTTAAGAGAAGTAACCTGTGCTATACAGGCTGTAAAGAAAAATTTGACACTCCATGCTTATGCTAAGCAGAGGAAAAGCTTTTGCTGTTTGTGCTTTTTAGAAACTGGATTTCTGGTTGGTGGAGGTATGCACCATGTCCAAGCAGGAACCACAATTCTGTTTAGGGTAAGTCAGACACACACCCTAAATTAACTTGCGCTTACCCCCTGGTTGCTTGGCACAGAGCAGGCAGGCTTAACTTAAAAGGCAATGTGTAAAGTATTTGTGCAACACTTGAAATAGCAAAACCGTGAAAACACCTCACAAAAAGATACCACACCTAGTTAGAAGTATAGATATTAATGTAATGAACAAAATGACAACCATCCAATAAATGTAAGTCGAAATATGAAATTTGAAAGATTATGGACCTCATTACAACCCTGGCGGTTGGTGTTAAAGCGGCGGTAATAAATATGGAATTATGACCACGGCGGAAACCGCTCAGACAGACAGCCACTTTAACACACCGACCGCAAGGGTGAAAGCAACAGGCACCACGGCGGTAAACGCCAACAGCAAGGCGGAAGACAATGTTCCGCCCAAGGTAATATGACACACCTATCCGTCAACTTTTCCGGGACGGTACCAACGACATCAAAAACCTGGCAGAAACAGAACACAGAAGTGAAACAACTCACCTCTGGAGACTCAGGGAAGAACCACACGGCCGTGGAGCCCGAGCTGCATTTGTTCTCCATGCTCATCTACCTTCTGCTCCATTACGAACACCTACGCCGGCGAAGACGACCACAGTGAGTACTTCCGCCTAGTACACAAGGGAGGGGGGGAGGAAAAAGAGAGTGACACACACACACACACACAACACACACCCACATGCACACAAGCAGATGCAGCAACATAACATATGTACCCCGCACCCCTCAGGAATAATGCAAGGACAACACCAATAGATTAAAGTGAGTGTAATAAGATGAAATAGTATAAATACGTGCATCTGAATAAAAAAGTATATACATATTTACAAATGTAGGGACACTGCCCATTCCCCAATGTCCGTGAGCCACAGGGCCACATCACATAGTCCAAAGCCCCACCTTACTCTTGCAACAACACGGAGAGAACACTGCAGGGGCATCAGGTTGAAAATAGACAGGCATCTAAGGGTGACAGAGAATGGGGGGGCACCTCAGCCGGAAGATAGTACAACGCCATTGGTCCTGGAGGGGCAACATGCCCTGTACTTGGTCCTGGGGGGGCACCTCAGCCGGAAGATAGTACAACGTCATTGGTCCTGGAGGGGCAACATGCCCTGTACTTGGTCCTGGGGAGTGCAAGGCCACAGTCTCTCAAGTGGGTGACTACTTCCACTGGTTCTGGAGGGGGCATTATGCCCAGTGAGCTTCATCCTGGGAAGGATGGGGTGAGTGGATGGCTTCTCCACTGATTCTGGAGGGGGCATTGTGCCCAGTGAGCTTCATCCTGGGAAGGATGGTGTGAGTGGATGGCTTCTCCACTGGTTATGGAGGGAGCAGTGTTGCCAGTGATGCAGATCTTTGGGAGTGCAAGGTCACAGCCTCTCATCTGGGTGTCACACCCACAGAATTTGCTGGTGCCAGGCCGCACAACAGCCCATGGACGCAGGACTACTCACTGTCCGCCAGCGGTGGTGGTGCTGCTGGTGGAGGTGCTGGCGATGGTGGGGGGAGGCTCCAACCCATCCCCTGCAGCTTTGGACGGCTGCCCACTGGGGCTGCTGCTTCTGGTGGCGGGCTGGTGGAGGTGCTAGCAGTGGTGGGGGGAGGCTCCAGCCCTTCCCCTGCAGCCTCGGACAGCTGAACCACCATAGTTGGTGGTGGGGGCTCCGACTGAGTCCCAGCACCATTCCTCTTGTCCTTTTTGCCTCCTGGTGCTGACACTTTGCCCTTCCTGCCAGCAGCTGGGGATGGCTCCTTGCTCCTTTTGTCAGCATCTGGGGACTGCTCCTTGCCCTTCCTGTCAGCAGCCGGGGATTGCTCTTTGCCTTTCCTTTTAGCAGCTGGGGGTGCCTCCTTGCCCTTCCTTTTAGCAGCTGGGGGTGCCTCCTTGCCCTTCCTTGCAACACTTGGTGCAGGCACCCTTTCAGTATAGCTGCCTGGTGCCTGGGATCCTCTCCCACCTGGTGTAGCTGTGGACACTACTGTGCCCGTGGACTGGGTGGCTGAGGTGCTTGCTTGGGTTTTGACCACCCTGGCCTGACGTGAGGGACGGGGGAGGGCTAGGGAAGAGGTAAATGTTAGCGAGGAAAAGCTTCTTAGGGGTTGAGGGGAATGGGGTTCGGAAGAGGAAGTTGGAGGGGGGAGGCTAGAAAGAGGGACAATGGCTGCCATAAGTGAGGAGGCCAGAGCCAGGATTGATCTATGTTGGGCCGCCATGCCAGTGTGAATGCCCTCCAGGAATGCATTTGTCTGTTGCATTTGGGCTGCCAGTCCCTGAGTGGCATTCACAATGGTTGACTGCCCAACAGAGATGGATCGCAGGAGGTCAGTAGCCTCCTCATTCAGGGCAGCAGGGCTAACTGGGGCAGGGCCTGAGGTGCATGGGGCGAAGGAGATGCCCACCCTCCTGGGTGAGCGGGCAAGGGAAACTCGCTGAGGGGCGGTTGGGAGGGAGGTGCTGGTACGGGGGTGGCGGCTGTATCTGTAGCTGGGGTGGGCAGAGGGGTGTCCACCACCACCAGGGAGCTTCCATCGGAGGAGGTATCCCTGTCCGAACCGTCCCCTCCAGTCACCATCATGGTGCTACCCTCACCCTCCGTCCCACTGGTGCCCTCACCATCAGTGGATTCGACCTCCTGGGTCCTGTGGGATGCAGCTCCCTCTGTCGCCGATGCTTCTGCTCCTCTGCCAGATGATGCTAATGCACAGAAGGACAGGGTGACAAAACAAAAAGAGGGGGAAAGAGACAAAGGATACACTTGGTCAATGGCTGCACCAACACCACTGTTGACGTACACGACACACACACACAGAGAACAGCCTTACGCACTAGGCAATGCACTACCAGTCACAATGCTAGTCACCAGGCCATGGATAGGGACACCTAACGCCAATTGCAGCATACCTGAGACCCACAGACCCCTGCCCAGTAGTGGATGCCTACTAGCTTGGTTGGAGGAATTTTGCATCCCAACCCTGCCCAACATGGGACCTACTCTGCAATGTCAGGCCTGGCCTAGGAGCACCCACAGGCTCACATCCCCACCCTGATACCACCCCACCAGGTGAAAGTTGTATATTGGGGCACTGTACTCACCCCCTTATGGCTGCTGTGATGCTCCCAAGCGCCAATCCAGCTCCGATTAGGACACTGTCAGGTTTCAATGGGCACCCCTTCCTCGTTGGGAGGCCATCCCCAGCTGGGCCTCTGTCGTCTTCCATGCCCAGCGTGGTCCTCCCACCGTTTTCGACAGTGGGTGCTCAGCCTGCCGAAGACCCCCAGGGTCCGCACATCCTTGGCAATGGCACGCCATATACCCTTTTTCTGATGGGCGCTGACCTGCAGGGAAATAGACACAGGGAAAGGTATTATTCCGACTGTCCTGCCCGTTACACTCATGGCCCACCATGCCCCTTCCCATCCCCATTAGCACAGACATGGTCCACCATAAATGCTGCACGCTGCCCAGGGCCCATCCACCACACACCCCCAACATGAGGCCTTCACACATAGCACTCCATGTATTCATGCCCCATGCATCATACTCACAGTGCATTCACCTGTTGGTCTGGAGGACCATACAGCATTCGGTACTGGGGGAGGACCCCATCCACCAGTCTCTCCAACTCCGCTGAGGTGAAGGCAGGGGCCCTTTCCCCAGTCACACGAGCCATGGTCAGTTCCAGACACAGGTCACAGCAGCACATGCAGTGTAGATCCTCTCCTGTTGAAGGTCAGGTAGCAAGTGAGTGAACAGATAGAAAATGGCGGTCACGTCCGCGGCGGTGTGTACTGTCACCGTCGGCACACATCACCATTGGCCACTGTACTCCATAGCACCCAATATAAACCAATGAGGAGTTGCACGGCGGTTCTTGACCGCCTCCCGCAACGTCGCACAACGTCAGCGGAATTATCTCATTTCCATATGTCCCTCCATACAGGACAGGCGGGCGCTATTTCGGGGGTGGGGGGGGTGTAGGCCATGGCTCCTAACTGCATCACAGTACACATATGCACCATTTGGACCTCTTCAACAAAATACTGATACAATCACAACATGCATTGAAGTGTAGTCGTTGGAAATAAGAGATACTGACTAGCTGCTCACCATTTTACCCCATTGATTGCAACCGCTGTGGATGAATAGGAGATGGAGACATACCCCTGCATACAGACCCCTGGTGGACTTGGCAACAATGGAGGACAGGCACATTATTCTCACTTATAGACTGGACAGGGCCACAATCACAAAGCTGTGTGCCCAATTGGAGCCTGACCTAATCTCTGCTATCCGTTACCCCACCAGGATCCCATCCCTTGTGCAAGTGCTATCAGTGCTCCATTTCATGGCAACTGACACCTTCCAAGGGACAGTGGGCTTGGCAGCAGGAATGGCTCAGCAAATGTTCTCAGTGCTGACTAGAGTGTTGTGTGCCCTGATTAAACACATGCACAGCTGCATCGTTTTCCCCTAGGTGGAGGATTTGGCCACAGTGAAAGCTGATTTCTATGCAATGGGACATATCTCCAACATTATTGGGGCTACTGATGGTACACATATTGCATTCCCCTCACCCCCACCAGCAAAATGAACAGGTGTTCAGATATCTAAAGAGCTTTCACTCCATAAATGTGCAGATGGTGTGCCTGGTGGACCAGTACATCTCCCACGTCGATGCTAAATATCCTGGGTCTGTGCATGATGCCTTTATACTGACGAATAGCAGCATCCCATATGTGATGGCTCAACTCCAGAGGCACACGGTGTGGCTTATAGGTGAGCCCTGGTTCCCACCCAGTGGATGTTGGTGTATGGTTATGGTGTGGGCCCTAAGGGTTAGTGTGTGGCTAACAGCTGTCCCTCGATATTTACAGATGACTCTGGTTACCCCAACCTCTCATGGCTACTGATCCCTGTGAGGAGTCCCAGGGCAAGGGCAGAGGAACATTACAATGAGGCACATGGACGAACAAGAAGAATTATAGAGAGGACCTTTGGCCTCCTGAAGGCCAGGTTTTGTTGCCTCCATCTAACAAGTGGATCCCTGTACTACTCACCCAAGAAGGTCTGCCAGATCATCGTGGCATGCTGTATGTTGCACAACCTTGCCTTACGGCGCCAGGTGCCTTTTCTGCAGGAGGATGAGGCTAGAGATGGCCGTGTAGCAGCAGTGGACCCTGTGGACAGTTAAGATGAGGAATCAGAGGATGAGGATGAGGACAACAGAAGTGAAATAATTCTTCAATACTTCCCATGACACACAGGTAAGACAGTGTAACTTCACATTTAATTGACAGTTTTGTGTTTGACATTGTCACCGGCAGGCTGATTTTCCCACTTCTATGGCCACTCACTGTACCCTTTGGTATCTCTATTTGCAGATATTTGTGCCCCACTATCGCTCCTGGTGTGTTGACTGCAGCCAACTACAGGTCATTCCTATGTATACGTTACTGTACAGTTCAATTGCAATGTTCATACCCTTTTTAAACAAATACATACTTAAATCATTTGACATACTTGTAGGAGGCTGGACTGGCTTGTAGTGAGTACCAAGGGGTACTTGCACCTTGCACCAGGCCCAGTTATCCCTTATTAGTTTATAGGGTGTCTAGCAGCTTAGGCTGATAGATAATGGTAGCTTAGCAGAGCAGCTTAGGCTGAACTAGGAGACGTGTGAAGCTACTACAGTACCACCTAGTGTCATATGCACAATATCATAAGAAAACACAATACACAGTTATACTAAAAATAAAGGTACTTTATTTTTATGACAATATGCCAAAGTATCTTAGAGTGTACCCTCAGTGAGAGGATAGGAAATATACACAAGATATATATATACAATAGCAAAAATATGCAGTATAGTCTTAGAAAACAGTGCAAACAATGTATAGTTACAATAGGATGCAAAGGGGAAACATAGGGATAGGGGCAACACAAACCATATACTCCAAAAGTGGAATGCGAACCACGAATGGACCCCAAACCTATGTGACCTTGTAGAGGGTCGCTGGGACTATTAGAAAATAGTGAGAGTTAGAAAAATAACCCTCCCCAAGACCCTGAAAAGTGAGTGCAAAGTGCACTAAAGTTCCCCTAAAGACAAAGAAGTCGTGTTAGAGGAATAATGCAGGAAAGACACAAACCAGCAATGCAACAACTGTGGATTTCCAATCTAGGGTACCTGTGGAACAAGGGGACCAAGTCCAAAAGTCACAAGCAAGTCGGAGATGGGCAGATGCCCAGGAAATGCCAGCTGCGGGTGCAAAGAAGCTTCTACTGGACAGAAGAAGCTGAGGTTTCTGCAGGAACGAAAAGGGCTAGAGACTTCCCCTTTGGTGGACGGATCCCTCTCGCCTTGGAGAGTTGTGCAGAAGTGTTTTCCCGCCGAAAGGACGCCAACAAGCCTTGCTAGACGCAAATCGTGCGTTTGGCGTTTTTGGACGCTGCTGGGGCCCAGGAGGGACCAGGAGGTCGCAAATTGGACCTGAAGAGAGAGGGGACGTCGAGCAAGACAAAGAGCCCTCACTGAAGCAGGTAGCACCCGGAGAAGTGCCAGAAACAGGCACTACGAGGATGCGTGAAACGGTGCTCGCCGAAGTTGCACAAAGGAGTCCCACGTCGCCGGAGACCAACTTAGAAAGTCGTGCAATGCAGGTTAGAGTGCCGTGGACCCAGGCTTGGCTGTGCACAAAGGATTTCCGCCGGAAGTGCACAGGGGCCGGAGTAGCTGCAAAGTCGCGGTTCCCAGCAATGCAGCCCAGCGAGGTGAGGCAAGGACTTACCTCCACCAAACTTGGACTGAAGAGTCACTGGACTGTGGGGGTCACTTGGACAGAGTCGCTGGATTCGAGGGACCTCGCTCGTCGTGATGAGAGGAGACCCAAGGGACAGGTAATGCAGCTTTTTGGTGCCTGCGGTTGCAGGGGGAAGATTCCATCGACCCACGGGAGATTTCTTCGGAGCTTCTGGTGCAGAGAGGAGGCAGACTACCCCCACAGCATGCACAAGCAGGAAAACAGTCGAGAAGGCGGCAGGATCAGCGTTACAGAGTTGCAGTAGTCCTCTTTGCTACTATGTTGCAGGTTTGCAGGCTTCCAGCGCGGTCAGCAGTCGATTCCTTATCAGAAGGTGAAGAGGGAGATGCAGAGGAACTCGGCTGAGCTCATGCATTCGTTATCTAAAGTTTCCCCAGAGACAGAGACCCTAAATAGCCAGAAAAGAGGGTTTGGCTACCTAGGAGAGAGGATAGGCTGCTAACACCTGAAGGAGCCTATCAGCAGGAGTATCTGACGTCACCTGGTGGCACTGGCCACTCAGAGCAGTCCAGTGTGCCAGCAGCACCTCTGTTTCCAAGATGGCAGAGGTCTGGAGCACACTGGAGGAGCTCTGGACACCTCCCAGGGGAGGTGCAGGTCAGGGGAGTGGTCACTCCCCTTTCCTTTGTCCAGTTTCACGCCAGAGCAGGGGCTAAGGGGTCCCTGAACCGGTGTAGACTGGCTTATGCAGAATTGGGCACATCTGTGCCCAAGAAAGCATTTCCAGAGGCTGGGGGAGGCTACTCCTCCCCTGCCTTCACACCATTTTCCAAAGGGAGAGGGTGTCACACCCTCTCTCAGAGGAAGTTCTTTGTTCTGCCATCCTGGGCCAGGCCTGGCTGGACCCCAGGAGGGCAGATGCCTGTCTGAGGGGTTGGCAGCAGCAGCAGCTGCAGTGAAACCCCAGGAAGGGCAGTTTGGCAGTACCAGGGTCTGTGCTACAGACCACTGGGATCATGGGATTGTGCCAACTATGCCAGGATGGCATAGAGGGGGCAATTCCATGATCATAGACATGTTACATGGCCATATTCGGAGTTACCATTGTGAAGCTACATATAGGTAGTGACCTATATGTAGTGCACGCGTGTAATGGTGTCCCTGCACTCACAAAGTTCAGGGAATTGGCTCTGAACAATGTGGGGGCACCTTGGCTAGTGCCAGGGTGCCCTCACACTAAGTAACTTTGCACCTAACCTTTACCAGGTAAAGGTTAGACATATAGGTGACTTATAAGTTACTTAAGTGCAGTGTAAAATGGCTGTGAAATAACGTGGACGTTATTTCACTCAGGCTGCAGTGGCAGGCCTGTGTAAGAATTGTCAGAGCTCCCTATGGGTGGCAAAAGAAATGCTGCAGCCCATAGGGATCTCCTGGAACCCCAATACCCTGGGTACCTCAGTACCATATACTAGGGAATTATAACGGTGTTCCAGTAAGCCAATGTAAATTGGTAAAAATGGTCACTAGCCTGTTAGTGACAATTTGGAAAGAAATGAGAGAGCATAACCACTGAGGTTCTGGTTAGCAGAGCCTCAGTGAGACAGTTAGTCACTACACAGGTAACACATTCAGGCACACTTATGAGCACTGGGGCCCTGGGTTACCATGGTCCCAGTGACACATACAACTAAAACAACATATATACAGTGAAAAATGGGGGTAACATGCCAGGCAAGATGGTACTTTCCTACACACCCCCCCCCAAACAAAGGACAATAAGACTAGCCATGACCTGATGAGTCTTCATTGTCTAAGTGGAAATATCTGGAGAGTCCATCTGCATTGGAGTGGCTACTCCCAGGTCTATGTTCCACTGTATAGTCCATTCCCTGTAGGGATATGGACCACCTCAACAATTTAGGATTTTCCCCTTTCATTTGTTTTAGCCAAAGTAGAGGTTTGTGGTCTGTCTGAACAATGAAGTGAGTGCCAAACAGGTATGGCCTCAACTTCTTCAGAGCCCAGACCACAGCAAAGGCCTCCCTCTCAATGGCAGACCAACGCTTTTCTCTAGGGGTCAACCTCCTACTAATAAAAGCAACAGGTTGATCCTGGCCCTCAGAATTAAGTTGTGATAGGACTGCCCCTACTCCTTATTCAGATGCATCAGTTTGGACATAGAATTTTTTAGAGTAACAAGGGCTTTTCAGGGCAGGTGCAGAGCACATGGCCTGCTTCAGCTCCTCAAAAGCTTTCTGACAGTTTGCTGTCCATAATACCTTTTTAGGCATTTTCTTGGATGTGAGGTCATTAAGAGGGGCTGCAATGGAGCCATAGTTCTTAATGAACCTCCTGTAATACCCAGTGAGGCCTAGGAAGGCTCTCACCTGAGTCTGAGTGGTAGGGGGAACCCAATCAATAATAGTTTGGATTTTCCCCTGAAGTGGTGCAATCTGTTCCCCACCAACAAGGTGTTCCAGATAAACCACCTTACCCTGCCCTATCTGGCACTTTGAAGCCTTGATAGTGAGGCCTGCCTTTTGCAGGGCCTCCAAAACTTTCCATAGGTGGACCAGGTGATCATCCCAGCTGGAGCTAAAGACAGCTATATCGTCCAAATATGCTGCACTGAAAGCTTCCAGCCCTTGCAGGACTGTGTTCACCAACCTTTGAAAAGTGGCAGGTGCATTTTTCAAACCAAAAGGCATTACAGTAAACTGGTAATGTCCTCCAATGGTTGAAAATGCAGTTTTAGGTTTAGCATCTTCTGACAATTTGATCTGCCAATACCCTGCAGTCAAATCAAAAGTGCTTAGATACTTGGCAGATGCCAGTGTATCTATGAGCTCATCTGCCCTGGGTATAGGGTGAGCATCAGTTTTGGTTACCAAGTTGAGACCTCTATAGTCTACACAAAACCGCATTTCCTTCTTTCCATCTTTGGAATGGGGTTTTGGTACCAGTACCACAGGAGAAGCCCATGGACTGTCAGAGTGCTCAACCACTCCTAGTTCTAACATTTCCTGGACCTCTTGCTTTATGCAGTCCCTGACATGGTCAGGCTGCCTATAGATCTTACTTTTGACAGGTAAACTGTCTCCAGTATCTATAGTGTGCTCACACCAAGAAGTGGTACCTGGCACAGTAGAGAAGAGTTCAGAGAATTGATCTAGGAGATTTATGCAATTGTCTTTCTGCTCAGCAGTCAGACAATCAGCCAAAACTACACCTTCCACAAGAGCATCTTGATCTGTGGAAGAGAAGAGATCAGGTAGAGGATCACTGTCTTCTTCCTGTCCCTCATCAGTTGCCATGAGCAGGGTGAGATCAGCCCTGTCATAGTAGGGTTTCAGGCGGTTGACATGGAGCACCCTAAGGGGACTCCTGGCAGTGCCTAAGTCAACTAAATAGGTGACTTCTCCCTTCTTTTCAACAATTGTGTGGGGACCACTCCATTTATCTTGGAGTGCTCTTGGGGCCACAGGCTCCAAGACCCACACTTTTTGCCCTGGTTGGTACTGAACCAAAACAGCCTTCTGATCATGCCATTGCTTCTGGAGCTCTTGGCTGGCCTGAAGGTTTTTACTGGCCTTTTTCATGTATTCAGCCATCCTTGATCTGAGGCCAAGTACATAATCCACAATATCCTGCTTAGGAGCTTTTAAAGGTTGTTCCCAACCCTCCTTTACAAGTGTGAGTGGACCCCTAACAGGGTGTCCAAAAAGAAGTTCAAAGGGGCTGAAGCCCACTCCTTTCTGGGGTACCTCCCTGTAGGCAAAAAGGAGGCATGGTAGAAGGATATCCCATCTCCTGCGGAGTTTTTCAGGGAGACCCATAATCATGCCTTTGAGAGTTTTATTAAATCTCTCCACCAGTCCATTTGTTTGTGGATGATAGGGTGTTGTGAACTTGTACGTTACACCACACTCCTTCCACATGGCCTTTAAGTATGCAGACATGAAATTGCTTCCGCTGTCTGATACCACTTCCTTTAGGAAGCCCACCCTGGAAAATATTCCCAGGAGGGCTTTTGCCACTGCAGGTGCTGTAGTGGTCCTTAAAGGAATAGCATCAGGATATCTTGTGGCATGGTCCACTACCACTAAGATAAACCTATTGCCTGAAGCAGTAGGAGGGTCAAGGGGGCCAACTATGTCAACCCCTACCCTTTCAAAGGGAACCCCAACCACAGGCAGTGGGATAAGGGGTGCCTTTGGGGTGCCACCTGTCTTGCCACTGGCTTGACAGGTTTCACAGGACTTACAAAATTCCTTTGTGTCCTCAGACATCCTAGGCCAATGAAACAATGGAACCAGTCTGTCCCAAGTTTTCATTTGACCCAGGTGCCCAGCTAGGGGAATGTCATGTGCCAGTGTTAGGAGGAACTTTCTGTACTCCTGAGGAATCACTAATCTCCTGGCAGCTCCAGGTTTAGGATCCCTATGCTCAGTGTACAAGAGGTTGTCCTCCCAGTAAACTCTGTGAGAGTCACTGACATCCCCATTAGCCTGTTTGACAGCTTGCTGTCTGAGACCCTCTAATGTGGGACAGGTTTGCTGTGCCACACTCAGCTCCTCTCTGGCAGGCCCCCCTTCACCCAAAAGCTCAGCAGTGTCTGCTTCCAGCTCCTCTGGTGTAGGTTCTGCACAGGGAGGGAATTCTTCTTCCTCAGAAGTAGAATCCACTGTAGAGGGAGGGATAGTAGGAAGTGGTTTGCTTCTACTAGCCCTAGCTTTAGGGAGCACTTGGTCCATTGTTCCAGGATCCAAGCTTCCCTGTCCTTTTTGCTTTTTGGCCTGAGCCCTTGTCAAAGCAAAAATATGCCCTGGGATGCCCAGCATTGCTGCATGGGCCTCCAACTCCACATCTGACCAAGCTGATGTCTCCAAATCATTCCCTAGTAGACAGTCTACAGGTAATTCTGAAGCTACCACAACTTTCTTTGGACCAGTTACCCCCCCCCCAGTTGAGATTTACAACAGCCATGGGGTGGCTTTGTGTTATGTTGTGAGCATCGGTTACTTGGTACTGGTGTCCAAGTATGTGTTGTTCAGGGTGCACCAGTTTCTCAATCACCATTGTGACACTGGCACCTGTGTCCCTGTAGGCCTGGACCTCAACACCATTTATTAGGGATAGTTGCTTGTACTTCTCCAAGTTATGGGGGCAAGCAACCAAAGTGGCTAAATCAATAGCCCCTTCAGAGACTAAAGTAGCCTCTGTGGTCTCCCTAATCAGACCAACCCCAACTAAGTTACCAATAGTGAGCCCAGCTACTCCCTTGGATTGGCTATTAGTAGGTTTGCTCCCACCACCACTGCTATTAGTAGGGACACTAGGTGTAGCAGTAGGGGTTGTAGTGGTAGGAGCAGTGGTGCCTTTCTTTGGACAACTGGGATCTGTTGTCCAATGGCCTTTTATTTTACATAAATAGCACCATGGTTTCTTTTCCTTGTTCTGATTAAAAGAGGATTTGGACCCACCACCCCCACCAGAGTGTTTTTGTGGGCCTGATGAAGACTCATTTTTAGATTTGTCCCCACCCTTGTCTGAAGACTTACCATCCTTCTTTTTGTTGCCATCTTTGTCACCCCCTGTATGAACTTTTCTGTTCACTCTTGTTCTGACCCATTTGTCTGCCTTCTTTCCCAATTCTTGGGGAGAGGTCAGATCAGAGTCCACCAAGTACTGGTGCAACAAATCAGACACACAATTATTAAGAATATGCTCTCTCAGGATTAAGTTATACAGGCTGTCATAATCAGTAACTTTACTGCCATGTAACCACCCCTCCAAGGCCTTCACTGAATGGTCAATGAAATCAACCCAGTCTTGTGAAGACTCCTTTTTAATCTCTCTGAACTTTATCCTGTACTGTTCAGTGGTTAAGCCATAACCATCCAGGAGTGCATTCTTAAGAACTTGGAAATTATTAGCATCATTTTCTTTCACAGTAAGGAGCCTATCCCTACCTTTTCCACTAAATGATAGCCATAGGATAGCAGCCCACTGCCTTTGAGGGACATCCTGTACAATACAGGCCCTCTCAAGTGCAGCAAACCACTTGTTAATGTCATCCCCCTCCTTATAAGGGGGAACTATCTTGTGCAGATTCCTGGAATCATGCTCTTTTGCAGGATGACTATGGGGAATACTGCTGCTGCCACCATGGGTATCTAAACCCAACTTCTGTCTTTCCTTCTCTAATTCAAAAGACTGTCTATCCAAATCCAGCTGTTGCTTTTTAAGCTTCAGTCTGGTTTGTTCCACCCTCAACTTATTGAGTTCCCTCTCTAACATTCTGTCATCAGGGTTGGTGGGAGGGACATTCCTAGAAACAGAGCTATGATGGGAATGAACAGAAGGAGACCTGTCCCTTACAGAAGCCACCCTAACAGCTTGATTAACAGAAACATTACTACCAGTATGGTGAGAATAAATGCTTTTGCTATGATGTGAGACAACACTATTTATATGGTGTGGCTCATCATCATTACCATCTATGCTAGATTGTCTAGTAATGGGCAGGCTAGGAAGTTTCTTTCCTGAATCTTTTCCTGGGGGAGTCCCTGAATCAGATTGAGAACTATTAGGTACTTTTTCAACAGATGAGGCACCTATGGCCTTATCCTGTTCTCTAAGCATGTTAAGTAACAGTTCCAAGGAAGGATTCTTCCCTACACTCAAACCTCTCTCTATACAGAGACTCCTTGCTCTTTTCCAGCTAAGGTTGTCATATGCAAGTTTGGACAGATCAACATTTTGGCCTGTGCCAGACATTTTTAGAGAGAGTTAAAGTGATAGAAAAAGAAAAAAAAGTTTTCAGAACTTTTTGGAAAGACAGAAAAAAAACTTTTTAAACTTTTAAGAACTTTTTGAAAGTTTAGAGGTACTTTTCAGCACTTAGAAAAGAGTGAAAAGAGGAAATGCAAAACTTTTTGGCTATGTGTATATACACTGACCTTGTTTTGTATATTTTTCTCTTATGAAAAGTACAATGACAAGAGTGGTAAGCAGTCTCAAGCACTTATCCCACCACTGCACAACCTATGTAGGTGGCTGGACTGGCTTGTAGTGAGTACCAAGGGGTACTTGCACCTTGCACCAGGCCCAGTTATCCCTTATTAGTGTATAGGGTGTCTAGCAGCTTAGGCTGATAGATAATGGTAGCTTAGCAGAGCAGCTTAGGCTGAACTAGGAGACGTGTGAAGCTACTACAGTACCACCTAGTGTCATATGCACAATATCATAAGAAAACACAATACACAGTTATACTAAAAATAAAGGTACTTTATTTTTATGACAATATGCCAAAGTATCTTAGAGTGTACCCTCAGTGAGAGGATAGGAAATATACACAAGATATATATACACAATAGCAAAAATATGCAGTATAGTCTTAGAAAACAGTGCAAACAATGTATAGTTACAATAGGATGCAATGGGGAAACATAGGGATAGGGGCAACACAAACCATATACTCCAAAAGTGGAATGCGAACCACGAATGGACCCCAAACCTATGTGACCTTGTAGAGGGTCGCTGGGACTATTAGAAAATAGTGAGAGTTAGAAAAATAACCCTCCCCAAGACCCTGAAAAGTGAGTGCAAAGTGCACTAAAGTTCCCCTAAAGACAAAGAAGTTGTGTTAGAGGAATAATGCAGGAAAGACACAAACCAGCAATGCAACAACTGTGGATTTCCAATCTAGGGTACCTGTGGAACAAGGGGACCAAGTCCAAAAGTCACAAGCAAGTCGGAGATGGGCAGATGCCCAGGAAATGCCAGCTGCGGGTGCAAAGAAGCTTCTACTGGACAGAAGAAGCTGAGGTTTCTGCAGGAACGAAAAGGGCTAGAGACTTCCCCTTTGGTGGACGGATCCCTCTCGCCTTGGAGAGTCGTGCAGAAGCATTTTCCCGCCGAAAGGACTCCAACAAGCCTTGCTAGACGCAAATCGTGCGTTTGGCGTTTTTGGACGCTGCTGGGGCCCAGGAGGGACCAGGAGGTCGCAAATTGGACCTGAAGAGAGAGGGGACGTCGAGCAAGACAAAGAGCCCTCACTGAAGCAGGTAGCACCCGGAGAAGTGCCAGAAACAGGCACTACGAGGATGCGAGAAACGGTGCTCGCCGAAGTTGCACAAAGGAGTCCCACGTCGCCGGAGACCAACTTAGAAAGTCGTGCAATGCAGGTTAGAGTGCCGTGGACCCAGGCTTGGCTGTGCACAAAGGATTTCAGCCGGAAGTGCACAGGGGCCGGAGTAGCTGCAAAGTCGCGGTTCCCAGCAATGCAGCCCAGCGAGGTGAGGCAAGGACTTACCTCCACCAAACTTGGACTGAAGAGTCACTGGACTGTGGGGGTCACTTAGACAGAGTCGCTGGATTCGAGGTACCTCGCTCGTCGTGATGAGAGGAGACCCAAGGGACCGGTAATGCAGCTTTTTGGTGCCTGCGGTTGCAGGGAGAAGATTCCGTCGACCCACGGGAGATTTCTTCGGAGCTTCTGGTGCAGAGAGGAGGCAGACTACCCCCACAGCATGCACAAGCAGGAAAACAGTCGAGAAGGCGGCAGGATCAGCGTTACAGAGTTGCAGTAGTCGTCTTTGCTACTATGTTGCAGGTTTGCAGGCTTCCAGCGCGGTCAGCAGTCGATTCCTTATCAGAAGGTGAAGAGGGAGATGCAGAGGAACTCGGCTGAGCTCATGCATTCGTTATCTAAAGTTTCCCCAGAGACAGAGACCCTAAATAGCCAGAAAAGAGGGTTTGGCTACCTAGGAGAGAGGATAGGCTACTAACACCTGAAGGAGCCTATCAGCAGGAGTCTCTGACGTCACCTGGTGGCACTGGCCACTCAGAGCAGTCCAGTGTGCCAGCAGCACCTCTGTTTCCAAGATGGCAGAGGTCTGGAGCACACTGGAGGAGCTCTGGACACCTCCCAGGGGAGGTGCAGGTCAGGGGAGTGGTCACTCCCCTTTCCTTTGTCCAGTTTCACGCCAGAGCAGAGGCTAAGGGGTCCCTGAACCGGTGTAGACTGGCTTATGCAGAATTGGGCACATCTGTGCCCAAGAAAGCATTTCCAGAGGCTGGGGGAGGCTACTCCTCCCCTGCCTTCACACCATTTTCCAAAGGGAGAGGGTGTCACACCCTCTCTCAGAGGAAGTTCTTTGTTCTGCCATCCTGGGCCAGGCCTGGCTGGACCCCAGGAGGGCAGATGCCTGTCTGAGGGGTTGGCAGCAGCAGCAGCTGCAGTGAAACCCCAGGAAGGGCAGTTTGGCAGTACCAGGGTCTGTGCTACAGACCACTGGGATCATGGGATTGTGCCAACTATGCCAGGATGGCATAGAGGGGGCAATTCCATGATCATAGACATGTTACATGGCCATATTCGGAGTTACCATTGTGGAGCTACATATAGGTAGTGACCTATATGTAGTGCACGCGTGTAATGGTGTCCCCGCACTCACAAAGTTCAGGGAATTGGCTCTGAACAATGTGGGGGCACCTTGGCTAGTGCCAGGGTGCCCTCACACTAAGTAACTTTGCACCTAACCTTTACCAGGTAAAGGTTAGACATATAGGTGACTTATAAGTTACTTAAGTGCAGTGTAAAATGGCTGTGAAATAACGTGGACGTTATTTCACTCAGGCTGCAGTGGCAGGCCTGTGTAAGAATTGTCAGAGCTCCCTATGGGTGGCAAAAGAAATGCTGCAGCCCATAGGGATCTCCTGGAACCCCAATACCCTGGGTACCTCAGTACCATATACTAGGGAATTATAAGGGTGTTCCAGTAAGCCAATGTAAATTGGTAAAAATGGTCACTAGCCTGTTAGTGACAATTTGGAAAGAAATGAGAGAGCATAACCACTGAGCTTCTGGTTAGCAGAGCCTCAGTGAGACAGTTAGTCACTACACAGGTAACACATTCAGGCACACTTATGAGCACTGGGGCCCTGGGTTACCATGGTCCCAGTGACACATACAACTAAAACAACATATATACAGTGAAAAATGGGGGTAACATGCCAGGCAAGATGGTACTTTCCTACACAATCCCCCCCCCCAAACAAAGGACAATAAGACTAGCCATGACCTGATGAGTCTTCATTGTCTAAGTGGAAATATCTGGAGAGTCCATCTGCATTGGAGTGGCTACTCCCAGGTCTATGTTCCACTGTATAGTCCATTCCCTGTAGGGATATGGACCACCTCAACAATTTAGGATTTTCCCCTTTCATTTGTTTTAGCCAAAGTAGAGGTTTGTGGTCTGTCTGAACAATGAAGTGAGTGCCAAACAGGTATGGCCTCAACTTCTTCAGAGCCCAGACCACAGCAAAGGCCTCCCTCTCAATGGCAGACCAACGCTTTTCTCTAGGGGTCAACCTCCTACTAATAAAAGCAACAGGTTGATCCTGTCCCTCAGAATTAAGTTGTGATAGGACTGCCCCTACTCCTAATTCAGATGCATCAGTTTGGACATAGAATTTTTTAGAGTAACAAGGGCTTTTCAGGGCAGGTGCAGAGCACATGGCCTGCTTCAGCTCCTCAAAAGCTTTCTGACAGTTTGCTGTCCATAATACCTTTTTAGGCATTTTCTTGGATGTGAGGTCATTAAGAGGGGCTGCAATGGAGCCATAGTTCTTAATGAACCTCCTGTAATACCCAGTGAGGCCTAGGAAGGCTCTCACCTGAGTCTGAGTGGTAGGGGGAACCCAATCAATAATAGTTTGGATTTTCCCCTGAAGTGGTGCAATCTGTTCCCCACCAACAAGGTGTCCCAGATAAACCACCTTACCCTGCCCTATCTGGCACTTTGAAGCCTTGATAGTGAGGCCTGCCTTTTGTAGGGCCTCCAAAACTTTCCATAGGTGGACCAGGTGATCATCCCAGCTGGAGCTAAAGACAGCTATATCGTCCAAATATGCTGCACTGAAAGCTTCCAGCCCTTGCAGGACTGTGTTCACCAACCTTTGAAAAGTGGCAGGTGCATTTTTCAAACCAAAAGGCATTACAGTAAACTGGTAATGTCCTCCAATGGTTGAAAATGCAGTTTTAGGTTTAGCATCTTCTGACAATTTGATCTGCCAATACCCTGCAGTCAAATCAAAAGTGCTTAGATACTTGGCAGATGCCAGTGTATCTATGAGCTCATCTGCCCTGGGTATAGGGTGAGCATCAGTTTTGGTTACCAAGTTGAGACCTCTATAGTATACACAAAACCGCATTTCCTTCTTTCCATCTTTGGAATGGGGTTTTGGTACCAGTACCACAGGAGAAGCCCATGGACTGTCAGAGTGCTCAACCACTCCTAGTTCTAACATTTCCTGGACCTCTTGCTTTATGCAGTCCCTGACATGGTCAGGCTGCCTATAGATCTTACTTTTGACAGGTAAACTGTCTCCAGTATCTATAGTGTGCTCACACCAAGAAGTGGTACCTGGCACAGTAGAGAAGAGTTCAGAGAATTGATCTAGGAGATTTATGCAATTGTCTTTCTGCTCAGCAGTCAGACAATCAGCCAAAACTACACCTTCCACAAGAGCATCTTGATCTGTGGAAGAGAAGAGATCAGGTAGAGGATCACTGTCTTCTTCCTGTCCCTCATCAGTTGCCATGAGCAGGGTGAGATCAGCCCTGTCATAGTAGGGTTTCAGGCGGTTGACATGGAGCACCCTAAGGGGACTCCTGGCAGTGCCTAAGTCAACTAAATAGGTGACTTCTCCCTTCTTTTCAACAATTGTGTGGGGACCACTCCATTTATCTTGGAGTGCTCTTGGGGCCACAGGCTCCAAGACCCACACTTTTTGCCCTGGTTGGTACTGAACCAAAACAGCCTTCTGATCATGCCATTGCTTCTGGAGCTCTTGGCTGGCCTGAAGGTTTTTACTGGCCTTTTTCATGTATTCAGCCATCCTTGATCTGAGGCCAAGTACATAATCCACAATATCCTGCTTAGGAGCTTTTAAAGGTTGTTCCCAACCCTCCTTTACAAGTGTGAGTGGACCCCTAACAGGGTGTCCAAAAAGAAGTTCAAAGGGGCTGAAGCCCACTCCTTTCTGGGGTACCTCCCTGTAGGCAAAAAGGAGGCATGGTAGAAGGATATCCCATCTCCTGCGGAGTTTTTCAGGGAGACCCATAATCATGCCTTTGAGAGTTTTATTAAATCTCTCCACCAGTCCATTTGTTTGTGGATGATAGGGTGTTGTGAACTTGTACGTTACACCACACTCCTTCCACATGGCCTTTAAGTATGCAGACATGAAATTGCTTCCCCTGTCTGATACCACTTCCTTTAGGAAGCCCACCCTGGAAAATATTCCCAGGAGGGCTTTTGCCACTGCAGGTGCTGTAGTGGTCCTTAAAGGAATAGCATCAGGATATCTTGTGGCATGGTCCACTACCACTAAGATAAACCTATTGCCTGAAGCAGTAGGAGGGTCAAGGGGGCCAACTATGTCAACCCCTACCCTTTCAAAGGGAACCCCAACCACAGGCAGTGGGATAAGGGGTGCCTTTGGGGTGCCACCTGTCTTGCCACTGGCTTGACAGGTTTCACAGGACTTACAAAATTCCTTTGTGTCCTCAGACATCCTAGGCCAATGAAACAATGGAACCAGTCTGTCCCAAGTTTTCATTTGACCCAGGTGCCCAGCTAGGGGAATGTCATGTGCCAGTGTTAGGAGGAACTTTCTGTACTCCTGAGGAATCACTAATCTCCTGGCAGCTCCAGGTTTAGGATCCCTATGCTCAGTGTACAAGAGGTTGTCCTCCCAGTAAACTCTGTGAGAGTCACTGACATCCCCATTAGCCTGTTTGACAGCTTGCTGTCTGAGACCCTCTAATGTGGGACAGGTTTGCTGTGCCACACTCAGCTCCTCTCTGGCAGGCCCCCCTTCACCCAAAAGCTCAGCAGTGTCTGCTTCCAGCTCCTCTGGTGTAGGTTCTGCACAGGGAGGGAATTCTTCTTCCTCAGAAGTAGAATCCACTGTAGAGGGAGGGATAGTAGGAAGTGGTTTGCTTCTACTAGCCCTAGCTTTAGGGAGCACTTGGTCCATTGTTCCAGGATCCAAGCTTCCCTGTCCTTTTTGCTTTTTGGCCTGAGCCCTTGTCAAAGCAAAAATATGCCCTGGGATGCCCAGCATTGCTGCATGGGCCTCCAACTCCACATCTGACCAAGCTGATGTCTCCAAATCATTCCCTAGTAGACAGTCTACAGGTAATTCTGAAGCTACCACAACTTTCTTTGGACCAGTTACCCCCCCCCAGTTGAGATTTACAACAGCCATGGGGTGGCTTTGTGTTATGTTGTGAGCATCGGTTACTTGGTACTGGTGTCCAAGTATGTGTTGTTCAGGGTGCACCAGTTTCTCAATCACCATTGTGACACTGGCACCTGTGTCCCTGTAGGCCTGGACCTCAACACCATTTATTAGGGGTAGTTGCTTGTACTTCTCCAAGTTATGGGGACAAGCAACCAAAGTGGCTAAATCAATAGCCCCTTCAGAGACTAAAGTAGCCTCTGTGGTCTCCCTAATCAGACCAACCCCAACTAAGTTACCAATAGTGAGCCCAGCTACTCCCTTGGATTGGCTATTAGTAGGTTTGCTCCCACCACCACTGCTATTAGTAGGGACACTAGGTGTAGCAGTAGGGGTTGTAGTGGTAGGAGCAGTGGTGCCTTTCTTTGGACAACTGGGATCTGTTGTCCAATGGCCTTTTATTTTACATAAATAGCACCATGGTTTCTTTTCCTTGTTCTGATTAAAAGAGGATTTGGACCCACCACCCCCACCAGAGTGTTTTTGTGGGCCTGATGAAGACTCATTTTTAGATTTGTCCCCACCCTTGTCTGAAGACTTACCATCCTTCTTTTTGTTGCCATCTTTGTCACCCCCTGTATGAACTTTTCTGTTCACTCTTGTTCTGACCCATTTGTCTGCCTTCTTTCCCAATTCTTGGGGAGAGGTCAGATCAGAGTCCACCAAGTACTGGTGCAACAAATCAGACACACAATTATTAAGAATATGCTCTCTCAGGATTAAGTTATACAGGCTGTCATAAATAGTAACTTTACTGCCATGTAACCACCCCTCCAAGGCCTTCACTGAATGGTCAATGAAATCAACCCAGTCTTGTGAAGACTCCTTTTTGGTCTCTCTGAACTTTATCCTGTACTGTTCAGTGGTTAAGCCATAACCATCCAGGAGTGCATTCTTAAGAACTTGGAAATTATTAGCATCATTTTCTTTCACAGTAAGGAGCCTATCCCTACCTTTTCCACTAAATGATAGCCATAGGATAGCAGCCCACTGCCTTTGAGGGACATCCTGTACAACACAGGCCCTCTCAAGTGCAGCAAACCACTTGTTAATGTCATCCCCCTCCTTATCAGGGGGAACTATCTTGTGCAGATTCCTGGAATCATGCTCTTTTGCAGGATGACTATGGGGAATACTGCTGCTGCCACCATGGGTATCTAAACCCAACTTCTGTCTTTCCTTCTCTAATTCAAAAGACTGTCTATCCAAATCCAGCTGTTGCTTTTTAAGCTTCAGTCTGGTTTGTTCCACCCTCAACTTATTGAGTTCCCTCTCTAACATTCTGTCATCAGGGTTGGTGGAGGGACATTCCTAGAAACAGAGCTATGATGGGAATGAACAGAAGGAGACCTGTCCCTTACAGAAGCCACCCTAACAGCTTGATTAACAGAAACATTACTACCAGTATGGTGAGAATAAATGCTTTTGCTATGATGTGAGACAACACTATTTATATGGTGTGGCTCATCATCATTACCATCTATGCTAGATTGTCTAGTAATGGGCAGGCTAGGAAGTTTCTTTCCTGAATCTTTTCCTGGGGGAGTCCCTGAATCAGATTGAGAACTATTAGGTACTTTTTCAACAGATGAGGCACCTATGGCCTTATCCTGTTCTCTAAGCATGTTAAGTAACAGTTCCAAGGAAGGATTCTTCCCTACACTCAAACCTCTCTCTATACAGAGACTCCTTGCTCTTTTCCAGCTAAGGTTGTCATATGCAAGTTTGGACAGATCAACATTTTGGCCTGTGCCAGACATTTTTAGAGAGAGTTAAAGTGATAGAAAAAGAAAACAAAGTTTTCAGAACTTTTTGGAAAGACAGAAAAAAAACTTTTTAAACTTTTAAGAACTTTTTGAAAGTTTAGAGGTACTTTTCAGCACTTAGAAAAGAGTGAAAAGAGGAAATGCAAAACTTTTTGGCTATGTGTATATACACTGACCTTGTTTTGTATATTTTTCTCTTATGAAAAGTACAATGACAAGAGTGGTAAGCAGTCTCAAGCACTTATCCCACCACTGCACAACCAATGTAGGTGGCTGGACTGGCTTGTAGTGAGTACCAAGGGGTACTTGCACCTTGCACCAGGCCCAGTTATCCCTTATTAGTGTATAGGGTGTCTAGCAGCTTAGGCTGATAGATAATGGTAGCTTAGCAGAGCAGCTTAGGCTGAACTAGGAGACGTGTGAAGCTACTACAGTACCACCTAGTGTCATATGCACAATATCATAAGAAAACACAATACACAGTTATACTAAAAATAAAGGTACTTTATTTTTATGACAATATGCCAAAGTATCTTAGAGTGTACCCTCAGTGAGAGGATAGGAAATATACACAAGATATATATACACAATAGCAAAAATATGCAGTATAGTCTTAGAAAACAGTGCAAACAATGTATAGTTACAATAGGATGCAATGGGGAAACATAGGGATAGGGGCAACACAAACCATATACTCCAAAAGTGGAATGCGAACCACGAATGGACCCCAAACCTATGTGACCTTGTAGAGGGTCGCTGGGACTATTAGAAAATAGTGAGAGTTAGAAAAATAACCCTCCCCAAGACCCTGAAAAGTGAGTGCAAAGTGCACTAAAGTTCCCCTAAAGACAAAGAAGTCGTGTTAGAGGAATAATGCAGGAAAGACACAAACCAGCAATGCAACAACTGTGGATTTCCAATCTAGGGTACCTGTGGAACAAGGGGACCAAGTCCAAAAGTCACAAGCAAGTCAGAGATGGGCAGATGCCCAGGAAATGCCAGCTGCGGGTGCAAAGAAGCTTCTACTGGACAGAAGAAGCTGAGGTTTCTGCAGGAACGAAAAGGGCTAGAGACTTCCCCTTTGGTGGACGGATCCCTCTCGCCTTGGAGAGTCGTGCAGAAGTGTTTTCCCGCCGAAAGGACGCCAACAAGCCTTGCTAGACGCAAATCGTGCGTTTGGCGTTTTTGGACGCTGCTGGGGCCCAGGAGGTCGCAAATTGGACCTGAAGAGAGAGGGGACGTCGAGCAAGACAAAGAGCCCTCACTGAAGCAGGTAGCACCCGGAGAAGTGCCAGAAACAGGCACTACGAGGATGCGTGAAACGGTGCTCGCCGAAGTTGCACAAAGGAGTCCCACGTCGCCGGAGACCAACTTAGAAAGTCGTGCAATGCAGGTTAGAGTGCCGTGGACCCAGGCTTGGCTGTGCACAAAGGATTTCAGCCGGAAGTGCACAGGGGCCGGAGTAGCTGCAAAGTCGCGGTTCCCAGCAATGCAGCCCAGCGAGGTGAGGCAAGGACTTACCTCCACCAAACTTGGACTGAAGAGTCACTGGACTGTGGGGGTCACTTGGACAGAGTCGCTGGATTCGAGGGACCTCGCTTGTCGTGATGAGAGGAGACCCAAGGGACCGGTAATGCAGCTTTTTGGTGCCTGCGGTTGCAGGGGGAAGATTCCGTCGACCCACGGGAGATTTCTTCGGAGCTTCTGGTGCAGAGAGGAGGCAGACTACCCCCACAGCATGCACAAGCAGGAAAACAGTCGAGAAGGCGGCAGGATCAGCGTTACAGAGTTGCAGTAGTCGTCTTTGCTACTATGTTGCAGGTTTGCAGGCTTCCAGCGCGGTCAGCAGTCGATTCCTTATCAGAAGGTGAAGAGGGAGATGCAGAGGAACTCGGCTGAGCTCATGCATTCGTTATCTAAAGTTTCCCCAGAGACAGAGACCCTAAATAGCCAGAAAAGAGGGTTTGGCTACCTAGGAGAGAGGATAGGCTACTAACACCTGAAGGAGCCTATCAGCAGGAGTCTCTGACGTCACCTGGTGGCACTGGCCACTCAGAGCAGTCCAGTGTGCCAGCAGCACCTCTGTTTCCAAGATGGCAGAGGTCTGGAGCACACTGGAGGAGCTCTGGACACCTCCCAGGGGAGGTGCAGGTCAGGGGAGTGGTCACTCCCCTTTCCTTTGTCCAGTTTCGCGCCAGAGCAGAGGCTAAGGGGTCCCTGAACCGGTGTAGACTGGCTTATGCAGAATTGGGCACATCTGTGCCCAAGAAAGCATTTCCAGAGGCTGGGGGAGGCTACTCCTCCCCTGCCTTCACACCATTTTCCAAAGGGAGAGGGTGTCACACCCTCTCTCAGAGGAAGTTCTTTGTTCTGCCATCCTGGGCCAGGCCTGGCTGGACCCCAGGAGGGCAGATGCCTGTCTGAGGGGTTGGCAGCAGCAGCAGCTGCAGTGAAACCCCAGGAAGGGCAGTTTGGCAGTACCAGGGTCTGTGCTACAGACCACTGGGATCATGGGATTGTGCCAACTATGCCAGGATGGCATAGAGGGGGCAATTCCATGATCATAGACATGTTACATGGCCATATTCGGAGTTACCATTGTGAAGCTACATATAGGTAGTGACCTATATGTAGTGCACGCGTGTAATGGTGTCCCCGCACTCACAAAGTTCAGGGAATTGGCTCTGAACAATGTGGGGGCACCTTGGCTAGTGCCAGGGTGCCCTCACACTAAGTAACTTTGCACCTAACCTTTACCAGGTAAAGGTTAGACATATAGGTGACTTATAAGTTACTTAAGTGCAGTGTAAAATGGCTGTGAAATAACGTGGACGTTATTTCACTCAGGCTGCAGTGGCAGGCCTGTGTAAGAATTGTCAGAGCTCCCTATGGGTGGCAAAAGAAATGCTGCAGCCCATAGGGATCTCCTGGAACCCCAATACCCTGGGTACCTCAGTACCATATACTAGGGAATTATAAGGGTGTTCCAGTAAGCCAATGTAAATTGGTAAAAATGGTCACTAGCCTGTTAGTGACAATTTGGAAAGAAATGAGAGAGCATAACCACTGAGGTTCTGGTTAGCAGAGCCTCAGTGAGACAGTTAGTCACTACACAGGTAACACATTCAGGCACACTTATGAGCACTGGGGCCCTGGGTTACCATGGTCCCAGTGACACATACAACTAAAACAACATATATACAGTGAAAAATGGGGGTAACATGCCAGGCAAGATGGTACTTTCCTACACAACCCCCCCCCCCCCCAAACAAAGGACAATAAGACTAGCCATGACCTGATGAGGCTTCATTGTCTAAGTGGAAATATCTGGAGAGTCCATCTGCATTGGAGTGGCTACTCCCAGGTCTATGTTCCACTGTATAGTCCATTCCCTGTAGGGATATGGACCACCTCAACAATTTAGGATTTTCCCCTTTCATTTGTTTTAGCCAAAGTAGAGGTTTGTGGTCTGTCTGAACAATGAAGTGAGTGCCAAACAGGTATGGCCTCAACTTCTTCAGAGCCCAGACCACAGCAAAGGCCTCCCTCTCAATTGCAGACCAACGCTTTTCTCTAGGGGTCAACCTCCTACTAATAAAAGCAACAGGTTGATCCTGGCCCTCAGAATTAAGTTGTGATAGGACTGCCCCTACTCCTAATTCAGATGCATCAGTTTGGACATAGAATTTTTTAGAGTAACAAGGGCTTTTCAGGGCAGGTGCAGAGCACATGGCCTGCTTCAGCTCCTCAAAAGCTTTCTGACAGTTTGCTGTCCATAATACCTTTTTAGGCATTTTCTTGGATGTGAGGTCATTAAGAGGGGCTGCAATGGAGCCATAGTTCTTAATGAACCTCCTGTAATACCCAGTGAGGCCTAGGAAGGCTCTCACCTGAGTCTGAGTGGTAGGGGGAACCCAATCAATAATAGTTTAGATTTTCCCCTGAAGTGGTGCAATCTGTTCCCCACCAACAAGGTGTCCCAGATAAACCACCTTACCCTGCCCTATCTGGCACTTTGAAGCCTTGATAGTGAGGCCTGCCTTTTGCAGGGCCTCCAAAACTTTCCATAGGTGGACCAGGTGATCATCCCAGCTGGAGCTAAAGACAGCTATATCGTCCAAATATGCTGCACTGAAAGCTTCCAGCCCTTGCAGGACTGTGTTCACCAACCTTTGAAAAGTGGCAGCTGCATTTTTCAAACCAAAAGGCATTACAGTAAACTGGTAATGTCCTCCAATGGTTGAAAATGCAGTTTTAGGTTTAGCATCTTCTGACAATTTGATCTGCCAATACCCTGCAGTCAAATCAAAAGTGCTTAGATACTTGGCAGATGCCAGTGTATCTATGAGCTCATCTGCCCTGGGTATAGGGTGAGCATCAGTTTTGGTTACCAAGTTGAGACCTCTATAGTCTACACAAAACCGCATTTCCTTCTTTCCATCTTTGGAATGGGGTTTTGGTACCAGTACCACAGGAGAAGCCCATGGACTGTCAGAGTGCTCAACCACTCCTAGTTCTAACATTTCCTGGACCTCTTGCTTTATGCAGTCCCTGACATGGTCAGGCTGCCTATAGATCTTACTTTTGACAGGTAAACTGTCTCCAGTATCTATAGTGTGCTCACACCAAGAAGTGGTACCTGGCACAGTAGAGAAGAGTTCAGAGAATTGATCTAGGAGATTTATGCAATTGTCTTTCTGCTCAGCAGTCAGACAATCAGCCAAAACTACACCTTCCACAAGAGCATCTTGATCTGTGGAAGAGAAGAGATCAGGTAGAGGATCACTGTCTTCTTCCTGTCCCTCATCAGTTGCCATGAGCAGGGTGAGATCAGCCCTGTCATAGTAGGGTTTCAGGCGGTTGACATGGAGCACCCTAAGGGAACTCCTGGCAGTGCCTAAGTCAACTAAATAGGTGACTTCTCCCTTCTTTTCGACAATTGTGTGGGGACCACTCCATTTATCTTGGAGTGCTCTTGGGGCCACAGGCTCCAAGACCCACACTTTTTGCCCTGGTTGGTACTGAACCAAAACAGCCTTCTGATCATGCCATTGCTTCTGGAGCTCTTGGCTGGCCTGAAGGTTTTTACTGGCCTTTTTCATGTATTCAGCCATCCTTGATCTGAGGCCAAGTACATAATCCACAATATCCTGCTTAGGAGCTTTTAAAGGTTGTTCCCAACCCTCCTTTACAAGTGTGAGTGGACCCCTAACAGGGTGTCCAAAAAGAAGTTCAAAGGGGCTGAAGCCCACTCCTTTCTGGGGTACCTCCCTGTAGGCAAAAAGGAGGCATGGTAGAAGGATATCCCATCTCCTGCGGAGTTTTTCAGGGAGACCCATAATCATGCCTTTGAGAGTTTTATTAAATCTCTCCACCAGTCCATTTGTTTGTGGATGATAGGGTGTTGTGAACTTGTACGTTACACCACACTCCTTCCACATGGCCTTTAAGTATGCAGACATGAAATTGCTTCCCCTGTCTGATACCACTTCCTTTAGGAAGCCCACCCTGGAAAATATTCCCAGGAGGGCTTTTGCCACTGCAGGTGCTGTAGTGGTCCTTAAAGGAATAGCATCAGGATATCTTGTGGCATGGTCCACTACCACTAAGATAAACCTATTGCCTGAAGCAGTAGGAGGGTCAAGGGGGCCAACTATGTCAACCCCTACCCTTTCAAAGGGAACCCCAACCACAGGCAGTGGGATAAGGGGTGCCTTTGGGGTGCCACCTGTCTTGCCACTGGCTTGACAGGTTTCACAGGACTTACAAAATTCCTTTGTGTCCTCAGACATCCTAGGCCAATGAAACAATGGAACCAGTCTGTCCCAAGTTTTCATTTGACCCAGGTGCCCAGCTAGGGGAATGTCATGTGCCAGTGTTAGGAGGAAATTTCTGTACTCCTGAGGAATCACTAATCTCCTGGCAGCTCCAGGTTTAGGATCCCTATGCTCAGTGTACAAGAGGTTGTCCTCCCAGTAAACTCTGTGAGAGTCACTGACATCCCCATTAGCCTGTTTGACAGCTTGCTGTCTGAGACCCTCTAATGTGGGACAGGTTTGCTGTGCCACACTCAGCTCCTCTCTGGCAGGCCCCCCTTCACCCAAAAGCTCAGCAGTGTCTGCTTCCAGCTCCTCTGGTGTAGGTTCTGCACAGGGAGGGAATTCTTCTTCCTCAGAAGTAGAATCCACTGTAGAGGGAGGGATAGTAGGAAGTGGTTTGCTTCTACTAGCCCTAGCTTTAGGGAGCACTTGGTCCATTGTTCCAGGATCCAAGCTTCCCTGTCCTTTTTGCTTTTTGGCCTGAGCCCTTGTCAAAGCAAAAATATGCCCTGGGATGCCCAGCATTGCTGCATGGGCCTCCAACTCCACATCTGACCAAGCTGATGTCTCCAAATCATTCCCTAGTAGACAGTCTACAGGTAATTCTGAAGCTACCACAACTTTCTTTGGACCAGTTACCCCCCCCCAGTTGAGATTTACAACAGCCATGGGGTGGCTTTGTGTTATGTTGTGAGCATCGGTTACTTGGTACTGGTGTCCAAGTATGTGTTGTTCAGGGTGCACCAGTTTCTCAATCACCATTGTGACACTGGCACCTGTGTCCCTGTAGGCCTGGACCTCAACACCATTTATTAGGGGTAGTTGCTTGTACTTCTCCAAGTTATGGGGGCAAGCAACCAAAGTGGCTAAATCAATAACCCCTTCAGAGACTAAAGTAGCCTCTGTGGTCTCCCTAATCAGACCAACCCCAACTAAGTTACCAATAGTGAGCCCAGCTACTCCCTTGGATTGGCTATTAGTAGGTTTGCTCCCACCACCACTGCTATTAGTAGGGACACTAGGTGTAGCAGTAGGGGTTGTAGTGGTAGGAGCAGTGGTGCCTTTCTTTGGACAACTGGGATCTGTTGTCCAATGGCCTTTTATTTTACATAAATAGCACCATGGTTTCTTTTCCTTGTTCTGATTAAAAGAGGATTTGGACCCACCACCCCCACCAGAGTGTTTTTGTGGGCCTGATGAAGATTCATTTTTAGATTTGTCCCCACCCTTGTCTGAAGACTTACCATCCTTCTTTTTGTTGCCATCTTTGTCACCCCCTGTATGAACTTTTCTGTTCACTCTTGTTCTGACCCATTTGTCTGCCTTCTTTCCCAATTCTTGGGGAGAGGTCAGATCAGAGTCCACCAAGTACTGGTGCAACAAATCAGACACACAATTATTAAGAATATGCTCTCTCAGGATTAAGTTATACAGGCTGTCATAATCAGTAACTTTACTGCCATGTAACCACCCCTCCAAGGCCTTCACTGAATGGTCAATGAAATCAACCCAGTCTTGTGAAGACTCCTTTTTGGTCTCTCTGAACTTTATCCTGTACTGTTCAGTGGTTAAGCCATAACCATCCAGGAGTGCATTCTTAAGAACTTGGAAATTATTAGCATCATTTTCTTTCACAGTAAGGAGCCTATCCCTACCTTTTCCACTAAATGATAGCCATAGGATAGCAGCCCACTGCCTTTGAGGGACATCCTGTACAACACAGGCCCTCTCAAGTGCAGCAAACCACTTGTTAATGTCATCCCCCTCCTTATAAGGGGGAACTATCTTGTGCAGATTCCTGGAATCATGCTCTTTTGCAGGATGACTATGGGGAATACTGCTGCTGCCACCATGGGTATCTAAACCCAACTTCTGTCTTTCCTTCTCTAATTCAAAAGACTGTCTATCCAAATCCAGCTGTTGCTTTTTAAGCTTCAGTCTGGTTTGTTCCACCCTCAACTTATTGAGTTCCCTCTCTAACAGGGGTTGGTGGGAGGGACATTCATAGAAACAGAGCTATGATGGGAATGAACAGAAGGAGACCTGTCCCTTACAGAAGCCACCCTAACAGCTTGATTAACAGAAACATTACTACCAGTATGGTGAGAATAAATGCTTTTGCTATGATGTGAGACAACACTATTTATATGGTGTGGCTCATCATCATTACCATCTATGCTAGATTGTCTAGTAATGGGCAGGCTAGGAAGTTTCTTTCCTGAATCTTTTCCTGGGGGAGTCCCTGAATCAGATTGAGAACTATTAGGTACTTTTTCAACAGATGAGGCACCTATGGCCTTATCCTGTTCTCTAAGCATGTTAAGTAACAGTTCCAAGGAAGGATTCTTCCCTACACTCAAACCTCTCTCTATACAGAGACTCCTTGCTCTTTTCCAGCTAAGGTTGTCATATGCAAGTTTGGACAGATCAACATTTTGGCCTGTGCCAGACATTTTTAGAGAGAGTTAAAGTGATAGAAAAAGAAAAAAAAGTTTTCAGAACTTTTTGGAAAGACAGAAAAAAAACTTTTTTAACTTTTAAGAACTTTTTGAAAGTTTAGAGGTACTTTTCAGCACTTAGAAAAGAGTGAAAAGAGGAAATGCAAAACTTTTTGGCTATGTGTATATACACTGACCTTGTTTTGTATATTTTTCTCTTATGAAAAGTACAATGACAAGAGTGGTAAGCAGTCTCAAGCACTTATCCCACCACTGCACAACCAATGTAGGTGGCTGGACTGGCTTGTAGTGAGTACCAAGGGGTACTTGCACCTTGCACCAGGCCCAGTTATCCCTTATTAGTGTATAGGGTGTCTAGCAGCTTAGGCTGATAGATAATGGTAGCTTAGCAGAGCAGCTTAGGCTGAACTAGGAGACGTGTGAAGCTACTACAGTACCACCTAGTGTCATATGCACAATATCATAAGAAAACACAATACACAGTTATACTAAAAATAAAGGTACTTTATTTTTATGACAATATGCCAAAGTATCTTAGAGTGTACCCTCAGTGAGAGGATAGGAAATATACACAAGATATATATACACAATAGCAAAAATATGCAGTATAGTCTTAGAAAACAGTGCAAACAATGTATAGTTACAATAGGATGCAATGGGGAAACATAGGGATAGGGGCAACACAAACCATATACTCCAAAAGTGGAATGCGAACCACGAATGGACCCCAAACCTATGTGACCTTGTAGAGGGTCGCTGGGACTATTAGAAAATAGTGAGAGTTAGAAAAATAACCCTCCCCAAGACCCTGAAAAGTGAGTGCAAAGTGCACTAAAGTTCCCCTAAAGACAAAGAAGTCGTGTTAGAGGAATAATGCAGGAAAGACACAAACCAGCAATGCAACAACTGTGGATTTCCAATCTAGGGTACCTGTGGAACAAGGGGACCAAGTCCAAAAGTCACAAGCAAGTCGGAGATGGGCAGATGCCCAGGAAATGCCAGCTGCGGGTGCAAAGAAGCTTCTACTGGACAGAAGAAGCTGAGGTTTCTGCAGGAACGAAAAGGGCTAGAGACTTCCCCTTTGGTGGACGGATCCCTCTCGCCTTGGAGAGTCGTGCAGAAGTGTTTTCCCGCCGTAAGGACGCCAACAAGCCTTGCTAGACGCAAATCGTGCGTTTGGCGTTTTTGGACGCGGCTGGGGCCCAGGAGGGACCAGGAGGTCGCAAATTGGACCTGAAGAGAGAGGGGACGTCGAGCAAGACAAAGAGCCCTCACTGAAGCAGGTAGCACCCGGAGAAGTGCCAGAAACAGGCACTACGAGGATGCGTGAAACAGTGCTCGCCGAAGTTGCACAAAGGAGTCCCACGTCGCCGGAGACCAACTTAGAAAGTCGTGCAATGCAGGTTAGAGTGCCGTGGACCCAGGCTTGGCTGTGCACAAAGGATTTCAGCCGGAAGTGCACAGGGGCCGGAGTAGCTGCAAAGTCGCGGTTCCCAGCAATGCAGCCCAGCGAGGTGAGGCAAGGACTTACCTCCACCAAACTTGGACTGAAGAGTCACTGGACTGTGGGGGTCACTTGGACAGAGTCGCTGGATTCGAGGGACCTCGCTCGTCGTGATGAGAGGAGACCCAAGGGACCGGTAATGCAGCTTTTTGGTGCCTGCGGTTGCAGGGGGAAGATTCCGTCGACCCACGGGAGATTTCTTCGGAGCTTCTGGTGCAGAGAGGAGGCAGACTACCCCCACAGCATGCACAAGAAGGAAAACAGTCGAGAAGGCGGCAGGATCAGCATTACAGAGTTGCAGTAGTCGTCTTTGCTACTATGTTGCAGGTTTGCAGGCTTCCAGCGCGGTCAGCAGTCGATTCCTTATCAGAAGGTGAAGAGGGAGATGCAGAGGAACTCGGCTGAGCTCATGCATTCGTTATCTAAAGTTTCCCCAGAGACAGAGACCCTAAATAGCCAGAAAAGAGGGTTTGGCTACCTAGGAGAGAGGATAGGCTACTAACACCTGAAGGAGCCTATCAGCAGGAGTCTCTGACGTCACCTGGTGGCACTGGCCACTCAGAGCAGTCCAGTGTGCCAGCAGCACCTCTGTTTCCAAGATGGCAGAGGTCTGGAGCACACTGGAGGAGCTCTGGACACCTCCCAGGGGAGGTGCAGGTCAGGGGAGTGGTCACTCCCCTTTCCTTTGTCCAGTTTCGCGCCAGAGCAGGGGCTAAGGGGTCCCTGAACCGGTGTAGACTGGCTTATGCAGAATTGGGCACATCTGTGCCCAAGAAAGCATTTCCAGAGGCTGTGGGAGGCTACTCCTCCCCTGCCTTCACACCATTTTCCAAAGGGAGAGGGTGTCACACCCTCTCTCAGAGGAAGTTCTTTGTTCTGCCATCCTGGGCCAGGCCTGGCTGGACCCCAGGAGGGCAGATGCCTGTCTGAGGGGTTGGCAGCAGCAGCAGCTGCAGTGAAACCCCAGGAAGGGCAGTTTGGCAGTACCAGGGTCTGTGCTACAGACCACTGGGATCATGGGATTGTGCCAACTATGCCAGGATGGCATAGAGGGGGCAATTCCATGATCATAGACATGTTACATGGCCATATTCGGAGTTACCATTGTGAAGCTACATATAGGTAGTGACCTATATGTAGTGCACGCGTGTAATGGTGTCCCCGCACTCACAAAGTTCAGGGAATTGGCTCTGAACAATGTGGGGGCACCTTGGCTAGTGCCAGGGTGCCCTCACACTAAGTAACTTTGCACCTAACCTTTACCAGGTAAAGGTTAGACATATAGGTGACTTATAAGTTACTTAAGTGCAGTGTAAAATGGCTGTGAAATAACGTGGACGTTATTTCACTCAGGCTGCAGTGGCAGGCCTGTGTAAGAATTGTCAGAGCTCCCTATGGGTGGCAAAAGAAATGCTGCAGCCCATAGGGATCTCCTGGAACCCCAATACCCTGGGTACCTCAGTACCATATACTAGGGAATTATAAGGGTGCTCCAGTAAGCCAATGTAAATTGGTAAAAATGGTCACTAGCCTGTTAGTGACAATTTGGAAAGAAATGAGAGAGCATAACCACTGAGGTTCTGGTTAGCAGAGCCTCAGTGAGACAGTTAGTCACTACACAGGTAACACATTCAGGCACACTTATGAGCACTGGGGCCCTGGGTTACCAGGGTCCCAGTGACACATACAACTAAAACAACATATATACAGTGAAAAATGTGGGTAACATGCCAGGCAAGATGGTACTTTCCTACAATACTCCATACTTGTATTTTTTCAAAGGATGTTTTTTTAAGTGCTAAGAAGTAGAGGGAGATGTGCAATGGACTGGGGTGATGGTGGAGAAAATTCAGGCTAGAGTATCACAGGTGCATTGTCCAAATGGGTATAGGAAGGGGGGCAGTGGCAGTTCAAAGTGGACAGGGTGACAGAGTGGGACACAAGGATAACAATCAGGAGAGTGTTATTCCCTGGTGGGGGTCTTGGCAATAGTCTCTGGCTTCTGCCTGGATCGCAGGGAACATTTGCAGGGTGGTCCTCCTTCTGCAGGAGGAGGGGTGCTGGTAGCCTGTTGGTCCTGTGGTGGGGCCTCCTGTCCACTAGCGGCAGTGGAGGTGGAGGGCTGTTCATTGGTTTGGCTGGTGGCAGATGCCCGGTGGGGTGCCACTGCCTCCCTCATAGTGTTGGCCATGTCTGCCAGCACCCCTGCAGTGGTGACCAGGGTGGTGTTGATGTCCTTCAGGTCCTCCCTGATCCCCAGGTACTGTCCCACCTGCAGCCGCATGTTCTCCTGCAACTTGTCCAGTATCTGGCCCAGCGTATCCTGGGAATGTTGGTATGCTCCCAGGATCACAGTGAGTTCCTCCTGGAGAGTCAGGACTGGATGTTGCTGGCACCTCTTCTCCATTGGCTGGGGGACCTGTGGGGATGTAAATGCAGTGTTATTGTTTCTGCGTGTGACATCATGTGCATGTGTGTGTTACCCTCCATGGTTGTTGTTGCCTTGGCAGATTAGCCTTTGTGTGAGTTGTTATTTGGTGGGCTAGGCGATTCTCTCCAGTGTGCATGCAGTGGTGATAGGTGTCCATGTAGGTCTGTGAGGGGTGTCCATGCATTGTTGTTACATGCAGGGCTTGGTATTGGGATGAGTGGGTTGTGATGGTAGGGTATTTGGGAGGTGGTAATGTGATGGGAGTGAGGGTAAGGGTCGGGATTTGTGATGACATGCAGGTAGGGGGGTGGTGATAGTAATGGAGATTTGACTTACCAGAGTCCAATCCTCCTCCTTGAGAAGAAGGTGGGGGTCCACGGCCAGTCCTCTGTACAGCTGGTTGGTGTCTTGCTGCTGTGGAACGCACCTGCCCCTGTAGGTCATTCCACCTCTTCCTGATGTCATCCCTTGTTCTGGGGTGCTGTCCCACGGCGTTGACCCTGTTGACAATTCTCCGCCATAGCTCCTTCTTCCTAGCAATGGATGTCTGCTGCACCTGTGCTCCAAATAGCTGGGGCTCTACCTGGATGATTTCCTCCACCATGACCCTTAGCTTCTCCTCAGAGAACCTGGGGTGTTGTTGTGGTGCCATAGGTATAGTGTGAGTGGTGTGGGTGATGGTGTGTGGGGTGATGTGTTGGGGTGTGTGATGTAAGGTACGTGGCAATTCTTTCTAGTCATAAAGGATAAAGTATTGTGTGTGTGTGTTTTATAATGGTGCTGGTGTGGTGTGTGTCAGGTGTGTGTAGTTTGTTTTGTCCAATGTGGTGGTGTTTTGTTTGAGTGTGTGTATTTTGAGCGCGGCGGTATGTACCGCCAGTGGTTTACCACCATTGACTGTCCACTGTGGTGATTTGTGAGTCATAATGTGGTGGGCGTAGTTCTGTTGGCATAACAGTGGGTTTGGATACCGCCAGTTTATCACTGACCTTTGGGCTGGCGGACTTGTGTGTGTGGCTGTATAGTGACAGATTGGTATGTGTGTGTCATAATATGCTTGGCGGTTATCCGCTGCGGCGGCGGTATGTTGGCGGCAGTCAGCATGGTGGTAAGCAGTACTTACCTTCAATGTCATAATGAGGGCCTAAATGTGCAAGTAGTGCATAGAACCTGCTGAGGAATGGTACCTTCATCTTTGCCGCAGTACAAGATGCATTCATGATCCCCATGCAGTTGGGATGTCGCGCTAGATTTTGCCTCAGATGTGTGGCGATGCGTCAGCTCCAAGTGTGATGCGTCGCTACTGAATGTGATGGTTCCAAATGCGATGTACTGGGTTAATCTACGCTGCAGGAGTGATAAGTCAATCTTCTCCACGCAGTGATGGTGGTGTGTTGCCTCCAAAACAGTGGTTCCGGAGGCAATGCAGCAGTTTAATTTCAAGTGCATTGATCCCAGTCTCGCAGCAGGCAGTGAGTCTGTTTTGATCAACTGCATTGATGCGCAGGTTCTGGCAGATGCAGCACTTTTTACTCACTTTCAAGGACCCCTGACTGGCATCACTAGGCAGAGCAAGAATTGCAGTAAGCAAAGTCCAGGTGCTGTTTGTAGATGGAAGAGAAGTCTTTGATGCCCCTGGAACTTCAGAACAGGAAGCAAGCCCTTGGAGTCACTTTGATTCTGGGGATGTAGAGATGCAGGTTCAGTCATTCTCACTCTCAGGCAAGGTGGGCAACAGGGCAGGCACAGCAGAGCAGAAGTCTTGCAAAGTAGCAGTCCTCTCAGCAGCACAGCAGCCCTTCTTCCTGGCAGAATGTCATCTGGTCCTGAAATGTAATGGTTAGGTGGGGTCAGAAGTTCAGTTCTTATACCCAGGGGTGCCTTTGCAGAAGGGGAGACTTCGAAGAGAGGCATTTCATGTGCACAGAGTCACTGTCCTTCCTAACCTGGCCCCAGACACTCTACAGAGGGTTATGCAGCCCTTTGGATGGGATCAGGATGCAGCCCATTCAGGTGTGTCAGCTCCTCCCTCCCATCCTGCCCAGGATTGGCCATCAGGATGTTGAAGGTCTTTCAGTCACACCTAAGCTCCATTTGTGTGTGACTGTCTGGAGGGAATGCACAAGAGCCCAGCTGTCACCCACCAGACATATATTCAGAGACAGGCAGAAGACACTAGATGATTTAAGGTAAGAAAATTTTAACTTTCTGAAAGTGGCATTTTCAGAACTATAATTTAAAATCCAACTTCACTATAAATTGGGATTTTAAGTTGTGATTCCAGAGACACCAAACTTTGGGGTTCCATCTCTTCTCAATAAGAAATTACTCTTGTAATAGGGCAATCCCAATTGTTAGACCTGACAGCCTTAGGGTGGTCACCCCTAACTTTTTGCCTGCCTCCCTCCACTTTTTGGACACTGCTATCAGGTGCTAAATGCATATGCTCCCTCCCTTAAACATGATGACATTAGATCATACCCAATTGGCTTATTTAATTTACTTAATAGACCCTAGTAAAGTGCACTATATGTGCTCAGGGCCTGTAGATTAAATGCTACTAGTGGGCCTGCAGCACTGCTTGTGCCACCCACTTAAGTAGCACCTTAACCGTGTCTCAGGCCTACCATTGCAAGGACTGTGCGTGCAGTTTCACTGCCAATTCGACTTGGCATTTGAAAGTACTTGTCAAGCCTAAAACCCCCCTTTTTCTACTTATATGTCACCCCTAAAGTAGACCCTAGGTAATCCAAAGGGCAGGGTGCTGTGTAGACAAAAGGCAGGACATATCCCTGTGTAGTTTACATGTCCTGGTAGTGTAAAACCCCTAAATTCACTTTGCACTGCTGTGAGGCCTACTCCTTTCCTAGGCTAACATTGGGGCTACCCCGATATACTGTTTGAGTGGTAGCTGCTGATCTGGAAGGAGTAGGAAGGTCATATTTAGTATGGCCAGAATGGTAATACAAAATCCTGCTGACTGGTGAAGTAGGATTTAATATTACTATTTAAGAAATGACACTTTTAGAAAGTGAGCATTTCTCTGCACTTGAATCCTTCTGTGCCTTACAATTCACGACTGGCTACGTTCAGTTGACAGCTCCCTTGTCATACACACCCCAAACACAGGATGCTCAGCTACACTTGCATACATCTGCATATTGAATGGTCTTCCTGGGCTCGGAGGGTGGAGGGCCTTACACTTACATGTCAAAGGACATTAGCCTGCCCTCACACAAAGGAATGCCACACCCTCTACTGGGACCCTGGCAGACAGGATTGAACTGAAAGGGGACATTATGCACTTCTAAGCCACTCTTTGAAGTCTCCCCACTCCAAAGGCACATTTGGGTATTTAAAGAGGGCCTCTGCCCCTACCAGCTCAGACACTTTCTGGAGAAGAACCCTGAACCAGAACCTGCAACCTTCCAAAAAGAACTGCCTGGCTGCCCAAAGGACTCACCTGACTGCTTTCTGAGAAGGACTGCTGCCTTGCTGTTGCCCTGCTGCTCTCTGGCTATGCTGAGAAGTGCTCTATAAGGGCCTGGATAGAGCTTGCCTCTTGTTCCCTGAAGTCTCAGGATCAAAAAGACTTCATTTCTGCAAGAAGAAATCCCTGTGCGGTGAAAATCGATGCACAGCCGGCAGAAAATGACGCACAGCCTGCATCGTGGTGAAAAATTCACCGGATGCCGAACCGGAATGACACAGCCTGACTTCGCAAGGAGAAGATCAAGGCTGCACCAGCGTAGCGACCGGAAATTCAACGCGCGGTCCACTGGATTGATGCTCAGCTGAGCCAGAACAACGCAGCCCGACTTCCTGAAAGCAATCGACGCAGCACCTGCCGTGCGGTAGAAATTTCCACGCAAGGCTCACCAGATCGATGCAGTCCCTGTGACTTCGCCCTGTCAGTGCCGGATTTCAACACATCATCCCCGGGGCGTCGGAAAACCCCGCAACCTGAAGAGGATCCAAGACCGAGCACCGGAAATGGACGCAAAGCCTTCCCTGCGTGAAAAATAAACAACACATTGCCATGCGCCGCCCTAGAAATTGATGCACACCTCTCTGTTTTCCATGCATCTCCTCCTCTGCAATTCTTTGTGGAGAATTTAAACACAAACCAGGTGCTTTGTGGTTGCAATAGACATTTGTTTCTTTTAAGAGACTAAAGACACTTTATATCATTTTTACAGTGATATTTCAACATATACTTATTGCATCTTGATTGTTTTGACCTGCATCTTATCAGATAAATATTATATATTTTTCTAAACACTGTGTGGGGTTCTACTGTGTTATTGCATGATTTATTGCCCAAATACTTTACACATTGCCTTCTAAGTTAAGCCTGACTGCTCAGTGCTAGATACCGGAGGGTGCGTAAGGGATAATTTGGATTGTGTGTGACTTACCCTGACTAGAGTGAGGGTCCTTGCTTGGACAGGGGGTAACCTGACTGCCAACCAAAGACCCTGTTTCTAACACCAATGATAACCTATGGGAGAGATAGGCCTTGCAATAGTGAAAAACAGATTTTGGATTTTTTCATCACCCGAACATGTAAATCCTAAAAGAGCATGTCCAACATTTTAAATACACTGCACCCTGCCTTTAGGGCTGGCCAGGGTCTAACTTAAGGATGACTTTTGTGTATGTATTGAAAAGGAAGATTTTTCCCTGGCAAGAGGATTATCTTGCGAGGGTGACATGACAGTTCTAAAACTGTACACACAGGCCTTGAGTTTTATTTAAAGGTCTGCTGAAGTGAGTGGCACAGTCAGTGCCTTCAGCCCACCAGTAGCATTTACTTTACAGGCCCTGGGCACATGTAAAGGAACAAATCACCTAACTTCTCTTTACTAGGGACCTATAGGTAAAATAAACATGGCAATTGTGGATAATCTGTTGTTACCATGTTTTAAGAAGAGAGCACATGCATTGTAGCGCTGGTTAGCAGTAGTAAAGTGCCCAGAGTCCTATAGCTAGCAAAAACGAGGTAGCAAAACAGGAGGTCAGAAGGCAAAAAAGTTAGAGGAAATCACGCCATGTATGCCAGGTCTAACAGTGCTCAATTCTGAACCTGGACCTAGCGTCAATCTATCCATTTAAAAATCTAGATTTTTAAGGGATGGGTTTACTAAAGGCCTTGCGCCTTCCACATGATCTTCTGTCTTGGCAGCTATAACTTCTTTGGTGAAAAAATTGCTAGGACGTTTTTGTGTTAAAATAAATTCCAGGAGTGACTCTTCGGATGCCTTCTTGGGATCTCTCTGCAGTTATAGAATGTTTAAAAAAAAAGAACCTTTTGGACCTCTAGACCAAGCAGATATTTATTGGGTTTCTGCCAATGTAGCCGTCTTCATTGTGATTACTTCTGCAAGATGGCTGGTAGAATTAAAATCTTTGCCCATATTTAACATTCGTTCATGATAGATTGGTTCTCAAACCGGACCCTAAGCTTAAGCCCAAAGTGCAATCTGTCTTTCATTCCACATTAGTTAATTCCTTCATTTTTCCAGGCTTTTGATAGTGTACCTTCAACTTTGGATGTTAGAACGATGCATTTGGCATGTTTCAGCAAAACAAGAGACTTTAGATCAATCATTGTCTGTTTCCTACAGTGCAGCCTGTAAGGGATAAAAGCTTAAACTTCCACTATTAGTTTGTGGTTAGACAGCTATATAACAGTCTGTGCTTCATTGGGTCTATACCTCCCTGGTAATGTAATAGCAAAATCGACTAGGGCCGAAGCTATATCTTGAGCTGAGGCAGCAGGTAGTTTGCTTCAAGAAATATACAGAGCAGCTATGTAGGTGAAATCCAATATTTTTCTTTCACATTATAAATTGTAAACATTTTCTAATGTTTTATTTTTTCCCGTTATAAAGACAACAGTGAAGACAATTGTTGCAAATACATTCTGATTTTGAGCAGCATCTAATTGTGTCTGTCAGTCTTATCACTATAACGAGGAGTACAGATGTAGGGGTAATGAAACAAATTACTTACTGGTCATCTTCATTACCCCTAGGGTAGTCCTCCTCATTATAGTAAGATCCCTCCTCCCCTTCCTATAACACAATTACTGATTTGGTAAAAGAACAGGAAGTTTGGAAGGAGGAAGGGATCTTATATGCATGAAATGTGTGTATTTTAGTATAAATAAAATAAATATTTGGTAGCGTTCTGTGGGAGTTGGGATGACCTCACTAATTGATTACTATAACGAGGAGGACTAGCCTAAGGGTAATGGAGATGACCTGTAAGTAATTTGTTTGAATAGATGTAGTGGTTTGTATTGTATAGCCTGAGGGTTAGTATCTCATGAGTGGTTGATTTTCTTAGTGAAACAGTAAGACTCGTGCCTACTATACCTTTTCTGCTGGACATATAATTTGCTTCATGCCCTCTGTTCGAAAAGTATTTCCATTCTTGTAACGTAATTGACAAAAGTCACACTGGAAATTCAATTCACTATTTGAAACTGGTTACAGTGCTAAGGGCCACCAACCCCTTCTATGCCTACTTAGTTTTATGTTGTTTGTTTCAGATGCATAACCATCAGTGCAAGAAAAAGTATGGCGCTACTGGCTTTGCGAAGGTATAATCTGTGTTTTTGGAGTGGGATATGGTGCTGCAATATTGTTATCATTATTAAGGTAAAGGAACTAATCACCTAACTCCATTTGTTATATCGTGGAAGTAAATCTGTTTTTAAAGCTCCATGTCTGTAGGAGAGGATGGCAAGGGGACACACGTTAAGTATAGTTTTGTGTATGAAGGTTTACTTTCACACTAGTTACAAGTCTTTGCGAGATGTGAGGCGAGTAAAACACATTGGTTTGCTTTCTATTAAAACCTGTGCTGCCAGCTGCCTGGATACACGTCCACAACTAAGTATAGGAAAGTTGTAGGCCTCTGCTTCAAGACCAGCCTCTGTAGTGTAGTCACTACCCTTCCACAGTGATTATCTCTGCCCAAAAGAATCATTGTCACTCAGTCTTCCTCACTACCATGAAGAAAGGCCTCTCGTATTGCTGCCACTGAGTCATGTGTTTGGCTGCTCATACAGTTAGAGGTTGAATGAGGAAGCACAACGTTGAGTCTTGGCACATCTGGTATTCTTGAAAATGAATTTCACCAAAAAGTCTAAAAGCCAGCATGCAGCATTTGAGCAAAGAGCCAAATGACAAGGTCAGTATCAAGCAGGTGCACAACTAGACTTAAGCCTCGAGGCTAATAGGTAATCCAATGGAGGCAGGGCTAACATTTTAAACAATGGGGTGGAGCTATCACTAGAGCCAATACAAAAAGACAGTGGTAAACCGTGCATTTTACACATATTGGACAAACCATATGCACAACAAACATGTTTCATTGATTTTGCCAATGTTTATATACAACTGACAGCTGTTTAAAAAGGGAATGAGTAATTTGACAGCTAAAAACAGCTTCTACAGATTTCAGTGTACAGCACATTAAAATCTATTTTAACAGTTATTTCAAGACTATGGCCTTTTGCCAATTTTTTGAAAATGTATTCTGTGAAATGACAGTGAGGTCATTAAATATTTGTAAGTCTGTCTTCTGAAATATGCCCCTGCCTGAATGTTGACCAAAGGAAGGTTTTCAGTCTGCTCATTGCGAGGTTGTAACATGCATGTCTGAGGCTGAACAAGTACAGGTCTCCGAAAATTGACCTTAGTGGGTTAATGCACCTGATTGCAGGATGTGTGATTTTAAAATCACAGGTTTGATTCTTAATGCATCGTCTATTTCCCAGGTCAGTTGCCAGTATTACTACCTGTGTACCAATCCATCAGGAACCTGCACAACCCTCAATCAAAATAAAATAGTTACTGTTAGACTCCCACATTGAGCAGTTCTCATATGAGATGAGTACACCCTTGCAGGAAGCCATCAGGCCTAGAGAATTGCCATAAAGGTAGTTTCTTTGAAAACCTGTGCAAAGAGCTTCAAAACACATAGAATATTTGGGTGATGGGAAATGTCTTGCACAGAGGTCACTCCAACACAAACAGAAATTATTACTTTTAATAGCATATATTATAATAACAAAAACATGCCTTCATTTCTGTTCTAGAGCCCTCAGTACATAATGTGTCAAAGCTACTAAAATATTAATGTTGTTTTTAAATCCAGCAAGAGCAATATGCATTATAAAATGTAACATTTGTTATTATTTACTCCAAAATGTATTTGCGAAGAATACCCATATTCCCTAATAGTTGTTCTTAAAAGTCTATACTAATTATAGCAATTAGCCTGACTTGACTAGAGAAAGGGACATCCTCTTACAGGGCGCAAGAAACACCAGGCAGATAACATGATTACCCCTTTGTCATTGTAACAGTGGTTCCAATTAGTCCCCACATGAGTGTCTTCATTGTGCAGTCCTTTTGCCTTGGTAACCACCTGCTGTACATAATATCAGACTTGTGTTGCATTTGATAGGCCCAGCATTAGTTTCACAGCAAGGTAAGGAACCTGAGCTTTTAGCTGCCAACATTCACTAGTTTTGAGGAGCCGAGACACAACAATGCAATGCCTACACTTGGAGAGTGCTGGTGTTCTGCTTCTACATCAACACTGTCCTGGTGAAAAAAAACGCACAAAGCATATGATAAAGAAAAAGCTACATCTATCTCACAAACCACTCTGAGAAACTGATAATCTATTTCTTCCGAAATTTCCTCCAGCTTTGCATTAGTGCCTTAGAGCACTCACTAAATTCATTTTAAACTTGTACATGCAAGATGTGAGTTGAGTTGTTACTTATAAAGGGCAATGAATGCTAACAACATAAGAAAAGGTATCGCAGTTATCAATAAAATGTTGACTATTAAGAGGCACCCTGAACATTGAATGGTCATCTGTTTTGAGCAGGCCGAGACAGAGTGCAACGCAAATAGAGGAAGCACCAAAAGAGAAGGAATTCTTCCGTCTCCCATCAACCTGCTGAACTTTTTTAAATTAGGGGACCGATAGCAGGAGAGATGATCTAAAATAAAGAGATCTCTTAGGCCTGGAAGCAGTCACATCAGCAGCATGGAGCCTGTTTCACAAGCTCTGTCGGCAGAGCACCTTATACTGGGTCCTTCTATAAACTGACAACCACTGCATCTTACGGCAAGCCTTAGGGAACCTATGAGGTTTGTTGACATTCATTACCTGTCATAATGTCATATTCTGAATGCTTGCATCTTGTAAATGGGTTACTCATGCAGATAGTGTAGCAGGCACTGGCAAAATTCAATCTAGAAATGATAGTAAAATTAACAACCCACATTTTCAAGTGACACAGAATAAAAAGCTTTTTCATCTAGATCCTCATTTGGAGGTGGCCAAACAACACAACTGCAACAACAGGATGAGGTAGGTGAAAATGCTATCATCGTTATCTTGCCTGACTGCATTACTGCATTCACTACAGCCACAGAGACTGTCAGTGCTTAAACCAGGCCTTAAACATATCTGCTAGCATCTAGTACCTGGCTCTCTTCAAGATGTTTAGGAAACCAGTGAGCCAGAACGTCTCACCATTTTTGGTGACTGGTGGCAAAAGAAAGATAAGTCTATGAGTAGCTTCTGCCCTGGGGTTCAAGTTTGACCTCTTTGAAAGGTGTTTAATGGCCCATTTATCCATCCATTGTGGACAGTGCCAGGTAAAACCAGGTGTTAGGGATGAAAATATAAGCAGGTGTAACAACTGAAGATAAAAATGTTAGAATCCTAACTTGACATCCATCATCTGAGCAGCTCAGCTTTCGGGGTGTAAATAAGGAGGAAACAAAACCCTCACTTCTTCCTTAATCATTGGGAGAGCTGTGAGAGGATTAACAAAAAAAGGCTAAGGCTTATAGTCGTACTGCGTGGGACAGGATGAAGCCAGATGCAGGGCAATACATTGATTACCGTTCTTGATCTCATAGAAAATAGAGGCCAAATTGTCTCAAAGTACATGGGGGGGAATAGTAATTTTGACAAAGGGCAGATTGGTGAGATTAGAGACTGCCCAAAAAAGAGGTCCTTAGGCAGAAAAAACAAATTTGAAATAAAAAGGTCTTAGTTGCAATGAAAGATAATATGTAATGCCTGCCTTCTTCCTTTCATTTATTTGGTGCTTGAAAAGTGTGTGTGTGTGAGCTCGTACGTATATGTTTGTGTTTTGGTAAATGTAAAGCTATATTTTTTATATACAAAGGTGGAGGGGTTGTAGCCCTGTTTCTCTAAACTACATTCAGCCTACTCTCTAAATAATGCTGTTTATCAGATAATGTTTGGTGTTTTCTTTAGCATTACTTACCACATCATGGCAATTTGAAGGCACCAAGAACTAAGGCATAAGTGGAAACTAAGGGCCTAATTTTGAAGTTGGCGTAGCATCACCATAACTCTGTTAGTTCAGTCCCCACCAATCTTGACATTCCCCTGCTCTGTTTAGATTGGGAGAAACATCCATGTTTACACCAGTAGAGCATGAGCTGGCCCGTTGGGTAGACCTCTGACCAGACATTCCATTTGCAAAGGGGCTGCCAAGGTATAGTCATGTTCATCCCACTGTATTGAAGGGAGTGCTACCATCACTCACTTACAAGTAAAATGTAGAGTGGCCCACACCCGCCTGAAGAAAACACCCTGTATGTCAAGCCATCTGGGTGCTTTAAAAACCGTATTCACTCAGCAAGCCTGCAGTGCTCTGGAAGGGTTACTGCGGTGATAGCTGCCCTCAAAGCACTGATGTCCTGGCAAAGCAGGGGGGGATCTCTAAATACAGCGGATGATCCTATGCCTGAGCGGCAGTGGCCGTGACTTATTCCCCTTGCCAGATATACTGACTGTCCACCAGGCTCTAAATGTCCCTCTAAGCATGTTCTACAAGGTTATAGTAGGCAGGACATTTGGCACTTCAGGTAAGTCCGGTGGTCTTGGTGTATGGTCGGTATCTGCATTATCTTTTTAGCTATCCTCTATGATGTTATCATAGTGCAAGAGGAAAGACAGAGCTGATGACTGCATGAAAAAGGATACAATAGATAGGGTATTGTTACTACCACCGCCACGCACACACTTCCACACCCCAATCAACCCTCTACTCTTTATCAAATGTAGTTGTCAGGGCAAAGGCTGAGGTAGAGATTTATTAAAAGCTATGAAGGTGCAGTAGGTAGAAACATAGTCAAACTAGGTGGGCTTTTTGATCCTAAAGTGAGAGTAATGTATTGTAAGCCATATACTTGTATGTGGCACAAGGACAGATTTGGAAACTAAAGCCATGGTTCCAGGTGATGTAAAATTTGGGTTAATATATGCACACAGTACACTGCACACTGGATTTCCCATCATCCGGCTACAAAGGAAGTGACATCACTGGTTCCCTTCCTGCCAAAAGTGTATTTAAAAGACGAAGCCAAGCAAGGAAACTTCATTTCCCATCATCCGTCTGCACGGCAAGTGACACAGATGCATTTCTAGTCATCCATTCACACAGAAAATTACATTGCGTCCTGCCTTCTTCCTAAACCACTCAACTCTTCAGGCCATCCTGAGCTAAGTGTAGATGCAGACAAGGGCCTTGCTTGGGCCTGTTGGGAACAGGAAGGACTTTGGGCCAGAACTCCTATTGCAGTAAAACTTGCAAGGTAAGATAATCATTTCCATCACCCCATACTGCCGAATCCTACAATCAAAGTCAGATGCAGATATCCCAGACAACCATGTAGCAGTTGCACAGCACGTAGACCCAAACTTGTACACATCCTACTACCACACACCCACAAACTACTGGACACATATTCAAAATCATTGTTATCTCACTCTGCAGTACTCCATGCACCAGACATTGCAGTTCTCATCCACCTTTCACAAGCTTGATGCCCTCTTCATCACAGAAACATAGTTCACAGCCTCACCGTCTTATATCTTAGACATCCCTTTCATTAGAGGCCTATCGTTTGGATTGTGCACACAAGAAGGGAGAAGGCCTTACTGCCATCTATATATTGTGGTCCTGAACCCTAGGCAAGTAACTAACGCTCAATTCTGTAGAGCTGCTTTCATGCCATTTTGCACTCTGCAACTTAGACCACCACCTCCCGTCTCATCTACAAGCCTTGTGGGCAGAACAAGGACTTCATAGAATAATTCTAAGAACTCCTCATCATCTCGTTCATCCAACATACCCATACCACCCTCTTGGGTGACTTCAACATCCCAGACAACACAAGCCCAAAAAATACCTCAGACACCCTCTTTAACCTCATGGATACACTTAGCATGGTACAAATTGTCACAAAACCAACACACTCAAAAGGCAACACCTTTTTCCTTGTCTTCTCAACATCACCGTCATCTAGTGCAATCTACCCCTACCCATGGACTGGAACCGTCACTTTGCCTTCTAGCTTCCTCATCAAGGTCCTACCAACAAAGCAAGGTCAACCCAGAAGATATCACCACCTCTTAAGATCCTTCAAAAACATCTCCTTGACAGCCTACTGATTGAACCCATCTCTCAGACTGTCAATTCCACACATGAAACGGAGACCTTTCTAAATAACTTCACCACTTCTTTGGAAGGGTATGTGAACAAGCACGCCCCAATTACAACAAACAAGTGCAAGCCAAAGCCTTCTGCTTCTTGTTGCTCTAAAGAACTTCCTGACCATAAACTATCCATCCGCAGACAGGAAAGAAAATAGAAGAAAAAAATAACTCCTGGGGACCTCTTGATACTGAAGTTCCTCTGCTCAACACGCAGATAGCGCATCACATTAGCCAAAGCAAAATACGATCCCAGCACCATCAATGAAGTTGCCAACAGCACAATACTCTTTAAGACAATGAAGCTCTGCATCAACCTCTCCTTCATTGAAATTATACAGAATATCCAACTGCACATCAATGACACAAACACTAATACACTTCTTACACCCACCCCTTTCTGTAGAATCCTGCAGAGGCCAGTCCTCAAAGTCCTATCTGTCCCAGATATTGCAGATAAACTTAACTTCCACAAAAGCTACTACTTATGAAGATGATGACTTACAATTGTCCTTCACCAAAGCTTTCTATGCTCCAGACTCCTAAAGAAAGTACACTATATCCTACCAACCCATCAACTACCTTTCCACCATACCATTCATTGCCAAGATCATTGAAAACATAGTTTGTGTTCAACTTTAATACAGCATCAGTGATAATCACCTCCTGCAAAACTACTATTCTGGCTTCAGCTCACGCTCCAGCATGGAGACTGCTACCTTAGAAACCTACGACTATGCTTTCTTCACCACAGATGAAGATGACTGCTGCTTCCTGCTATTGCTGCACCTTTTATCTACCTTCAATATAGTTGGACATCACACCCTCATATACACCCTGGCGTCTTGAATAGGATTCATCATAAATATCCTCCACTAAATTTCCAGTCAACACAAGTTTATTCACAAGGGCAGCTCCAGGACACAAACAATTCCCGTCACCTGTGGAGTCCATTTGGATTCCATACTGTCTAATTTCATTTTGAAACTTTACAGCTTGCTGCTCTACCCACAGATAACAGCATCAAGATTCACCAGTATTATGATACACAACTCTACTTGAAAGTCTGTGCATGAGACATTCAGCCCCTCAAACGGACCTGATTTCATTCAGACCTGGTTGTCCAGCATGTACCTGAAGCTCAACCCAACGGAGATAGATTTCCTATTATTCACCACGGAAAACAAACATGACATAGTACAAACCTGTCTTGACGGCTTCAAACCGTACCTTTCAGTGATGTTTTGATGTCACTTTCTGTTCAGGTAGGTGATAAGGAATGCAGTAGTGTCACTTCCTGTGCGGATGGATGATGGGTAATGATGTCTTCTTGGATCGCCCTCCTGCTTTAAACTGAGTTTTGGTGGTAAATCAGTGCTGTCACTTTCTGTGCAGATGGATGATGGGAAATGGAGTGGTGTCACCACCTGTGTAGATAGATCATGGAAAATTAAGTTCCCTTGCTTGTCCTCTAGCTTGATTTATTCCTTTAAGACAGTTTGGGTGGTAAATCAGCTATGTCACGTTCTATTCAGATGGATAATGTGAAATGCAGTGGTGTTACTATGTAAAAGAATTATGGAAAATCACTAACTATTCACTCCAGCACTAAATTACTACCTGCCACCTTCAACAAACAGCTTATGTGTAGAAGATGAGACTCCAGATTTATTTCACATATTCATCATATGCCCATTGATGCCTATTGTTTGGCTGTATTTGCCAATGTCGTGTCCAGCTCAAATTTAATAATGACGATGTGAGAAGATTCAGCTGTATTTCCCTAGCAGTTTACTGCTCTTGAAAGAAAGCTTGGATTGGTTGCTCCCAATTATGATCACTGACGTCAGGAGTTAGTCAGTTGCTACATTTTATAGATTCTCAACCCCAGATAGGGGAAAAGTGGAAAAGAAATACATCTAATAAATGGTGTTTATTAATCCATGTGCTAGAGGATGAAGGTTTCCATAGCGAATAACATTTAAATATATTTAATCTCTGTAATGAGTTATCAGAATTTTATGCATTGTTTTGCTATATGGTTAGTCTTATCAATTTTGCTAAACATTTGTTCCTGTATTGGAAATTGCCAGCACAAAATAAACGGAAAAGAGAGAATAATTGTTCTACACTCCATCTGACTCAACTTTCACTCCACCTCCCATGTGGTAGGCCTGCACAGCAACGTACAAGAGTCAGTTTGTGGAGGCCGAGCCCTCTATCTGAGAAAACAACATGTAGAACCTGGTGGGTAGGGAACACATGAACTCTACAATAGTCTTTATAACTTTAGAATCTGAGAAAGATGTGTAAAGTCTTTAAGAGGAGAATTGTAATGTGAATGTTTTCAATATATGGGATAAGATAATGTAATTTGATTAACCAATATTGGCAAGACTAATATGTGTACCACTTAGACATATCAAAATTATGGCCACTTGTGGATTTTGTAAATGAATTATAACATCTAATTGTATTCCTCCCACCAATATGTCTGTGTAGGCAGTTTGAAGTTATAAATCTTCTGAATTACTAATCATTGTGAAATGTTCTCTTCTTTGCAGATTTTCCAAAGAATCTTTAATTCTCTAGGCATGTCTTCAGAACTAACTGACCGGTATGTGGCAGCTATGGTGCTCAGTGGAGCTGGTGATGCTTTGGGCTACAAAAATGGCAGTTGGGAGTTCTGCAGAAGTGGCATGAAGATCCATACAGAACTGGCTAATCTGGGTGGGCTGGAGAGCATTGATGTGAAAAGTTGGAAAGTTAGCGATGATACAGTCATGCACTTGGCGACTGCTGAGGCACTGGTTGAAGCAGGGAAGGACTTCAAGATACCCAAGCTCTATTCTCTCATTGCAAAGAAATACCAAGACTGTATGGAGGACATGGATGGCAGAGCTCCTGGTAATATGACTTTTTCATCAATTACTACTGTACTCTTCTCTGCTCCACCTCTGAAGCCAATGATATGTGAAAGACCTATTCTGTGGCATGTATTTGCTTCTGCTGGAGAAACTGTAGTTCCCCTTGTCTGGTGAGGAGAGTAGTTTGGAGGACAGGAACAGGTAAGTACATTTACAGCAGCTACACAAAGCGGTGGGCCATTCTATGAAATCTATTGAAGTGCTGTAAATCACGTCTCAAGTTAGCCTCTCTTCGACAGAGTTCTCAATATGGTTTTCCATCTTCTGTGCCAGGGAACAGATACCTCGACCACAGTGTCAGTGCCAAATTACCGGTGACTTGCCTCTTCTATGTCACCCAACAGTGGAGAGTCGCTGAGAAAAACAAGTTGTCCAGAGGTTAAGTTATTGACTGCAGAGGCTTTTTGTTATGCAAGACGATGAATTGATAAACGTTTGGGCCTTCAACATTTGCCGTAGGTCAGGGAATTCCGTTTGGATGGAAAGGTAGCCCTGTTGGCTGAATCCATAAGTCCCCTTATTCTGTTTCATGTAGACAACAAATGTCCACCCACAACAGGACCATGAAGGATGCATCTAGGCCAGATTTTCAGAATTGCTATTAGCTTTTGAAATTGAGATTCATTATATGCAAGTGTACAACAAATCTGACAGGTTAGAGAGAAAACCTCAAAATCTTTAAAAAGCCTCATGCATCAAAGTCTGCCATGTTGGCCGTGTCCACCTGCAGTCCATCAGAGACATGAAGGTCAGCCAGTCATAGAGAACATAATGGAAAATTATCATGAGATGCAGTGAATATGTGAAATAAATTTCTACTACTTCAGTGACTTAATTTATAATATGTCACTCAATGTACTTTCAGCATATGGAAGAGAGTCATACATATTTTGCATAAGATTAACACTTTTATAATCAAGAGCGTTCAGCTACAAGAGAGTTCTGTTTTTACTGCTAACAAAAAAAAGTGCAAATGAAACACAGTCAGACTCATTTTCCTGCTTACAAGCAAGAAAATTGTGCTTGTTGGTTTTCAAACACAATCCTCTTTAGGGGCTGAATTGCAGATCCAAGATAGGTTTTTCTTTATAAAGCTTAAAGAGCATTTGCTCACCACTACCCTGGCTGTGCATGGCGTGTGGTTGGCAATAGCACCTTTTTCTCTTGGCTCCAAGAATATCAGCTCTACAAAACCCTATTGTGTTTGTTTTATGAGATTATAATGTTACTTTCCCTATACGAATCTGCACCGCATACATGGTTCACATGACAGCAGTCTTCTTTATTCACTAATGGTATTGTCACAAGGGTGGGGATGAGGGCTTGAATGGTTCTGAGTTCATTTTTAAAAACAATGGACAGATTTAAGAGCCCGTAGCTCCTTCTTGGGCCACATTAGCATTATTGCTTTATGCTAATATGGCCCAAGAGGCCCAAATCGTCACATCAAATTTACAAAGTGACACAATGCATGCATTGCGCAACTTTGTAACCCCTTTGTACTACCTTATGTCTGCGCCAGGCATAACGTATGCAAAGGGGCATTCCCCAGTTAGGTGGCCCGAAAAAATGTCGCAAACAAATCTAAGAGATTGGGTGGGTGGGCTTACTGGAGCCTTGGTTGTTCCTCCCTCCCTGAACAGGGCTCTGAGATGCAGTGAATGCGCACCGTACTGTGAAAGCACAATTTACTTGAAAGAAAATAAACAGTCAACACCAGGACGTGGTATGCACATTAGAAGGCAAAATTTATTTTCTCAGCTGTAGCGTGAACCCACAGTACCCGACTGTCAAGAGTTCCACCACACTGGGGTAGTGCTGTGCTTTGTGTAAATTAAAACACATTGAAATACATGGTATTGGCATCTGCAAGGTCACTTTATCAGGAGCTTTAAAGCAGTAATTGAAACAGTTATGGGTCTTTGCATTAATTCTTTTGCTTGTAGCAGACCAAGGCCTCCCAGCAATCTTTATAGTCAGTGATCATGGGATAGAAAATTACAAGTTTCTGCCTAACAAACAGATTGGAAAACAACCAGTAAACTGATTGATAACGGTCAGTCTCAAGAAGTTAAAACAACACTTCACTACTACTTTCACCACATTTTAAGCACTAGTTCTTCAATCGAATGTCTTGACAACACATCCATTGCTTACAACTAATTTATTTTCTTACTTTTCAAGTTTCAAGGCCCCAATCATACTTTCCTCAGACAAGACAAGGCAGCCTTTCCATTCCCCCTCTTCATTCTTTAGTCAAAGACTGAAAACCTTTCTCTTGAGTGAGAACAACCCAACCCACATCCAGCATCTGCATTATATCAGTTTGCAAGGATGAGTGGAACTCACAAGTTTTCTTGCTGGCAAGGTTTCCATTTAAAGAAACATTTTAAACAAGAACAGCTTCTATAAGATATAAAATGGAAGATCATTTCAAAATGATTGAACAACTGTATTTTTTATGCTTTGACAAGCCCGCCCTTTAAACCCTTGTTCAACCATAAATTCTATGAGGTAGTCAATTTGTATTCTGCCCAGTTCTTCTATGGCAGCATCTTGCATTGTCATTGCAATAGTCGTAGATAGTTTTACAAGCCTCAGCTAAGCCTTCTCACTTTCATTGCAGTGTATTATTAGTCCTCTACTGTTAACAATATACGGAAGGAAAAACAGTTTGTGCTCAGTGGCTGAAGGAAGCTCTCCCCAAATTGTTTCAGTCATGTATAAAACTCTGTTTCATGCAATACTAGTACAAAATCATTGTGCTCGTAAACATGGACTTCATAATATATTAATGCATTTCTTGAGTCACAGGTAATCTTCTTTGTTTCTTCTATCAATACCATTGACAAATTTTCCTTCCCTCAGTGTTATTTTCTGCTATATACATTGCATAGAATGCTGATAAGTAAATTGAAGATGTCGACAAAAGAGTACATTTCCTTCACCATCACAGTGGCTTACAAAGGTTCCAGAACTTATCAGCTAGTGGTTTGAGGAGTAACTCCTGGAATTACCGCAACATTAGTTAAACCACCAAGGTGGACTTTTTAGCAGCTTTTACTCTGTTGTCTGTTATTTCATCAATATTCAAACGTGTGGCCAGTGTCCGTTTGTCATCTTCCTCAAATTCAACTATCATAATTTCTTCAGCAGTAAGTGTAGTCCAGGTATGTAACTGTCCATTGTAAGATTATAATTTTAGTTCTGGTATTGACTGAATTGGAGCTGCACTTCCTCCGGCTGCTTGTCCTACTCCTGGTGTCAGCCCAAAAATTATGTCCAGGTTTTTTAGTTGTTTCTCAAAGTCCTTTGTCATGTCAAGCTGTCTGGTGCTGTCTTGCCACTCAGGGGTTGTGGGTGTTGGTAAAATACTTCCTCTGTGGTTTTGCTGCAGCGCCCCCTTCAGGTGATGCACAGAAATCTGATTCCTGTTGTTGGTGCATTTTGACAGCAGTTCATGTTGCCAACAGGACTTAGGGGGTCATTCTGACCCCGGCCGGCGGCGGAAGCCGCCGGCCTGGCTGGGACCGCCAGAATACCGCTGCGCGGTCAAAAGACCGCTGCGGGTATTCTGGGTTTCCCGCTGGGCTGGCGGGTGACCGCCAGAAGGCCGCCCGCCAGCCCAGCGGGAAACACCCTTCCATGAGGATGCCGGCTCCGAATGGAGCCGGCGGAGTGGAAGGTGTGCGACGGGTGCAGTTGCACCCGTCGCGATTTTCAGTGTCTGCATGGCAGACACTGAAAATCTGTGTGGGGCCCTGTTACGGGGGCCCCTGCAGTGCCCATGCCATTGGCAGGGGTCCCCAGGGGCCCCACGACACCCCATACCGCCATTCTGTTCCTGGCGGCCAAAACCGCCAGGAACAGGATGGCGGTATGGAGGTCGGAATCCCCATGGCGGCGCAACAAGCTGCGCCGCCATGGAGGATTCCCCAGGGCAGCGGGAAACCGGCGGTACACCGCCGGTTTTCCGTTTCTGACCGCGGCTGTACCGCCGCGGTCAGAATGCCCATGGGAGCACCGCCAGCCTGTTGGCGGTGCTCCCGCGGTCGTTGGCCCTGGCGGATTTTACCGCCAGGGTCAGAATGACCCCCTTAATGTTGTACCTTCCACCTGACTGGAGACAGTTGGGTCTGTGGAAGCAGTACCTGCTACCTTGCAAAGGCTCTGGCAAGGCCACCTTCACCTGCTGGTTAACAGATGCAAGACATTTAGGGGGTCATTCTGACCCTGGCGGCCGGCGGATTGCTGGCGGAAACACCGCCAACAGGCGGGCGGTGTCCCGCCAGCAAGTATGACCGTGGTGCAAAAGCCACGGCCATACCGCCGGCCCCTCCATTTTCCCGCCAGGTTTCCGCCTGGCGGGCATAATCCCCAGGGCAGCGGTGCAAGCACCGCTGCCCTGGGGATTATGAGTCCCCGACCGCCAGCCTTTCCATGGCGGTAGACACCGCCATGGAAAGGCTGGCGGTAAGGGGACGCACGGGGCCCCTGCACTGCCCAAGCACTTAGCATGGGCAGTGCAGGGGCACCCAGGCGTAGCCCCGTCGCGCATTTCACTGCCCGAATTTCGGGCAGTGAAATGCGCGATGGGTGCTACTGCACCCGCTGCACATCAACATTGCCGCCGGCTCGATTATGAGCCGGCGGCAATGTTGATGTGCCATTTCCGCTGGGCCAGCGGACGGTAATGCTGTTACCGTCCGCTGGCCCAGCGGAAAGGTCGGAATAGGGAGGCATGAATACCGCCGGCAATGGCGGTATTCTGTCTCCCCCGGCCTCGGCGGTCTTGAAAAAAGACCGCCGAGGTCGGAATGACCACCCTAGTCATGGAAAGAAAAAATCTCTCAGTTTGTTTGACATGGCAGCTGTCATTGGTCTGTCAGCAACTACTCCGTGGGACACAATTTAGTTTTTCAATCAGCAAGTCGCCCATTCATCTTTATGATTTAGCTCATATTTTGCAATTTTAATTCTTTGAACGCGTCATTCTTCCTTTCCACCGCACTTACATGCTGTAGTTGATGTGCACAGTGGAATCTGTGGCTCACCCCTAGAACTTTACACACAATACAACTCTGACATACCTCTAATGCATAGTTTTCAAATGTTTTTGTTAACTCAAAACATGTTCACTAAATAATCCCTTCCAATGAGTGCCAATCCGTGCGATGTTACTGTCATTGGCTAAAGATACCTATCTGGCAACATATACCATGTTCCTGTTTCATCCATTCAAATATGTGCCAGTCACAGACCATTATCTTTGTTCCTCCTTAGTAGCATTCTTCTGTATTTCTCATATACTTCCCAATGTTATATCTACAGTCATTTATTCTGTAGGTACCTAGAAACCAGGTAAAAGTTGAATTTCCCTCACCAAAATAAAAAGTATCTCAATATGTATACTCTGTCCCGCAGTGCAGAGGTTGAATGGATGAAATAAAATGGTTTTCCTTTCTAACAAAATCTTTCATGTGCCATAACAAAACATTAACTTGACTATAAGTTGCAAAAGTTAACATTATATACAGTGTAATAATCGCTTTGCCTATTGTTTGCTCCCACTGATTAACCCTCAACATCAAATCATTACTCATTGTAATCGTTACTTCATCTTTAGTCTTTTCTGCAGGTAATATTAAGACTGTACTTGCAAGTTTCCCAGTAGAGAAAGTAAATCGCAACACATATTATTTATGTGCTGATAAGGATGCTGTTGGCAAAATTGTACTGTTGACTTTAGTGAATGAGATATTATATCTACTTACATTTTGTGACTTTCTCCCTCTGGAGATGGTAAAACGCTTGCACAATCATATTCTTCAATTATTTTAAAAATAATGCCATTATTATTTTCTGTTATTTGATAAGCCAGTTAGATTCACAAAACAGTAAACTATTACAAATTTTTGGAGTTAAAAAAAAGAAAGTAACTAGGTTATCCTGAACCACCTAATTTTAGAAGCACCTTTCTCCCTAAAGATATAATCGCAGCAAAAGTAGAAGCATGTGATAAAGTCTCCCCAAAACGCAAAAGTGTATTCCATTAACGTGCAGAACCGTTTCACTTCAGTACATCCCATTCCATCAGTGCACTAAGAAGCACTCTATTTATAACATTGATCCCTAAACATTTGTTCTTTTCCCCCACCCTGACAACAATGGCAGATAGTGAACCAAGATGGCAGTCAGTGGTGAAGTGAACTCTCTGGACTGTGTTACCATTATACATGACAAACATAATAGTTTGTTATAACAAGCCCGGGTCATGCACCTACGTCCTCATATATGTATAAAAATGAAAGAAGAGGGAAAGTGGAATCAAACAATTGCTCAGGATCAAGCACCCTGTCAAAAAGGGGAAGCTGGGACCAATGCCAAGTTCCGTGGGTTCGCATTGTGTAACTTAGCTACTAAATGTATATGCCGCGCTCCCAATACTGGCACCACCCTTCTGGCAGCCATTGCTCCAACCACCACCCTGCTGGTATCAGACCTTCCCTCAGTCATGTCACAGATCATATCACAATTACATCTAATTAAAACACAATTTAGTGACAGGTATAAATGGAAATAATAAAATGTTACATTTAATTTTGTAAAGCTGAAGCATGAAACGTTTTCTTTTTTTTTTACATGTACTCAGAATTAGGAAGCATACTCTTGGCATTTTCAAGAAATTGTGATCTGATAAAATGGAAAGCTAGCTAAACTGGCTGTTGTACATTTCTGTCTCTTAAATACCCCATTTGTTGTTCTTTTCTTTTTTACTATAGAAGATGTTAGGGAAAATAAAATGCATAGCATGTCAATTCACAGTCAAGTGAAGTAAAGAACTATAAAAAGTATTTCTTCAACACAACCCAGTTACATTAACCCTGCAATGGAAACAACATAATGTTTATTAGTATGCTGGACCTGCAGGTTATATGCCAGTCCAAGTCTTTTACCTTGTTGATGAATTGAGAAATATAAATATGCTCTTGGTGCACATTGTTACAATCATTCCAGTGCTTTACATGCACGAACATGAGTACATCTATTCATAACATAATCCCCCTTTAGCATCATCAAAATAGTGTATCCTGCATACCTATCTGCCCTTCATCTGCATCTCCATTTTGTGAGGGCAGTCATTACTGTCAAAGTGTTGCTGTTCACCTTCAACATGAGGTAGTAGTGTGACCAGCACTAAGTGTCACAGAGAAATATTTGCATAATCACCCTGCTGCTGGATGAGCACCACAGAAGCACACCTGGCGCACTCATGGACAAAGGTGGAAGTCTTTAGAGTAAATATGCAGCCTCAAAGCAAGAGGTTAGCAGAGAGCTTGCCAGATGACAAGGAAGTCCACTTGTCCAAGGCAGTTACTCAGGTGTGTTTTGTGGATAAGGGTCAATAATGGCTTCGCACATAGTGAAAAAATTGTATTCCTGTGGCAGTAGTAATCAGCCATTCCTGAAAGTGTGCATAACTGTTTCAGTATGCTTAGGTGTCACAACCAAAATTTATTTTATGCGCTCTATGTCAAATTGTCTCCACCCTTTCGAGAAAAGGTGCCCGCCTGGCAGCTAAGAAATTCAGTACATTTACAAGATCTGTGGTGCAGTTTTCTTAGTACTGCTAGCCAATAACAATCATTTATGTTGTGCATCAGTGTCACACCTAAATTAATGTGTAAGAGTATCAAATTCTCCTTTCAATACAAAACTGTCAATATACCCCTAAGGACCCTCCGTGAAACAATAATAATTGCATAGCTGATCTGAACATTAATCCTAATTCACATTCATTTCGCGTATCGGAGATATATTTCAGCTTGACTTCACCTTCTGCATTCCGATTAATATATCATTTTCCCTGTCCCTCTGCTAACTGTTCTTGCTGTTACAGCAAATGTACTGGTTTAAATCCTGCATGGGTGTGATGTAGGTGAACAGTGCAGTAATGCCTGTTCCAGTAATTCGCCCCTACCTGTGCTTTCTACTGGAGGCACTACTGACTTAGGCCCTCATTCTGACCTTGGCGGGCGGCGGAGGCCGCCCGCCAAAGTCCCGCCGTCAGGTTACCGTTCCGCGGTCGAAAGACCGCGGCGGTAATTCTGACTTTCCCGCTGGGCTGGCGGGCGGTCGCCTTCAGACCGCCAGCCAGCCCAGCGGGAAAGAGGCTTCCACGATGAAGCCGGCTCGGAATCGAGCCGGCGGAGTGGGAGCTGTGCGACGGGTGCAGTTGCACCCGTCGCGTATTTCACTGTCTGCGCAGCAGACAGTGAAATACATGTAGGGGCCCTCTTACGGGGGCCCCTGCAATGCCCATGCCAGTGGCATGGGCACTGCAGGGGCCCCCAGGGGCCCCGCGACCCCCCCTACCGCCATCCGGATCTCGGCGGTCCGACCGCCGGGATCTGGATGGCGGTAGGGGGGGTCGGAATCCCCGCGGCGGTGCAGCAAGCTGCGCCGCCGCGGAGGATTCAATGGGGCGGCGGTACACTGGCGGGACCCCGCCAGTGGTGCCGGTCCGACCGCGGCTTTACCGCCGCGGTCGGAATCCCCATTGGAGCACCGCCGGCCTGTCGGCGGTGCTCCCGCGGTCCTCCGCCCTGGCGGTCAAAGACCGCCAGGGTCAGAATGACCACCTTAGTCTCATGTCCTTTTTGCACAAAATATCTTTCTACTGACAATTCCTGCTCTCGATAGGCTGCGTCATTTACCTCTTCCATCATATTCCCTTTCATATTTCCTTACTTTCCAAAAGTGTCCATTGACTCCCTCCACTGTCTCCCCTTTGCATATTCCTTCCATGCATGAAGTGCTTCCCACTATAATAACTTCACCTTCTTCCCTTTCTTATCACATTCTCTCAAACAATCTTCTAAATAATCTATTCTACTTTCCCCAAATGACCCCCATTTGACCATTGTCTTTGTGGGTCTTTGTGTGTGATGTAAACCAAATTGTCTAAAAACATAGTCATATGGTAACCCTTCTTTTTGACCACATACCATGCTGGCATGTCAGGCTCTGGTGGTAGTAGAGTTTTATCAAATCTCATGTTTTTGTTACAACACTTAAACATATAAAACATTTCACAAAGAGAACCCATTGCAATATGATAGCAACCCACATCAGACGGGGAGACTCTAGCCTTCCATCTTCTTTATGAAGTCAGTTTAAACCTACAACAATCAAAGGGGAACCAAGTTCCCCTTTATACACCAGGGACCCTGTCCTGGTGTCTTCCTTCACTGATGATGACAGCATGTGACTACATGGTGTAATCAGCTCTTCTTTGGAAACAGCTGATGGAATCTTGTGCCTTGGGTTGATCCTGGGGAATACCTTTGTCTGGGCTGCTGGAAACTAGTCCAGTTAAGCTGGTGCACTTCCAAGACATCTGGAATCCCCGAAGCCCTCTACAGCGGCTCTCAGTGACTAGAATTCCAGTCAGTGTATTCAAGTCATGGCACCATCATGTGAAAGCACAATTTATCTGAAAAAAAATAAACAGTTAAAACACGGACGTGGTACGCAAAATAGAAGGCAAAATGTATTTGCCCAGCTGCAGCATGAACTCTCAGTACACGACTGCCAAGAGTTCCGCATGAGTTGGGTGGTGTTGTGCTTTATATAGATGAAATCCCACACTGAAATACATAGTACTAGCATCTGCAAGGTCACTTTATTAGGAGCTTCAAAGCAACAGTTTCAGCAGTTATGCGTCTTGGCAGGAATTCTGTTGCTTGTGGCAGACCCAAGGCCTCCCTGCATTCTTTACAGTCTGTGATCATGGAATAGTAAGTTACACGTTTCTCACTAATGAACAGATTGGAAAACAACCAGTAAGGTGATAGATAAGGGTCAGCCTCAAGAAGTTCAAACGATACTTCACTCCTACTTTCAACACATTTTAAGTACTAGTTCCGTAACTGAATGTCTTGGCATAACATCCATCACTTACAACAAATTAATTTTCGTACATTTCAAGTTTCAAGGCCCCAATCGTAATTTCCTTAGACAAGGCAGCCTTTCTGCGCCCCCTTTCCATTCCTTAATCAAAGACTGGAAACCTTTCTCTCAAGTGAGCACAACCCAACCCACACCCAGCACCTATATTATCTCAGTTTGCAAGGACGAGTAGAACTTGCAAGTTTTCTTGCCGACAAGCTTTCTATTTAAACACTCATTTTAACAGGAACTACTTTTATAAGGTATAAAATGGAAGATCGTTTCAAAATAGTTGAACGACAGTTCACATATTTTTAATGCTTTGACAGCACCCATCATCATAGACCTTTCAGTGTGTCCCCAAAGGCCATTGTGCTAATAACGGTTGCATAGAACCACCTCCACTCAAAATGTCTCTGGCTCTAATTTTGCATCCGTGCAGTGCCTCTAACAAAAAGAGCAGCAAAAGCTTCTAGGGCCCTTACATAGCTCTAAACCACCTCAGAAGTTCTGAAATGGTCACGAGCCAAGGGTGTGCTCCCAGAACTGTTTTATTAATATGGCTGCTTAGCAATAAATATTTATAACTTCATTATTGTGGACGCAAAAACTGGATTACAGAAGGAGGGATCTATGACAGTGCTTACATATGAATGATTCTTTGAATGTTCTTCATAAATATAAATTATGATTCAGGCAGTGTGGGATTGGGTAGTTGTTTCGAGCGGCACAACCATACACTGTAAAATAAAATCTTGATGTATGACCCCTGTCATTATATTTTGGTACCAGGTTCCACATGTGAAAGCAATGCTCTGCGCTTGAAGCCAGATGTCCCAGAGGGCTGGAAGATTCCATTTAACAGCCATGAAGGAGGGTGTGGGGCAGCAATGAGAGCTATGTGCATTGGTCTGCGATTCCCACGGCCCGAGCAGCAGGACCTCCTGATCCAAGTGAGCATAGAAAGTGGACGTATGACTCATCACCACCCTACTGGCTACTTGGGATCCCTGGCCTCTGCACTGTTCACCAGCTATGCTGTAAATGGCAAACCCCCTCAAGAATGGGGCAAGGGGTTGATGGATGTACTGCCCGTGGCTAAGAAGTATATCACAGACTCCAACCACTTTGTGTCAGAGAATCTGGAATCCTGGTAAGCAAAGGACCACAGTCCATTTCTTAGTCATTTGTGTGTTGTGCTGTTTGCTTCCTACAGATCCAACTTCCCCAAACAGCCACTTCCTTACAGTTAATCATGCCAAAAGAATTAGTGAAACGTTGTTTGATTGGAGGTGGCATATAAAAGTAATGTAACATTACTTTGGATAGTGGATGCCCCCGCTTACCTTGGAGCTCATTCATGGACTCCATGTATGGGTCACCGAGGTCGCAGTTGTGACCCTTTACTTGCTCCTCGTGACCCTTTACCCTAGACCCTGAGGCTTCTACGACAGCAACATAAACAAGAGAACTCAAATATGATTATTGTGCTAAAACGAAAAGGAGGCATTTCAAATGACTACTACTTCAGGCTGAGCTCACTGGAGCACTAAACTGGTACAGACTGTTTCAATTTGACCCTCAACCAATCCCAGCTGCCTCCTAGCAACCAATATTTGAGGCTTAAGGCCTTTATTACAGGGGCTCTGAAAGAGATACGTTCAGTTTCTTTCCTCTGTTGCTGCAATCATTTTAACTTCAGAGAAGAGGCGAGAAATCCTAAGATATGTAGGAGGTAAAGTATTACTTATTATCTTTCGTCTGATATGGACTGGACGTAGACCTGCAGTGGTGCCAAGTCCTGCAGATGAGGTCACTGGATGACTTTCTATTCCTGCCTGCTACCTAGCATGTATTGCTTCTGTTAAACTAGTTGCAGATTTAGAGAGGTGAGTGTCACTGCAACAACGTACCGGTTCGCAGCAGCTCTCATTGTGGTGTGTATTGAAAGAATACTATGATAAACTAAAATGAAATGCACCCGGGTTCTGGAGATCGCTGTCAAGCTTAAATTTAGAGCTCTCCATTACTGGACTAAAGAAACATGAATTTGCAATACTATAATTACATAGCACTTTATTTGACTTTAACACCCTCATTTATACTTGCTAGAACTGTGGGTATACACGGGAAATATAAAGAAAATATGTTCGGCCTTCACATTTTTCCTCATATTCTCGCATGACCACAGTGATTACTAAATGGCAGTAAAATGTGGAATAAAATGAGGTGAAAGAAATGTGCAGTGAAAGTGTAGTTCTTCACCCCACATTTTCTCTGCATATTTCCATCTCCTTTCTAGTAATGGAAGCTGGAACGTCCACCATGTACGCAAGAGACTGGGTATATAAACTTCCTGCTTTCGTCTGCTGGTATACAAAGAAAAATATGACATTAGCACAGCAGGTTCAGCGGCATGTAAGCGCTTGGGTAAGAGAAGCCTGCTGTCAGCAAGGAGCACAAGGGCTCTGTGCTGGAAGCACATTTGGTGGCACTAGGGCACGTGCTGTAAAGAGCCAAAGGCAGTCTGGTCCGAGCACGGGAACACTGCCGTTAGTGGTGCAACAGGTGCAGTGACATCAAAGCACAAACAAGTTGAAATGCCAGTAGCAGCCGGCAGAGGTCCCCTTACCAGTAATGCAACTGTTGTTATAGAATCACGTTACAGACAGATTGAAGATATAGCAGCTGCCTGCTTCTAGGACAACGCACCGGGGTTGCTCTGTCAGTAGTGTGACAGCCTGGAGGTCATTTAGTGACCCCTGTCTTGCTTATTGTGACTTATTACATTGCATTTGCATCCCCGAGCCTGAGAGGTGACAAGATCAGTGTCAATAACAAAAGGACAGCTTCAAGGATCCGCCCTCCTTGTTCTCTGCCCATTTTTGAATTACACTAATAAAGAATAATAGTTTATTATACCCTATTAGTGTAATAAAAAAAATGGAGCACCAGGTGCTGGAACGAGACGCCTTCGATTGCAGACGAGATGAGTTAAAAAATATATTTTTGAATGTATTTTATGTGCATGCATGCTTGCTAGAGTGTTTGTGTGAAAGACAGCATGAATGTGCGAGGTAATGTTTCGGTATCTGTGAGCATGTGTGAGTGAAATTGAGTGACAGTCACTTACCGGTAGTGAGTGAGAATGAGTGAGATTGGGTGTCAGTAAGTGGGTATGAGTTAGAAGTGAGGAAGAGTAAGAGTGTCTGTGAGTGATTGGATGAGTGAAAATGAATAAGAATGAGCAAGGGAGTGTTAGACTGTGAGTGTATGAGTGCAACTGTGGAAGAGAATGATGAACCAACTGAGTGGGAATAAGTGATAGTGCAACTGAGAATGAGTGAAAAACTTTGAGTGAGAGAACCCAAGCTGACTGAGCGCTTCAGTCCCATCTCCCTGCTCCCGTACCCGACCAACGTGATAGAGAAGACCATCAACAAACAACTCACAGTAACTGTGAAAGGGAATAATGAGCCAAAATGAGTGGGAATAAATGAGAGGGAAAGCAACTGAGTATGAGTGAGAAACTATGTGTGCGAGAACCCCAGTCAACTGAGGAACTTCTGTCCTTTCTCCCTGCTCCCCTACTCAGGAAAAGTGATAGAGCTATTAACAAGCGACTCATAACTCACATTGAACAACAACACCTATTTGACAACACTTAATCAGTATTCAGAAAAAAATGCAGCACCGAAACAGCACTTATCTGAACAGAGTTGAAGTTGCAGATTCCTTACCATAGAATTTCTCCCAGGTGTCAGACTGGATCTGTAGATTTTCTTAGAGCAGTACCCTTGTGCGCTGTTAGGTTGCATCGGTCATGCGTCGTAGTCACCATGATGACGTTCCGGTCATACTTAAGCGCTACCCTGGCGCACTGACGTCAGTTGTTTTCTTTCCGTGCCACACGCAGATCCGGAGAAGAGCAACCCTTGTCATTTTTTAACCGAATTCGGGCTTTTTGTCAGCTTTTTGGACTTTTTGGTGCATTGAGGGATGCCTCGTAAGACCGGCTTCAGGCCTTGCGACGCCTGTCACCACATGATGTCCGTGATGGACCAGCACTTGGCTTGTTTGTGGTGTCTGGAGCACGACCACAACCTGAAGTCATGCTCCAAGTGCTGGGCCATGAAGCCAAAGGCTTTTGGGGGGGATCCCTAAAGCTTATGGCGGCCCGGCGCTCGACTCCGTGTCGCTCCTGGTGTTGTTCGAGAGGAAGGTCTCAGAGGGGGTCATTACAACACTGGCGGATGGTGGTAAAGCGGCGGTAAGACCGCCAACAGGCTGGTGGTCTTTTTTTCAGTATTATGACCATGGCGGTTACCGCCATGGTCATCCGCCGCTTCTCCGTTCCGCCCGCTGGGCTGTAGGCCTGGGTCTCCAGCCTGGCGGGCGTCACAATACCGCTGCAGGTATTTTGACCCGGATTACCGCCGTGGATTTCCTGCGGTAGGAACCGCCATGAAATCCATGGCGGTAAGCACTGTCAGTGCCAGGGAATTCCTTCCCTGGCACTGATAGGGGTCTCCCCCACCACGACTCCCTCACCCAAAGGTGGCAGGGCCCCCCTCCCCACCCCGACCCCCAACATCACATAACTCACACACACCGACATACATGCCTACATCCACACACTCAGTCAGACACGCACACCCATATACAGACATACACGCACACATCCATACAGACATACACGCACTCATTCCCAAAACATGCAACACACCCGCAAGCATACACGCACTCACACACCCCCTCTACATGCACAGACGCACACCCCCATGCACCCACACAACACTCCCCCACCCCCCTCCCCTAACGGACGATTGACTTACCTGTTCCGTCGATCCTCTGGGAGGGGACGGGAGCCATGGGGGCTGCTCCGCCGACACCACATCGCCAACAGAACACCGCCATGGCGAATCACAGGACGTGATTCGCTGGGCGGTGTTCTTTTGGCGTGGAGGTGGAGCAACCTCCACTTCCCCGCCGCCTGCCAGTATGGCTGTTGGCGGCTCTCCGTCGGAAAAAGGACGGAGAGCAACCAACAGTCATAATACGCCGAGCGGCAAACCGCCACTACTGGCGGTCTTCCGCACGGCGGTCCCTCGGTGGTCTTGTAAATAGACCGCCGAGGTTGTAATGACCCCCCAAGACCGCTCATGGAATCATTACCACTCCTCCTTGTCCCATTCGAAATCGTTGGGACATTCGGGTCGGAGGGAGCATCTTTGCTACATTGTGGTCAGTAGGGCAGGTGAGGTCCTTGGACTTGAGCTTCCCACTGTGGCAGTCAGGACTAACCTCCTGACATAGGTGCTTTAGCCTGTGGCTTCTACTTCGAAGCCTCTACTTCCATTTGATTAAGCCCTCACTGATGTCCTTCTGGGTACTTGATCCAGACCCAGCATGTGGACGCGAAATCCCACGGACCCGTGGGACAGGGAACCAGAGGTCTGCTCAGTCCACCCCTGCCCCTGCAGCAGCCTCCAAGTCTTCCTAGTGCCCCCCCATCTCAGGCAAGTTGGAGGCAGGATTCGTCGTCACCTTCCCCACTGGGAATCCATCACGACGGACGGGTGGGTTTTGCAGGTCGTCCAAAGGGGCTACTCCCTCCCCTTCGAGACTGCCCTTCCGGCCATGCCTCCATCCTACGGCCGCTTACCGGAGGATCATCTGCCACTTCTCCACGAGGAAGTCGCAGCTCTCTTGGCCAAAGGAGCCATAGAGAGGGCTCCTGCGCCAAAGGTAGGATGTGGTTGTTGTTCCTGCTACTTTGTGGTTGCTTGAAAAGGACAAGGGCCTACGTCTTATCCTACACCTTCAGGCCCTCAATCTCTTCCTCAAAAAGGAGAAGTTCAAAATGCTCACTGTGGCTCAGGTCAAGTCTGCCTTGGACCCAGGAGACTGGATGGTAGCATTGGGCTTGTAGGACGCTTACTTACATATACCCGCCTTGCCTGTCCAAAGGCGATACTTGCGATTTGTGGTAGGTTGTGAGCACTTTCAATTTACTGTGCTCCCCTTTGGCCTTACAAGCACCTCTCAGGTGTTCACAAAACTGATGGCGGTGGTTGCAGCTCATCTTCTCAAGTTAAGGGGTTTCAGTCTTCACCTACCTCGACGACTGGCTGTTAAAGGCGAACACGTTCCAGAAAGTGGTCTCCCACATTCGCTGGGGTTCACTAAAAACATGCAGAAGTCATGCCTGGCTCCTTCTCAGATGCTCCCTTTCATCGGAGCTGACCTGGACACACTGCAGTTTCGGGCCTATCCTCCCGAAAAGCGAATCCAGGTTGTTCAGTCTATGATTCCGATGTTTCGACCTCTATCTTGGATTTCGGTGAGAATGACTCTGAGGCTGCTGGGCCTAATGGCCTCCTGCATCCTGATGGTAACACATGCCAGATGGATATGCGGGCTCTGCAACGGGACCTGAAGTTCCAATGGTCGCAGCATCAGGGTAATCTTTCCAGCATGGTCCAGATCTTGGAGGGAACTGCAAAAGATCTGCAGTGGAGGCTTTTGAATAGCGAGTGGGTCAGCAACAGATCCTCCTCCCTTCCCAAACCAGGTATCACAGTAGTGACAGATGCGTCATTCCTGGGATGGGGCGGCCACATGGGAGAGGCGGAGATCAGAGTTCTCTGGACTCTGGTGGAACTCGGACTCCACATCATTCTTTTAGAGCTCTGGGCGATCAGGCATGCATTGAAATCATTCCTTCCCTCTCTGAAAGGGACAGTGGTGCAGTTGTTCATGGACAATACTACCGCCATGTGGTACTGCAACAAGCAGGGAGGAGTGGGGTTGTGGGCCCTATGTCAAGAGGCTCTACGCCTCTGAACATGGCCGAAACATCAGGACGTCATCCTGGTGGTTCAACATCTTGCGGGCTCTCTGCCAGAGTAGACAAACACAGCCGTTGATACATAGTCAGTCACGAATGGGGTCTTCATCCAGAGGTGACACAAGGTCTCTTTCAGCAGTGGGGAGAGCCTTGGTTAGATCTGTTTGCCTCCACAGAGAACGCGCAGCCAACTGTTTTGCGCATTGGAGTTTCCAAAGCGGCATTCACTTGCAATGCTTTTCGTCTCGAGTGGAACTCAGGCCTCCTTTTCGCCTTCTCACCAGTACCACTTCTGCCCAGAGTTCTGAAGAAGATCAAGAACGACCGGGCCCAAGTAATCCTTGTGGCTTGAGGCTGGGCATGAAGAGTCTGGTATCCAGATCTACTGAGAATGGCTACATCCAATCAGACTGCCCCTTCGGGAGGATCTTCTGTCGAAGCAGCAGGGGACCGTTTTCCACCCGAACCTGTCCAATCTTCGCCTACATGTCTGGAGATTGAGCGGCAATAGTTGATAGCTTTCAACCTTCTGCCGGAAGTCTGTGATTTTATCTTGGCAGCTGGGTTTCCCTCGACCAAAACGGTATACGCCTGTTGTTGGCAAATATTTGTGGCATGTTGTACCAACAAGTCTGACTCCCTTTCTGCACCTCTCCCTGAGCGTCTCTTGTTTATCCTTTCTTTGGCCCAGCAGGGCTCTGCTTTGGCTACCCTTAAAGGTTATTTATCGGCTATCTCTGCCTTTCTTAGATTGCCAGACCAACCTTCCTTATTCAAATCTCCCATTGTTGGAAGGTTCCTTAAGGGACTTACCCATTTGTTTCCTTTGACCCCCCCGTTCATTATGCCCCAATGGGACTTGAACCTGGTCCTGACTTACCTCATCTATTGAGCCAATGGACAAGTGTCCCTTGTGGCTCTTAACCATCAAGACTGTTTTTCTTATTGTCATTACCTCTGCTCACAGAGTTGTGAACTTAGAGCTCTTTCTTCCAAGCCACCATTTTTGTCTGTCCACCCTGACACAGTAGTACTTTGTACAAGGGCCTCCTTCCTTCCTAAGGTTGTTTCCCCTTTTCATGTGGGCAAATTCATCACCTTGCCTACTTTTATTCAAACCTACATCCCTTTCCTGAAGAGGAGAGACTCCGCCGTCTTGATACAAAAAGAGCCTTGGTGTTCTAACTCAATCGTACTAAAGATTTCGCAGTGGCCGATCAACTCTTTGTTGGATATGTGGGTGCGAAGAAAGGGAAGGTGGTGCATAAGCTATGGGTATTCCTTTGCCTCAAAATGTGCTACGGTCTGACAAAGAAGCAACCCCCTGAAGGCTTGCATGCTGACTCAACCAGAGCAACTGCTGCTACCACAGCGTTAGCACACGAGGTTCCTGTCCTGGATATCTGCCAGGCTGCAACGTGGGCATCTCTGCACACATTCACAAAACATTACTCTCTAGACAGTGAGGTCTGCATAGACAGCTACTTTGGTCATTTGGTCCCGCAGGATTTTTTTTAGTATGATCTTGGTTCGCAGCCCACCAATTGGGATGGTATTGCTTGGGTATCTATTATAAGGTAAGGAATCTTCAACTAGAAGTCTCTATCAGATGAACAAGTTACTTTCCTTTGGTAATGATTTATCTGGTAGAGACATATTCTAGTCGCAGATTCCTTACCAACCCACCGATCCTCCCGACTTGTGAACTGATTTCTAGCGCCGGGTGGTGCTTAAGTACGACCGCTATTGTCATCACGTTGACCACAACACCTACGATGAACGCGGAGTTGCTTGATCCCATCTGACAAGTGTACTTCTCAAAGAAAAATCTCCAGATCCAGTCTGACGCCTGGGGGAAATTCTAAGGTAAGGAATCTGCAACCAGAATATATTTCTGCTAGATAAATCGCTACCGAAAGTAAGTAACTTGTTCATCACAGCCACAGATGACATTGGGCCATCCTGGACTGAGGAGAAACAGCAGTTCTCATTCTGCTGTACCTCTCAGCGGCATGTAGCATGGTCTCCCACAACACAATTATCAGAAGACTCAATGAGCTCGGTATCAAAGGACCTGCACTCAATTGGATCTGCTCCTTCCTCACGGGAAGGACCGAAAAAGTGAAACTGCCAGCTCTTTCACATCAGAGACCATGTGCCTGATCTGCGGAGCCACTCCCCCCTCCACTCCTCCACCCGGTATCATCTCTTGGCCCTACCATGTTCAGCGTCTACATGACTCCGCTGTCCAACATCATCCAATCCCAAGGCATCACCCTTATCTCCTACGCTGACAACATCCAACTCATCCTCTTCGTGATGGATATGGCAACCACCACAGGAGCCATCTTCACCAATTGCATGACCATAGTAGTAGAATGGATGAGAATCAACTGCTTGAAGCCCAAGTCCAACAAGACAGAAGTACTGGTCTTTGAAAACAGGACCTCTCTATGGGATGCCACCTGGTGGCCAGCAGAGCTTGGACCAACACCAACTCCCACTGACCACACCAGAAATCTGGGAATTATCCTGGAGGACAAGCTTAACATGACAGCACAAGTCAACACTTAGAGCACTGGCTGCTTCCACATTATACATATGTTATGATAGATATTCAAGTGGCTGCCACAGAACCGCAGACACATCATCACGCAATCACTCATCACAAGCAGACTCAGCTATACGCACTATATACCGGAATCTCCAAGCTGCTACTACACAGACTTCAGACCATCCACAACACCACCTCAAGGCTCATACTCAATCTGCCTTACTGCAACCCCATCCCAGCCCACCTCAGAGAGCTCTACTGGCTCCCCATTCACAAACACAGCTAAATCAGACTCCTCATGCACACATACAAAGCCTTGCACAACACTTAGCCAGCGTACCTGAACAACCGCATACACTTTCACCAGCCTGCTGGGCACCTATGCTCAGTCTCACTCTCATTCGCACACACCTCCGACATTAACAAAATTAGAGCAGGAGGTCGCTAGTTGTACTACATTGCACCCAAAACATGGAATTACCTCTCACAACATATCAGCGCTGCCTCTTCACTTCTGGAGTTCTGCAAGAAGCAGAAAGTCTAGGTCTTCGAATACCTCCACAGGGACCATTTGCCTACACACCTGTTCAAGCATCTGGATACCCTCACAGGTGATTAGTGCACTACACAAATCAACATAACATAACCATGTGAGTGAGAGTGGGAATGTGTGAGGCACAGCATGAGAGAATTATGAGAGGGAATGACAATGAGCGAGAGTAAAATGAAGTGCAAGTGACTGTCAGTGAGAAAGTATGAGTGAGACAGAGTAAGAATGAGTGCTAGTGAGTAATTGTGGGTAGTTAGAATATATCAAAGAGTGAGCGCAAGAGAGTGAATGGGAAACAATTAGAGTGAGTGTGTGAATGTAATTGAGCATGAGTAAGAATGTGGTGCTACGCTTGCAAGTTTGCTGTTGGACCTGGCATACTGAAGTTACTTTTTGACTTTTCAATACATCCATGACAAAACACTGGTGCTGGTTTACTGAAGGCAGTTCGTAGAATAATATCCACATTAGAAAAAGTATTGGTACTGGCATACTGGAGGCTATGTTTGGTATTATGGAACCCATGGTGAAAAACTAGCACTAGAAAACTAGAGATAATTCTTGGTGTATGTATGGCACACATGAAATTTGTTAAATTCACTAATAATAATAAATATGAGATTTCTAAAGCACCTGGTTACTCCATATGGAGTGTCCCCACGCTAGGAGATCAACCACCAGAGTACAAGTGATGAAGAGCTACTTAATTTGTCTAAAATGCCAGGTCTTAAGGTTTTTTGAAAAATCAGATCTGATTTTTCTATCCTCAGATCTAGCAGAAGAGTATTCTAAGTTCCTGGAGCAAACAAGCTGCCCAGATGTGCTCTTTTCCCCCTTGGAACTCCTGAAAGCCCAGCTTTGGCTGATCTGAGACACCTACGAGGTTGGTATGGTTTAACCAAGACATGAAGGTAGGTAGGGCCTTTGTTGTTCAGAATCTTATGGCAAAAGCAAAGAACTTTAAAGGATACTCTCTTACTAATTGTAAGCCAATTAAGTTTGGCGGGGCTGGGCCCAAGGGGGAGCGTGTAGGGATGTTCAGCAGCTGCCGTGCTGCAGAATTCTGTACCATTTGGATCATCCTTAGCCTACCTTCAGTGGCGCCCAGATAAAGTATTTTGCAGTAATCCAATCTAGAAACTAATAGCGCTTGGGTTACTGTCTTCCTAGTGGCTTCTGGAAGGAAGCCTACAATTTTCAGAACACCAAAGCAAATTCCTGCAGGTTGGATATCTGGCTGTCAAACGTGAGATTGTTGTCAAACCAGATCCCAAGGTTCTTGACTTTCTGCTTTGGGATCGGTACTGGCCGTAAGGTATCTGGCCACTGAGCAGTGGACCAGATTAAAGGTTATTTCCCCAAGAAAAGAACCTCTGTTTTCTCAGCATGCAGTTTGAAGCAACTGCGGTTCATCTATTCTGCTAGTTCGACAAATCAGGTTCGAAAACTGGCTGCCGAAGTTCTCTCATCGTTTGTAAAGGTGATGATACGTTGAGTGTCATCTGCGTAAGAAACAATTTTAATGCTGTGAGGTCCAGTCACATCTGCCAGGGGGCACATATGCAGATTTAATACGGTTTGCTAATCCCTGTGGCACCCCCTGCTGTAGGGGAAAGACCTCAGATGAACAAGACTGCTGGACAATCTGAAAGGTACGATTTTGAAGAAAACAAATCAGCCTTTTAAGAGTAAGGTCTGCAACACCTTCAGATCATAGATGTTCAGCCAGAAGGCCATGGGATACGGTTTTGAACACTACGCTCAATTCTAGCATTGTCAATGCTGCAGTCTTACGTTCGTCAGCAATGATTTAAAAGACTCAGAAGCTAGCAGCAGTGCAGATTCAGTACTGTACTGAGGACAAAACACTTCTTGAGTCTAATGCAGAAGGTCATTAGCCTCAATAACCCTCATCAGCTGCTGGTTTACATGTTTTTCCACCACTTTTAAGAAAAACGGAAACATGGAGATAGGCCTGAAATGTTCTGGTTTGGCTGGATGCAGAGTTGGCTTCTTCAGTAAGGGCATTACTGTTACGTGTTTCAGTTTCTGGGGGGCAGGCCTGTTCTAAAAGGTCGTTTAGGTAGATCCCACAAACTAAGTAGTATCACCTCCATTCCCCTCTCCAACATTGAGGGCGAGGCTGGATCAGCGGTGAACCCGATTTTAACTTTGGGTGCTAGAGCATGCAGCTCTTGCAAAGATCGAGTGTTAATATTAAGAAACCCTCTTGTAGAATCAGAGGGTACACGCCAAGTTTCAGGGCCAAATGTCTCTAGCTTCCTTGGGAAACCGAATAAGTCTTAGCAACTTTGTCTAAAACATATTGAGTGATTGAGTTGCAGTTTTCCACTGACGGAGTGATGTTAGGGGATAAACGCTCCAGGGAAGACAAAGATTTTACTATGAGAAAGAGTTTGCGGGATGAATTATGAGCATGCTCTACTTCATGAGCATAGTACTGACTGCGTAAGCCTGATCTGTTTGTGATATATCTTGCGCGCCTTATCACAGTTGTTTTAATCTACAAAGCATTGTTCCTACGCCATGGGTCGCTCTAGGCGTTTGCAAGTCTTCATTAATAGCAGAAGTTTATCACCATTCTGCAGATGGTTTGGAGCAGGTAACATCAAAGGTGCAATGCAGTCTAATGCTTTGCTAATCCAATTTTCTACTTGCAAGTTTGCTGTGTCTATGCAGTCTCTAAGAATTGGGCCGTTAGCACTCAAGGCTGCTGTTAAGGCAGCTGGGGTAACCCTGGATCACTTTCACATTTGTCAGTGCTGGCCACCTGATGGCATAGAGGTTGGAGCAGATACAGCAGTCTGAAAAGGAAGAAAAAAATGGTCTGACCATACCACAGGTATAGGAGGATCCACACTCGCACAAGCAGAGTTGGCAAATATAGGGTCCAAGATATGTCCTTGCTTGTGTGTAGGAGCGTGAATCATTTAGGTAAATTGGAATTCTTCTCAGTTATCAATGAGAGAAATAACCGATTGACACGTGGTATCCTCAAAATGAAGTTTGAGGTCGCCCAAAATTAGGAAATTAGAGTATCGTATCACATATCCAGGCAGAATATCAGCCAAAGCAGAGATAAACTGTGAGACCGGACCAGGCTGGCGGTAAATCAGAAACCCAGCTAACGTACAGTTACTGGATAATGTCACAGGAAGTAGTTCTTGACATAAGGGAGGACAATATTGGCAAATGGGTGGGGGCGACCATGACAATACTGTCCCTGACATACAAGCCGTACGTTTCGACATAAGAGTCAGGCTTGGCATATGCTACCATTTACTGCAAAATTATGACACAGGCAAATTGCATGTAATATTTGGCTTACAGGGGCAGGCATCACATATTTGGACACACATAAGAAAATGCTGGTCATGGCCAGTGGAGGTAACGTTTGATATATTGGGACACCTACAGCACATTTTAAGAAGAATGTGGTCAGCTCCTGGGAAGTGTGAGGTTTTATTGGCCTGGTATACCATGAAAGGGCTTGAAGATTTTATGAGCACCCTTTCTAAGTGTATGACATTAATGGGCAAATTGTGCTGTAAAATGTACTAACTGATCCATCCCACTTTCCTTCAAAATTCTATAGGGAAAGATCACAAAAATCCCCTGAAAAGAGGTATGGCTCACTTGATTCTCTTGCTCACTATAATTTAGAGGAAGTGGTATGCCCTACCACGTTCGGAAATCATGTCAGCACTCTAATATAGGTGATATCCAAAATAGACATTTGATTGTGTTATGTTGTCATATTAATCATGCAGCCGGAATTTTTGTGTTGTCAATTGATGTCTTCAGGGCTAATGTAAAATGACATCACTTCCTAGGAGCATTCAGGGTCAATGGTCATGTGACCACACTTTCTGTGATGTCAATGTCAGAGAGTGTATGATGTTTACTGTATTACCCCATGGGGTCACTTAAAGTTTGGCAAGATTGAAGAAGCATTTAGAGTAAGGAAGCTGCTGCTTAACTGCTGGTGGCAGTATGGGCCATTTCAGTTGTGGTCTATGAAGTGGGGCACCCATCTACAACAAAGTGCTGAGTAGGCAAAAAAAGCTTATGGTAGCCAGGATTCTGTTGAGGCACATTCTCCAGAGAGATCTTCCACAGGTATGCGGTAGTAACTAAATATGGCACTTGGTCCACTGTCAGCGGCAAAGGTCAGGGGCTTTGCCGGCTTGCCAGGCTGGCTTAAGTGAACCCGCTGAGGTGCAAGTGCTTTGGTGCATTGTGTGTTTGTCCGTAGTTTAGCAGTCAATGGGAGGATGTCTTTAGACATGCCCTTGCCCATCGAGTAAGAGAAGGGTGGAAGAAATATAGGGTTTCCCATCAAATGGAGAGGAGGGTGGTGTGAATCGTTTTGCCTCCTGCCCAGAACAGAGCGGAGTTCAAATGTTTGCGTTGTCTTTGCAGGTTTAACGTTAGGGGGTGTAAGGCTACCCCACTGCCTAACACGTGTGCGCTGTTAAAGTGAAACCTGATGCTTGGGGTCTTGCTGGACCGACAACTGCACTGGCCAGTGTCTGCCTTTCCTATGTCTTAGTGGCAGTTGTGCTTGTGATAAGGGGCAGTGTGAGTTGCTACTAGTCCCCTATAAAATTGTTCTCAAGGCCGAGCCTAGAGCGAGTAAATAAATAAAATAGTCTGATTGGGACTTGGGAGTTGGGATTAGCTGTGCTTTCTAGTTCAGTAGTTCTTAACCTGTGGTCTGTGGATCCCTGGGGCTGGGGGGGAGCAAAGCATACTCAGGAGCTTTGCAACTGTACAGAAAATTAAACAATTTTAACAGATTAATAAAGTGTACATAAATAAAGAAGCAAAATGTAAAATTTAAAAACGTTCTATAAATATGAAAGAACAGTTTTCCAGTTAAACTCATTGAACATGCTTAGGCCTGGGTCCCTGGCTTCCAGTGATGACTCAGTGGGATTCCCCACATTCCAATAATGATTCATTCAGGAGCCCCAGATTCGAGTAAAAATTAAATGGGTGTCCACAGAAGTCAAAAGGTTAATAACCACTTGTCTAGCCCGTTGAGGGTATTCCGATTTTTACCCTCTAATTCTGAACTGTGTTTTAGCTTGTCCTGAAACTTCTGGGTCCAATGTTTCCCTTTATTTGTGTTTCCTCTGTTTCCCAAACCAAAGGTTCTCGCATCATTGCTGTTTGATCAGATTTCGTTTGTTCATTTCATTAATGTTCTTATTAATTTGCTGGTTGGCATTAGGTTGGTGTGGTGAAACAAGGTATGCAAGGCCAGTAAACAGACTACAAAGAATTGCAATTCTAGAACCCTCGCTATCTGAGAAACCCATTGGTGAGAGGCTGTATAGGCCAATGTACCATTATGGTAGCTTTTATATAATTGGCTGTATTCCATTTTGTTGCTTCTCAGGTCTAGAATTTTCTTCTTCTGTTCTCCCATGATCATTTTTCATTCATATAGCAAACTGACCACCCCTCACCTCCCCACTGTTATCACTACACCTTCCCTCTCCTTCTTACATCATGGGTTATCCTTGATAGCATTAGCCACAAACTGAAATAAAAATTGTATGAAAAGGGAATATATATTTCTTATGAAAGCATTTCATGTACACAGAAAGTAGCAGAGAGTTTCTCTTGAGTTCAAGATTTTCATGAGTGGGATTATCTTTTATGGGATTTATTTGTAATCTTTCATATGATTATTGACTTTGCGTTTCATTGTCAACAGAGTGTGTCCAAAAATATGTAAGGGTAGGGCAAACTACACATACTACAAATCGTAAGACATCCACTATTATTTAGCTTGCTTCTCTTTTCCTCCTCTTCCACCTAACATTTTCACATATCCCCACTGGGAAAATGGCATACAGTTTGCAGTTGAGAGATGGATATTAATAGTAACAAGTTCAGAAGCATCTCTCTGTTTCTGTACAGTCCACCTGCGCAGAGCCTTGTTGTGTTCTGTCGCACCTTAACAGGTCGATGATACACCTAAGCTATTCTGTGATGTTGTTACACAAATGTATCTGTTTGTCTCAGTATTCAATATCTTGTCTTGTCACGGAATGTAAGCCTTTGAGATAATCTTTCTCGACATCAAAAACTGCAATGTCACCTCAAGCTCAGAATGTCTTTCTTATTTCCACGTCCACAGTGTTCTGCCAAAGAGGCAGTGTCCAACCCAGAAGAATAATAACTCTTCCACAGTTATTTTCTCGGAGGAGCCTTCTCATGATCCCCACAAAAATCTCCTGTTGCTGGACAAATGACAGGAGACTCCGTCCCCTGCATCCTCAACAATGAAACAACTAATCAGTCTGATCTAGAGACAGAGCCTGTCCTAATGTAGGGCTACTTTACACCAAGGCCCAGTTATGAGTTGCATATTACTGATGAGGTGCAAAATACGCACTTACCTATACCTTGTGGTAACACCCTACCAGTACAGCACGATTAGAAGGTAAATCCCTCAGAATGTGGAATAACTGTGCAGATCTGGAACTATCAACCAGAATTCCACACAGTGTTTCTTACTCTAGTGGTGTACCACACATTTATTTCCTGTTATAAGCAGTTGGTAAATATGTCCGGGGAGACACAGGTGGGATGCATGGGGAAAGGAAGTGGGCCACGAAGGAAGACTTTTCACAGCAAGGTGGCGCATTTAATACTCCCCCTTGTCTGGGTTGCTGTTGTATCCCAGGCCTAACACAACTTTACTATTTTTTTTTCTTGAGGGTCCAGTGTTCCTGCACCTTGTTTTATCCCGGATGAGATACTACTCTACCCAACCCATAATGAGACTTCTAAACACCAGCATCATCTACACATTCTCAGCCCATAATCACACCCTTGATACAATATATGTAATACCCCAAAAAAGTCACATTATTGATTTCACCGTGGCCCTAACTTTGAGTGTTTGAAATTTCACCAAGAGCAATAACTGCTTGTGAAATTTCACCAACTAAAATTCTGAGTGTCTCAGGGCAAACTGATCTGGTTTGCAGTCTCCTGCCCTGATAACTCTGAACTCAGAATGTGTATATGATGCAGGGGCTGGATCTGCGGACAGGAGCACAGTCCTACCCCCACCTGAGCCTACAGCAGTGAGGAGGGGAAGTAGACTCATCCTCTAGGCAGGTACAATTCTGCCTTAACCAATTGACCACTCCCTCCTCAGCACCCGCCCCTCCTACTCCGCTGTCACTTTCTGTGTGCTGCAAGCAGGCATATAATGTTAGAGGTTTTCTTCCCAGAGTACAGGGAAAATTAGCACGGAAAAGGATCCTTGTATTACTGTGACTCCGCAGCTACTCCCCAGTCTAGGGAGAAACTTGATCATCAGAATTAGGTGTATCGAAGACTCCAGTACCCTTGTGTCACCATACTAAGTTCCAGCATCCTCGTAATGAGGGCCGCAGGATAGTTCAATGGCAACTTGATTGCTGTCTTTGACTTGAGGATTCCACCAGGCTTCTCCCATATATACTGCCCCACAAAATACGGATAGCAGTTGAAATTAGCATTGAAATCAACTGTCTAAAGTCAAAACCAACTTAAAGTATTACTGAAAACCTGGGTGGTTACTAATTAGTCAAATGTTTTTCACATGTGCAGGCCCTACATTAGACTTAATATCTATACATATCATTATAAGCTCAGATCTTATGGTGCCACCGCAGGCAAGGTCTGATCACATGATAATTACCTTCCTAAATATGTTCTACAGTTGCACCTGTAAAACAAGTGAAACGATCAGCCTGTTCCAAGAAGACAGTACAATCACATAAATGAGGAAGCATTAAACAAGACAGAAAAAAGTTATACTAGACCTACAAAATCACTTGGGCCCCCCATACTCTGCACCACAGAATAACTACTTCACTCAAAACTCTCCTGAGATCAGAAAAAAAATAGTCAACAAACAATGTGAAAACTTGGAGCCTGAGTCCAGCCACCTGGAACTCCAACTCAGAAACACAAGGTTGACTGCAAAATGCAAAACAGGGGTATCAATAGAGCAAAAAAGTCCTTACTAGCAAATGTATCAGTTAAGAACCAAATCAAATTAGGAATCTACAGTGTGTGCCATCACCACCTCTCACCCTTCCCCCCACCCCCCCTCACCCTGTATATTTCTCTTGTCCTTCCACCGGATAGGAGTGGATCAAGTATCGAGGCCAGCCAAAGGATCATCATGCTGTAGTGCTTTCCTCTTATTTAGTTTCTAAGCACTAACATAACACAACAGAAATGCACTTCTGAGGTCAAAGAAGACTTTTATTCTTGTTATATGAATGACGAATTAGTAGCTTTCAAGTCCGCGTTAATCAAACAAAATATATCAGTTTGCAATATACACAGCAGGTTATATTTATAAGATATTGAATGCAAAGCAAAACAAATACTTCACCGTGTAGGAACTATTTACAGCTACATCTTTCTAAGGTCTGCAAGCTGATGACCCCTGTCAGCCGCGAGAAAGAGTGTCATCTACCCACACGGGATGCTGGCAGCTGGCGCCAAGCTCCAGCACGAGGTCCGGCAGATTCGAATCTGACTCTCTGCAGCCTGTTACATTCGTTACAAAGGTGTGCCCCCTCCTCTCAGACCTGGGAAACTGAGCAAGCCTTTTGGAGACTGGCCAGGTCTCCAAGACTACTCCTGTTCCCAAGCTCAAGGGAAGAGAAACAACGCCCATGTACTCTCTCTTATCAGGTCTAGTCTACTGTGAGAGCAAAACATCTTGGTTCATCTGGTGCAAAAACACAGCTTGGAAAAATACAGCTTGGATTCTCAACTGCAATGTCTAACTCCACGTTAAAGGCAATGGGCAGCTAACCTAAATATCAAATGCAATGTCATGTTAAAGGCAATAGGCAGCTAACCTAAATATCAAATGCAATGTCTAGTGTCATGTCAAAGCCAATAGGCATCTAAGCTGAATACAAAATGCAATGTCTTATATCATGTCAAAGCCCATAGGCAGCTGAGCTGAATACAAAATGCAATGTATAATATCATGTCAAAGCCAATAGGCAGCGGAGCTGAATATGAAATGCAATGTATAATATCATGTCAAAGCCAATAGGCAGCGGAGCTGAATATCATGTCAAAGCCAATAGGCAGTTAAGCTGGATACAAAATGCAATATATAATATCATGTCAAAGCCCATAGGCAGAATATCTAATAGCATGTCAAAGTCAATAGGCAGCTAAATTGAATACATCATGTCAAAGTCAATAGGCATGCAATGTCAAAGCCAATAGGCGGCTAGACTGGATACAGCATGTCAAATCCAATAGGCAGAATACAGAATGTAATGGCTAATGCAATGTCAAAGCCCATAGGCGGCTAAACTGAATACAGAAAGTAATGGCTAATGCAATGTCAAAGCCAATAGGCGGCTCAACTGAACAAAACATACCATGTGCTACTGGTGAACATTGAGCAACTAATATGCGCAGTGGTGAAACACAAAGTCATTGGTCAAAACAAAACTCCATCAAATAGCAGGACATTCCGCCCTTTGACCAATGAATTTTTGTTTCACATATCTCATATTTCAAACAAACAAAAAAAACATCAGCACAAAAAAACATTATGATCAAAGCAATCCCTGTAAAGCAATAGAAGTGAATTAACACATTGATTTCATAACCTTTCACATCAGATACATCTACATAGAAAAGACTGGGCAATTTTTTTTTTCTGAATGAGTCTCTAATTCAACAGTGTTAGCAATTTGATGTGGCATGAGTTCTACTCATGTAAAGGTGCACGGTCCACCTGAAAGGTTTGCTGGAAGGTAAGCAAAAGTCAGAGTTCCATACGAGAGGGGAAAAAAAAAAAAACACAGCAAACAAGTTGAACTTGAACTGAAGGCGCAGTTTGCGCAAAATGGATCCATGGTGCTGGCACTTTACTCAGCCAGGTTCAGGTTGGGGATTCGGTCCCTTCCCCGACCCCACACGCACACACCGGAAGGGGGACCACACAGCGCACTCAGGGACAGTGGCGAAACGTGGTCGGATCTGCAAAAGAAACAAGTATGACTTTTCTTGCAAATAACATTTTTCATTTAAACTGCACCCTTCCTCTTTCTTTCCCTGTTTTATAATCAGCAGGACGTTTTTGGGGCCCTTTGTTATATTCTCTGCAGGTTCTGGAGGGTCACTTGGGGCTTCAGCCCACACATCAGTACTGAGGTTTTTATCTGCTGCGCCACAGCTTCCCTTTTCTTGCACTGTCAGAAGGGCTGGGGCAGACTCATTCTTTACCAAACCTCCATTCACTGCACTTTTGCCAATTTGGGCCATTCTGTCTCCAATTTGTATGAATAAATCAGATTCTTTTCTAGGTATCAGCATAATTTCGATTTTTCCTTGGTAATTTGCAGCAATCACTCTCCCTAAAACCTGATCACTTTGCCATTTCTGTGTAACTTTCCTCTCCCCAACTGCTCTGTGACTGCTTGCATGACAGATTGCTTTTGTGCATGCTGCACAGTTTTTATCAAATCTAGGGGAATGGGCATCTCTCTCATCTCTGCCCACCTGTAAGTGGCTTTTTCTCTCAGCTGCTGGGGCACCCACTTAGCCATCCCCACTAAGGCAGAATTCTGGGTGTACACTTCTCTCTCTGCATTTTTCTCATTAACATACACGAATTCAAATGGTGCACACAGTTTCATCGGTAATTCTTTTATCTGTGGTACTCTAGCCCTGTCTTGCAAGTACCAGATCCATTGTATGATTCTAGCTAGGGGCACTATTTTCTTTCCTTGTTCATGATTTAAATGTACATAAGTATTTCCTTCTTGCACTGTGCAAAAACCTAAAGTCTGCATTATTTCATTTGCCAAATCACACGCGCGCAGCTGCATATAATTTTTCACAGTGACCATATACAAAAGTGTTAGGATTTCACTCAAATGAGGGCTTTTCTTTTTCCAAAAATCAAACAAGCTAATGAAACTCGGTGTCTCAGTGCAGCTCGGAGCTGTCTTAACCCCCTCATTACTGGAATGGGACAAGAAAGATTCTTCAAAAACAGCCCTTTTATAACTTTCAGTCGGGCTAATTTGCTCACGTAAATTCCTATTTTCATGTTCCAACTTCCTACATTTCTCCTGCATTTCTCTGTAAGCAGATAAAGGTATCCAGACCTTTCTGTCATCATTACTTCCAAAACACACGTTTTCTACATATATACAACGGGAATTATTTCTCAAAACAACATCAGGCATTTTAGCTACACATGCATTTTCTTCTGTAATTCCCCAAACAGAAAACAATTCACAGTTTTTCTTAGCACCATCAGGCAGTTCATCAACACATGTATTCTCAGACATGGTCTGCCGTGCTACTGTGATTCTCCAAACAGAAAACAATTTCTGTAATTCTCCAAACAACAAAAAAACAATTACACTTTTAAAGTGTGCACTTAGAAATCTACTAACTCGTCAAACCCCTTCTTAATCACCTCTTAATGACCGACACCCCACGACCTCTGGTACCAATTGTAGTGCTTTCCTCTTATTTAGTTTCTAAGCACTAACATAACACAACAGAAATGCACTTCTGAGGTCAAAGAAGACTTTTATTCTTGTTATATGAATGACGAATTAGTAGCTTTCAAGTCCGCGTTAATCAAACAAAATATATCAGTTTGCAATATACACAGCAGGTTATATTTATAAGATATTGAATGCAAAGCAAAACAAATACTTCACCGTGTAGGAACTATTTACAGCTACATCTTTCTAAGGTCTGCAAGCTGATGACCCCTGTCAGCCGCGAGAAAGAGTGTCATCTACCCACACGGGATGCTGGCAGCTGGCGCCAAGCTCCAGCACGAGGTCCGGCAGATTCGAATCTGACTCTCTGCAGCCTGTTACATTCGTTACAAAGGTGTGCCCCCTCCTCTCAGACCTGGGAAACTGAGCAAGCCTTTTGGAGACTGGCCAGGTCTCCAAGACTACTCCTGTTCCCAAGCTCAAGGGAAGAGAAACAACGCCCATGTACTCTCTCTTATCAGGTCTAGTCTACTGTGAGAGCAAAACATCTTGGTTCATCTGGTGCAAAAACACAGCTTGGAAAAATACAGCTTGGATTCTCAACTGCAATGTCTAACTCCACGTTAAAGGCAATGGGCAGCTAACCTAAATATCAAATGCAATGTCATGTTAAAGGCAATAGGCAGCTAACCTAAATATCAAATGCAATGTCTAGTGTCATGTCAAAGCCAATAGGCATCTAAGCTGAATACAAAATGCAATGTCTTATATCATGTCAAAGCCCATAGGCAGCTGAGCTGAATACAAAATGCAATGTATAATATCATGTCAAAGCCAATAGGCAGCGGAGCTGAATATGAAATGCAATGTATAATATCATGTCAAAGCCAATAGGCAGCGGAGCTGAATATCATGTCAAAGCCAATAGGCAGTTAAGCTGAATACAAAATGCAATATATAATATCATGTCAAAGCCCATAGGCAGAATATCTAATACCATGTCAAAGTCAATAGGCAGCTAAATTGAATACATCATGTCAAAGTCAATAGGCATGCAATGTCAAAGCCAATAGGCGGCTAGACTGGATACAGCATGTCAAAGCCAATAGGCAGAATACAGAATGTAATGGCTAATGCAATGTCAAAGCCCATAGGCGGCTAAACTGAATACAGAAAGTAATGGCTAATGCAATGTCAAAGCCAATAGGCGGCTCAACTGAACAAAACATACCATGTGCTACTGGTGAACATTGAGCAACTAATATGCGCAGTGGTGAAACACAAAGTCATTGGTCAAAACAAAACTCCATCAAATAGCAGGACACATGCCCTGCAGACTGCTGAAATATTTCTTTCCAGTACTTGCTGTCTATCCTAACAACATACTTAAAGCATCCATTACATAACCACCTATTATTTAACCTGTCATTAGGTACAAGGAATATAGAACGCGTTGGCTAATATCAGGGAAGATCTCATCATCAGCCTAAAGTGAACACAGGCCTTCTTGACACTCTTCAACTTCTCTGGTGCCTGTGACACCACACCACACAGTTTTCTACACCGAATGGACCTACTTGTCTGATGCAACTCTGTAGTTGGTTTATTCTATACTTTCCATTGCATTAGAAGAAACATTGATTTAAAGAATGGCATGGGCGATCCCTCAGATCTGCCCTCTCCCCTCCAGTTCTAGAGTTTAATGTTTCTGTTGCGTTGCATACTTGCGGATTATCAGGGCCACGTCCAAATGTATAGAGAGAGCAAAACCACATCTGTCTCATGCAAGATCCAAAAAATCATTATGAAATGCAAGAAACATTCTGTGACTGCTCGCAACCCACCATGGCTCAGCCTACCACCCGCCTCCTAGACACCTCTTACTGTGGATCGCAGGTAGGTACAATTCTGTGTGAGAGATTTCCAGTGTTCATGGACAGTACTTTTTATTATTTTTTGCTACCTGGCACGTAGCCAGATCATACTGAAAAACATCATTCAACTTTACTTTTATTTATGTTTTTTACTGCCTGTAACGTGTGCAAGTCAAATTGAGAAATTTTGTCCAGCGTCACAAGGGCTGAAATGTCAAGATTTTACCTGACTAATAGGAGTAATAAAATAAGCATCCACCCATAAAATATAGCGGATTTAAACGGTATGTGCAATACAGCATGAATAAATAGGATATTTAGGAATAGTGAAAAAAAATGGGCAACGAAATGGAGAGCATGAAATAAAAATACTACAAGAGGTTTGGGCCACAGTAACAGAACACACAAATGTAAGCGTAAAAGTACAATGATCTAAAGCAAGAAATAATAATTAGATTAAAAAATAGAATAACTAGGAAAGAACAAAGTAGAGGCGTGGTCAGATAAGTAACACAAGTAGTACACTGAATAGCAAGAATAGAATGCAAAAATATAGCAAAACAGTAAAAAATGTGGAAAGCAACAGAAATGTTACTGTACTTAGGTCGACAGTATTGACCTCCAGAAGTGTTGCATTCTCCTACTTCTCCTAGCACTACTCCATCACAGAGTAAGTATATATTTTCCATTCTTAATTCCATCCCTACATATTATTATTTATTTATGTGTGCAGTTTTCTGTAATGTAAACTTGGCATATGAGGAAGGGAAGCTCGAATGAGTAAGACCAGTTAGTTGGGGCAAGGGAATGGGGTAGAAGGAAATAAACTCAGCCTAATACAGTTCAGACATTGTTCAGTAAATCCATGAAGGACTTTTAGAATAGACAAAAGCAAGCTGAAGAGGTAATGGATGGTATCAGTGGAGGGGTACAGAAGGTCAGAGAAGTCACTGATATTGGAAGGAATAAAGGTCAAGAAGAGGAAACTAAGTGTAAGGTATTGAATACAGAGTATAGAGGCGGTAAGATCAATCTTACAGTGGCAGTAGGGAAGGTTTTCCTTACGTACTAAGCGGTGCTTAGCAACAGTTACAGCTTGGAAATTCAAGGAGGAGTTGTTCAACAGCCTTTACCAAAATGTCTTTGTCCCTTACCTAGGCTTACCATGTGACCAGGTAGTTGAGATCTTTTTATGGTGCAATATAGTGACCATGTAGCAACCACACACTGAACTAGAATTATAAACACTATCAAATAAATTATGTGATAATCAATAGACACATAGTTTAGAAAACTTGATAGGAAGACACTGAATGCAATTGAGAAAGAGAACACAAAAGAAAAAAATGGAGCATGTCAAATGGAGTTAGCGATTACCAGGAGCAAGAGTAATCATAGGTACATAACAAGCATAACCAAAACTAGAGTTTCAAAAGAGAAAGAATAATGAATATAAGAATAGTCAGAAATAGAGGAAGATATAACCACAAGCAAATCTTGCAGTTAAAAATGTAACCATTTGATGACACAAAAGAGAAGTTGAAAATACATATTGGGTATTAAAAAGTAGTAGAGCAAACAAAGATTGAAGGAAATGGAGCAAGAAAGCATGACAGTCCGTAGTGATCCTGTGAATAAATACTTAACATCGCATTCTGCCTAGGTCAGTCGTATACTCTGTCACAGGACTGCAGTTAGTGGCTCTTGGACGGTGTCTCGAGCTGTAGAAAAACAGGTTTACAGTATACAACGACAAAGGAACAGAAGTAGTAAAGGCACAGACTACCGAATCAAGGCATGAAATAACAGGACAAAGCTCAAAGAAATAGTTAGAATGGAAACATAGCGCTAGGAATAGCACAGCAGACAGCGCATTCTATAAGAAAGTGAGCATGAAGAATTAGAGCTGCCAGTGCAAAGACTAGCACTAAATCGTGGAACGTAGTAATAATATCCAGGAATTAAATAATTGAAAGATACCATACAAATATAAAGCACATTGGATTAGTACAAAAACGTGAGCACAAAAATATACTACAGGGTACAAAGCATGCAGAAGTAGTGTCATGAATCACAAATAAAACTGCATAATTAGCAAGATAAAAGATATCTAAAGCACGCAGTCACGATCAATAATGGCACGGGTAACTAAAACAATAAGTTTTGGGATTTAATGCAAGAACTAACAAAAACTATTAAATGCAGAAATTGAGCCTGTAAAATAGCAATAGGAGAAGCTAGACAGTACACTGAAGTATTACGACGGAAAAAGGATAAACATAGAAATAAAGCATTCAATAGAGCAAAACGTCTATCCGACACAGAAGGAGGCACCAACCTATCAAATGAAGCACATATAAATTAGGCAAACACATAGAAGACACAAAGCATATAGCTGCCTTTTTTTGCATATAATAAATTATTATTTTATTCCACACATAAGGCCTAACATCATCTTGGGCTTCAATCGATAATGTATTGAGTACATTATTATGATTTCACAGAACAAATTATGTTGACCACATCTGAGGTTAATATTTGCACCTCTACTTTTTCACTTCACAGGTCATACTTTGAAAATCACTGGCAAGACTATCTGAAGAAGAGAGATCTTTTTGATGGCACAAGACCTGCTGTGTTCCCAGAGGCCTACGGTGTGGCAGAGCGGGACAGTTTCTATAAATCGGTCAGCTACAGCGGCTGGGGTGGGAGCAGCGGTCATGATGCCCCCATGATTGCATACGATGCCATTCTAGGTGCGGGCGATTCATGGAAAGAGCTAGCAGACCGTGCATTTTTCCATGGTGGTGATAGTGACTCCACGGCTGCTATTGCTGCCTGCTGGTGGGGGGCCATGTATGGCTTCAAAGGTGTAAACCCTGCCAATTACAAAAATCTGGAATATCGCAAGAGGCTGAAAGCAATGGGACAGGCTTTGTGTAATCTCTGTTAAAACGAGGGTGGCTTAAGGCAGAAAAATAATTTCTCACAGATGCTAAATGTCTGCTCTTTGAACTTTTAAACACCCTGATGCCTTTTTGAGTCTGATTCGCTAGCAATTTACAGTCAAACTGCTGCACGTCATCGTTTTTTTCTGCTACTTTGTCATAATATTGATTACTTCAATAAACTTGATTAATGTTAACAGTTTGTTTTTGTGTTTTTAAACAAAGTAAATTTAGGGGATGTGACGCTTCTTCTCGTTCTCACTCTCACCACCGTCCGAATTCGCGCGCAAAAGCCATGTACACATATTCCCCTACCCACAACAGGGAGCTGACTGTCGAGGGACGGCATGGCTAAGCCTGTTGCTCAGAAACCACGCTCAGGATCAGGCTGCGACGAGGCCATGCTGCACAAATTGGCGATTGGTACCGACTGAGGGTCCCAGAAGTGTAAGAAGCTCATAGACCAGATTGATGCCTCTGTGGGTGGTAATATAGCCTGGGGACCTGCTCCAGCTGTAGTGCTAAGCCCTGCCCTTGGCCTTAGACAGAGTCAGGGTGGACCGGGAGATCAGGGGCAATAGGAGTGCGGAGGCATGGCCAGGACTGCTGAATTGAAACTCTGAGTGAAAAGGCGGGAGGCGCTGCATCACCAGACTCCCCCTCCCCCAACCCCTCTGATGACAGACTCTGGAGCTGAAGGTAGCAGTGGATTTCCCAGTGGGGCTGGATGGCTGACCAGGGGAGGGCCTGCAGGTGAGGGTGCTGAGCGAGAGAGGGACAGCTCTAGTTGTGGTGGTGGAGTGGAGAGAGTGCTGGACAAGTGTGGGCACCTGTGACTCCCAATGAGTCAGAGGTGGCCTGGGAGACTGGGGCCCCACTAGGCCACATACTACACATACAGCATGTTGGATTGAGGCATGCAGAAGCGCTGGCAGTCTTGATATTGGATGATTGGTAGGGCAGTGCGCTGAGTGAGGTGAGCGGGTCACCCATACGAACAGAGCAGGTGTGACCGCTTCCTGGGCCTGCCACACAGTGCATGATTCATGCGTACTGGGGGGGGGGCGTGCTGCACCAGTGCGGTGCTCCAGACCAGTAAGATTTATAAGAGCATTTTGCTAATTTGAGGCATAGCTACAGCCAACAAGACAGATCCTCAGGGCACTTGCTGCAGGTCCCCTGACACAGCCACCAGTGTATATCTTCCATGATCACACCCATGAAAAGGCATTTCTAACTGCTCATGTAAACCATGGCGACTACAAAATCCAAAAAGAATGCAAATGTCAGGGACATTCTGACAGTGTCTGCACAGCAAAAACCGCTAAAGATGTGCCCCAGCCATCAGATCGAGGGACAGCACAGCTTCTTCAATTAACTGCTGAGAAAGAGCCCCTCACTAAAATGCTCATGGAATCCTTATTTGGCATCGGCGGGAAGACATTCAAGCCATTAGGCAGAACTTGATAAAGGAACTGAGAGGTCAAGCAGGATTTGACAGATATTGGCACCAGGGTCTCAGCGTTAGAAGACACCAGAGATGCAAGAGAAGGTGAGATAGAGATGCTAAGTGAGGAGGTTCTGGTACCAACACAAAGATATTGAGGTCTATGGGGAAGATTTAGACAGCTGCTCCAGGAGATAAAACATCCACATGAGAGGAGTTCCACTTAACACAGAGGACCAGAATCTCACCCACTATGTGCTTTCAACACATCTTAGCAAACAATAATGATGCAGCCATTGAAAGTGAAAGAGTACACAGGTTCAGTCATAGATGCACATCAGGTACCAGAGTGCCGGACATACAGGCATGCATCCACTGCTTTTCCGTGAAAGAAGATAGCCTCAAAGCCGCCTGGGGTAAAGGGCTAGTAGATTTTCAAGGACACAGGGTCTCCCTGTTCCAGGATCTCCCACCAATCATCCTCCAGAGGTGCAGGGACGTTCAACTAGTTACTGACTTTTGCCAGAAACAAGGCATTAAATATGGCTGGGCCCAATCCTTCAGGCTTATTTTCACTTGGCAAAATCGGCTTAATCTCCTTCAATCCCTCCCTTGTTGGGCCTAGAGATCGAGGCTGCATCCTTGGACACACCAGGAATCTCTCCGCCAGCTGCACCAGCGATGGAGAAAAGTGACCTAGGGGCTAAGACACTAAAACCAAACCTTTGGCGATAGCCCCAGAGCATAAAGCAGTTCTAGATAATGTGCAGCAACAGGATGTCTGAGAGTATGACTGATATCCTTTATTCCTAATCTAGGGTCTCACCCATTGCTGAGAGAAATTGGTCTTGGGAACTGTACGCTTAGCAAGATGATTGGGAACCAGGGGGTAGCAGGATTGAGAGATTAACAGACCATGACTGACCACGTCACTCTACTGATTACAGTATTTTCTGGTAATCTGCCTCTGATAGCCGATTCTGGACTATTAATGGGTGATTTGAAAATTGTTGTCATTCTGTGTATGCTTCTACTTTTTCAGTTCAACAATGTCTAGAAGGAGTTTGTTTGACCTCTACTCCAAGCCCCTTATTACTGCACCATCCACTATTAAAATCGTTCATATTCCACAAGAGGTTCACTTATACTTTGTGGAAAAGCTTGCCTTGCTACCATACAGGGAGTGCAGAATTATTAGGCAAATGAGTATTTTGACCACATCATCCTCTTTATGCATGTTGTCTTACTCCAAGCTGTATAGGCTCGAAAGCCTACTACCAATTAAGCATATTAGGTGATGTGAATCTCTGTAATGAGAAGGGGTGTGGTCTAATGACATCAACACCCTATATCAGGTGTGCATAATTATTAGGCAACTTCCTTTCCTTTGGCAAAATGGGTCAAAAGAAGGACTTGACAGGCTCAGAAAAGTCAAAAATAGTGAGATATCATGCAGAGGGATGCAGCACTCTTAAAATTGCAAAGCTTCTGAAGCGTGATCATCGAACAATCAAGCGTTTCATTAAAAATAGTCAACAGGGTCGCAAGAAGCGTGTTGAAAAACCAAGGCGCAAAATAACTGCCCATGAACTGAGAAAAGTCAAGCGTGCAGCTGCCACGATGCCACTTGCCACCAGTTTGGCCATATTTCAGAGCTGCAACATCACTGGAGTGCCCAAAAGCACAAGGTGTGCAATACTCAGAGACATGGCCAAGGTAAGAAAGGCTGAAAGACGACCACCACTGAACAAGACACACAAGCTGAAACGTCAAGACTGGGCCAAGAAATATCTCAAGACTGATTTTTCTAAGGTTTTATGGACTGATGAAATGAGAGTGAGTCTTGATGGGCCAGATGGATGGGCCCGTGGCTGGATTGGTAAAGGGCAGAGAGCTCCAGTCCGACTCAGACGCCAGCAAGGTGGAGGTGGAGTACTGGTTTGGGCTGGTATCATCAAAGATGAGCTTGTGGGGCCTTTTCGGGTTGAGGATGGAGTCAAGCTCAACTCCCAGTCCTACTGCCAGTTCCTGGAAGACACCTTCTTCAAGCAGTGGTACAGGAAGAAGTCTGCATCCTTCAAGAAAAACATGATTTTCATGCAGGACAATGCTCCATCACACGCGTCCAAGTACTCCACAGCGTGGCTGGCAAGAAAGGGTAAAAAAAAAGGAAATCTAATGACATGGCCTCCTTGTTCACCTGATCTGAACCCCATTGAGAACCTGTGGTCCATCATCAAATGTGAGATTTACAAGGAGGGAAAACAGTACACCTCTCTGAACAGTGTCTGGGAGGCTGTGGTTGCTGCTGCACGCAATGTTGATGGTGAACAGATCAAAACACTGACAGAATCCATGGATGGCAGGCTTTTGAGTGTCCTTGCAAAGAAAGGTGGCTATATTGGTCACTGATTTGTTTTTGTTTTGTTTTTGAATGTCAGAAATGTATATTTGTGAATGTTGAGATGTTATATTGGTTTCACTGGTAATAATAAATAATTGAAATGGGTATATATTTGTTTTTTGTTAAGTTGCCTAATAATTATGCACAGTAATAGTCACCTGCACACACAGATATCCCCCTAACATAGCTAAAACTAAAAACAAACTAAAAACTACTTCCAAAAATATTCAGCTTTGATATTAATGAGTTTTTTGGGTTCATTGAGAACATGGTTGTTGTTCAATAATAAAATTAATCCTCAAAAATACAACTTGCCTAATAATTCTGCACTCCCTGTATACACTAACCTATATCACACATTAAGACTGTCAGAATTAATGTCAGAGGTCTCAATAGCCCTGTAAAGAGATGAGCAATCCTATTGATGTTAAAAGGAACCAAGTGTGACATATGCTTATTACAGGAAAATAACCTCCTCTCTAAAGATTGGCACAGACCCAGATCAAAATGGTTCCCTAAACAATATCTCATCATCGGGAACAACAGAAAATTGGGTGGGTAGGCATACTAATTTCAGCTTGCTTTACTGAGCCTGTAGGCGCCAAGGTCTCCAAGGAAAAATGGAGGAGAAAACTTCTCACTTGGAAAACATGCATGCACCAAATTCAAATCAGGAGAACTTCCTTCTCTGAGCCAGACACAGGATAAAATGTTCCGATTGGTGAGGACTTCAACTTATCTCGTCATGTCAATGAATTAGACTGGTTGGGACAAAGGCTTAGTGAGACAGGAGCCCTCACGTGAAAGGGACTGGAATGGATGGGGAGGATGGGCTAAAGAGATATCTGGAGCCACCAAAACCCCACCCTCAAAGGCTACACTTAATATTTTGCTTCCCATAAGTCAAAATCATGCTTAAACTACTTTTTGGTGACACCTGCGTTGCGAGTTGAAAGATTGGAAGTCAAAATACACCCCATGGTGATATGAATCAAGCTCATATCTCACTCACAATGCACATTACACACATTACACGGCCACCTGGTCCCTTGAGACCAAGGGAGTGCACACTACGAGATGAGGAGCACGAGCAGCTTTAACACACCTCTGGGAGGAAAATGAGCGGTACAACATGTTTCGCAGTATGCTATGAAACTCATTGAAAACTATAAAAAGGGGCTGTTTCATAGCAATAGCAGCCAACGATAACAGGATACGTAGAGAGAAACGGGCACAACTGGAACAGGAATTAGTAGAGGTAGAAAACGTCCAAAAGTGTATGGGGGCTCCCAAAACAAGGTGATGCTTAGTCGCTGCCCGAACACAACTCTGTCTCTTTCGTCAAGGCAGATCGTAGTATCCTATTGAGACTTAAGCACTCAGTTTATGTGGAAGGAAATAAGCCAGGTAAATTACAAGACCAATGTCTACACTCTTAACAAAGAAAAGATAGAATACATATCAGAAGCCACTGGAAATGATGTTTGGGGGGGAAGGGCTGTATTGCCGCCACCTTTGGGCACTGTCTCAGAACTCTGTCCCTCAAGACCTGAACAATGTTAACTTAACCCTCTATCTCTCTAGAGCAGCCGTACCAATATGACTAGAGCCACAAATAGAAAACCTGGAGGAACTGATCACAAAAAGAAGTGAGAATAGCCATAGCCAGAGTAAAACTCAACAAAGGCCCGGTCCTGATGGCTCCCCAGCATACACTTACAAAATCTTATCACAAACTTGTTCAATTCTTTTCCAGAAAGAGGAGCTCTTGCCCCCTCCATGCTCACAAATATACCCATACCAGACAAGGACTCAGCTCATTGCGCATTACACAGGCCCATTTCCCTTATTAACTTAGATGCAAAATATTTCTTCAGCATTTGGCAGCCAGGCTTCACCCACATATTCTGGGTCTGGTGGCCCCGATCAATCAAGATTTATCCCTGCAAGTTGATGCTCTTATAATATATAAAGACTTTTCATTTAATGGACAAAGTACACAGGTCACATATTATCACCTTCTTTCTGGCGGTAGACACTTAAAAATAATTCAGCCGAACATACTGGCCTTATTTGATGGAGGTGCTTTGGAATTTGGTTTCGGGGAGAGATTAAATACAGATATGCCTCCAGAGGAGCCAGATCACACACAGGGAGTCCGGTCTGCACCATTTCCAATTCAGCACGGTAGACAGTAGCAAAAATGTTCTCCCCACTCCTCTTTGCCCTATATATAAAGCCTTTCACACAAATCATGGGTTCACCCTCGCATTCATAATATCTCTTATGGTAAGGAGGCGCTCAAAATAAGCATGTATGCTGCTGATGTGATAATTGCATTAAAAGACCCGACTCTCTGACTTCTGACAATGGTGGCTGAACTGCGTACATTAGGGGAGATTTCTGAGTTGAACCTATATTTATAGAAATCTTACATCCCCAACCTCTTGATTCCCGCTCCCCAGATAGAGACTTTTGCAAGCAATTCCTGAACATGTGGTCTCATTGGTCTATTACTTATTTGGGGATCTAACTGGCACCCATGTTGGTATCCACGGTTAATATCAACTACCAAAATCTGTTAGGTCAAACCCTTGAAGTTCTCAAGGTATGGTCAAAACACAGCTTATCCTGGCTGTATGGAATTGCGGCAATCAAAATGGCAACATTTACCCGGTTGCTATTTGTATTTCAGTCACTCCCTATGCAATCTCCCCCCTGGTTTTCTTTCCACACTGCATAGGGAAATAAACTCTTTCAAATAGAGGGAAAAAGAAAATGTGGATTTCACTCTTACTCACCATCGCACTCAGGAGGGAGGCCTGGGAGTCCTCTGGGTGACACAATATTATCAAGCTGCCAACATTTTCCTATGGCAGAATGATCCAGAGACTGATCGGAGAAACACTGGTGATTCATGGACTAGCAAGTAACCGGAATAGATATTTGGAAGGTGCCTTGTCTGGCTAGGGGACATAGACCATGGGGCCTCTATTCATAATTTTCAGTCCAGTAATCATTCTGGCCTCATGCTCTGACCAATTCAGTGCATGGCAAAGGATGGGTTTCACACACATAGGAGATGTGATAGGCACAGAAGGAGTACTGACCTTCAAGCAATTCAAGAATGAATAGGGATTGCCCAAGTCAGAGTACTTACTCTACGCATAGGTGGGACAATGGGTCACAAACAAGACCGTCACATAGGCAGCTAGCCCATACTTGAAACAGCAGAAAGGTGGTTGCTTTCAAAGAATAGTAACAAAAGAATTCTCTCTGAAATATACTCCCTCTTACAAGCGGTCATCTCCAACCCCAGATTTAAGGGAGAAGTGCCAACCGGGATATACCTTCTCGGATAGAGAATGGGCAGATATTTTACAAAGGACGTGCAAGACTGTTTGCTCAGTGGCGGGCAGAGAAACTATAATTAAGGTACTCGTACTATACACATGCACAACTCCACAGATGGTATCCCCAGAAAACTGAAAATTGTTGAGGATGTGGTAGCACAGGAATACAGATTCTCCTGCTGGGGCACTTCTCCAAACTGACCAGATACTGGGAAGGAGCCCTTGACAGCCTAGACAAGATAATGGACAATGAAATACTCCTGCTTCCCAGCATACACACTTCTGGGCCTCCCAAATAGCCTAACATTTCTATCGCACTCAATCAGGGGCAGGCAAATTGTGCTGGCAATTTGTGTGGCTACACAAACTATACTAGCCAACTGGGGAACTGACAGACACCTACCCCCAAAATACAAAGCCTGGCTCCATCAGATTTAGGACTTGTGCATGGAAAAACTATCTATTACTCTGGATTCCAGCAGCAGGGAATTTTCTATTATTTGGTCTCCATTCATTACATTCCTCTCATTGGAATTTAAAGAAATAACTTGCCCCCTATACCTGCGAATTTCACACATTAAACAGACCAATGCGCCCAGCAATGATTAGCTGTAACTGAATACTTTGAACCTGCATCCCCTTGACGTCATTGGATTGCATATATACACATATCAATGCATAGGAACTCGATGAAGAGATGAAAAGGATAGTAGAATAACTCCAGCGATCTATACTATGTGGTTAATTAATTGTTGTTTGAGGGAGTAGGGCAAGGAAGAACCATGCAGTCCGCCTCCGTCATCATTCTCAGCCAGGCTCTGGGATATACATTAAGTACTTGTACTATATTATTTGTTCTACGTTTTTCTTTCTTGAAAATCAATAGAGGATTGATCCATTACACAGGTAATTTATAAATCAAGCATTGACAAAGCAACAAGGTTTGCCATTTATGTCTGCACATGTGTGCATTCACTATACAAAATGTCCTATTACTAACCGGTAATCATTACTCCTGGCCCTTTAGTCCTCGCCCCATTCTTTACTTATAGAGAGAAACTCTCTCTGTGACAACAACAAGAAAACAAGGAATGCTATAATCCCGTACCATACACCCTCCCACCGGGATTACTTAATACTTACCTTCCCCGCATTCGTTCTGAACTACCAAGCCCCCTGAAACATGAAGGCGAGTTGTCGGGAGGGAGGGTGGGGTGTAATGAATGGGGTGAGGACTACAGGACCAGGAGTAATGAAGATTACTGGTAGATAATATGCCTTTACGCACAGGTCCCACCAGTCCTCCTCCCATATATCACTTATGGAGAATACCCAAAACAAAAAAAACAGCCTTTACTAAACAGGACACAAACATCAGAAGCAGCACCCAAAAGTAATTTGTTACACAAAGAAATAGTCTGAAACACAGCCAAGCCAGGAACAGACAGCTTTCAAAAGCCCTAACTCAGAATTTGTCTTCTTCCCCAAACACATTTTGGAAACAGTATTGCCGAACAAAAGTATTGGAGGCAGCCCAGGTAGCTGTCCAGCAAATCTCAGAAATGGAAACCCCCCCTAAATTAAGCCCAGGAAGCTGCCATGCCCCTCGTTGAGCACTTTTGGACCCCACCAGAGGAGGAACCCCAGACAAAGAATATGTCAATTATATAAGCTGCTTGATCCATCTACTGATAAACAAAGAGGAAGCCTTGTCTCCCCAGAGGAGGTGGCAAAAGAAAAAAGGAATCAGACCTCCGGAAAGACCAGGTCCGCTCCAAATAGACCTGCAAAGCCCGCTTCACATCCAACAAGGACCAATACAAGCCCCCCTCACCGTCAGACCAGTCAACCAACGCAGGCAAAACTACCTCTTGGGAACGATGAAACTGAGAATCCACTTTAGGAACAAAAGCCTCCTCTAATCTCAATACCACCCTATCCCCACAAAAAAACAGGAAGGAATCCCTAGACATCAGTGCCTCCTGCTCACTAATGTGCCTGGCACTAGTGACAGCCACCAAGAAAACCACGTTGAAGGTGGCAAACTTAATGTAAGCCACCTTCATTGGTTCAAAAGGGGCAGCTATCAAAGCCCTCAGCACCAATGGCAAGTCCCTTAAGGGAAAAAAGAGGCTTTACCAAGGGCATTGAAAGGGAAAAACTATGCAAGTACCTAGCCATCAGGTCATCCACATCTGTCACGTTACCCCAAGGAGAGTGAAAAGCCTTGATGGCAGCCCACAGGGCCTGTAAGGTAGACACAGACAAACGCTTCTCAAAGCCCTCCCATTAGAAATGAAGCACACTCATTAAAGAAACCCTCCATGGGGGACAACTGCAGAGGATCGCACCAACTTTGGAAACTACCCCAATGACTGGCATATGAATTCAACATAGAAGGCTTACGGGACTGCTGGATAGCTATGACCAAGTGACGAAGGACCCCCTTGTGCTGCAACCTCCTCCTCCCAACTTCTAAACCGAAAGACAAAGCCACAAGAGAACCAGAGATGGAACCAACCGCAGAGGGGAAAGGAAGCTGAACTGCTATCAGTCTCAAAACAGGAAACCAAGATCGACATGGCCAAAACGATACAACCTGAATTACCTCCCAGGATTCCCCCATTAACCTAGCCAGAAACCTGGGGATGAGGGCAATCGAAGGAAAGGCATACAAAAGTTTACTGGGCCAGGGAACCGTCAGAGTATCAACCCCCCAGGCACCCTCCTGCCAGGTGCAAGCATAAATACGGGGAACCTGAGTATTGAGCAGGGAAGCAAATAGGTTCAGGAAGGGTTCCTTCTGCACACCTGTAGAAACTCCAGGGAGGGAGGAAAAAACAAATGAGGGCACCTACGACCCAATTGTCCACCCCCCACACATGAACTGCCACCAAGGACTGAAGATGCCTCTCCCCCCACTGGAACAAAGGCAGAGCCACCACGATGAGGGACCTAGAATGGATCACCCCCAGTTGTTTAGATATGCCACTGTCACGTGGTTGTCCAAGTGCATCACCAAGTTGCGCCCCATCAGAAGATGACGAAACCCCATGACTACCCTGAAAACAGCTATCAGTTCCCACCAATTGGAGGGGCGTCCCTTCTCCTGAAGAGACCACTGAGCCTGCATATACCAGTCCCCAAAGGTAGCTCCTTAACCAAAGGCACTGGCATCCGTAGTCAGGTCTAGAGGAGGATCTGGCTGTATTGGAACAACTCTGGAGATACTAACCCGCACAGTCCACCACTCCAGCTCGGGAGGAATCTCTGGATAGAATAGGAACCTGCCTCTTGAAGTCCCTGGAGCGTGGATCCCAACAGGATAACAGATGGACCCACAAAGACGTGAGTGAAACTGAGTCCAAGGAACCATGAACACTGCAGCTGGCTTGTACCCCAACAAATGAAGCCACTTGTAGACTGGAACTGACGGCAAGGCCATCCCCTCCTGAGCCAGAGACAGAAGACCCAGGGCCCTGGGAACAGAACTAAACACTCTGTTGAGGTTTGTGCAAAACCATGCCCCAATAAACTTCAGATCTTGAGACAGAACTAGCTGGCACCTCTCCCAGTTCAACAGGAACCAATGATCCCTGAACGTGGCACACACCACCTGGTGATCCCGCAGAAGAAGCTCTCTCGAAGTGGCATGATCTAGCCAATCTTCCCCAGAGATGGAAAGAGGTGACCGGGGGGGCACCACCTTGGTAAAAAACCTCTGAGCTGAGTGAAGGCTGAAAGGACCCTAATCTGTTAATGAATCCCCTGAACACAGAACCGCAGAAACTGCTGGTAGAGAGGATGGACTGGGGCATGGTAATAAGCGTCTTGCAGATCCAAGGTGCACATCAGATGATCCTTGACCATTAATGAAATGATCCTCTGCAAAGTCTCCATCCTGAAGGGGACATGACGCACAAACTTGTTTAGGGCTTCAAGTCCAACACCAGTCAAAAGCCCCCAGTAGACTTCACCACTTAGAAGATGATGGAATAGAACCCTTTGTCCCACTCCAGAGGAGAATTGTCCAAAATAGCCTTCTTCTGAAGCAGAGAGCATTCCTGTGCGATAGTCTCTTTTCAGAGAGTTGGAGGGCCAAGAATTCGGATGCACCCCTAAAGAAGGGGGGACTACCCCAAACTCGATCTCATGGCCGTTGCAAAACGTCCAACACCCAGGCATCTGAAGTAGACTACATCCAGGTCTGGAGAAAATTTTGCAGACGACCCCAGACCACACCGTTCTGCACTCCCAAATATTCAAGACTTTGGTTTCTTATCTCGACCCCTTCCAGCAGGAAGCCTCCTGACAAACTGTCTCCATGAAGGAGGAGAAAAAAAGAGACTTGTGTCTGGAAGGCTGTCTGTCACCAGAGACCGACTTCAGTGAGGGGGAACTCCACTTGGTACTCGATCTGCTCCAGCAACCCCGAGCAGACAGAGGACTCATCCAGGGCCCTATACAGGGATTTCAGATCCAGAGTCAGGGATTGGGTCACATACGTGCCATAGATGCCAGCCCTAAGAGCCCAATGAGCAAATGAGTACACCTTCTTTAGGGACCCAGCCACCTTCTCGTCTAAAGAGTCCTTGATAACTGCATCCTCAGCCCAGGATGTCCTGCCCACCACACTGGCCACAAAGGAGTCAATAGGGATGGAGTCTGGCAAGTCTTGTTGATATCCTGCAACGGATACAACTTGGCCAAAAAGCAAAGCAATAGAATCTTGTCAGGATCCCTGCATTCATGCTTTGGAAAATCTTGAATGTAGGGGTGCTCCTGGACATCCAGTGGAGCTTTGCTCTGAAACTGACGCATTACTGACTCAGACAAAGGCCCATGCATCTCCTCGCCTGGGAACCCCATATTAGCCTTAACGTCCTTAAAAAGGTCAGGCAATATCTCCTTGGAGACATACTTCCCCTTCTGTTCCTCAGGACCTGCCATCTCCTCATCCGACTCTGAAAAATGAGAAGGCATTGCCAGGGCAGCACCCTTCAGTTTACAGGAATCCCCCATCTCCAGCAAGGTTTCCCTGATAAGTCTTTTCAAGCCTTCATCCTCAGTAAGCCAGTGCGTCTTAGACTGAGGAGGAGGTGAAGAGCTGGAGGAAGAGGAGGTAGAAGATGAGGACATTTCTATGTTTCCTCTTATGAGCGTGCATCCCCATTGCAGCCACAGCAACACCCAGGAACACAGGCATAAACATAGCACAATTCTCCTTCTAGATAAGGTCAAAATTAAGAATCCACTATGTGGTACTTACTCCCAGGGCCCTTGTCCTATAAAGCGGCCAAAAACTCCACTTGCAAGGCAACAAATGCTGAAGTGGCATAATTGGCATGGGCCCGATCTGCCTTGCGCCTGTGCACCCTCAGCATGTCCACCTGGAATCCAGGCAAGTGAAACGGAGCAGGAACAAGTCAGCACACTCCCCATGCCCCAAAGGGAAGGGGGTCCATTCCCCAAAGGGAATGGGGTGGAGAGGACTGCTACCAATCCAACTCTTGCCCTGACAACCGCAGAAATTAATCAAACGCGTCACCACCAGGCCACTTTGCAGCACCAGGGAATGTGCACCTCCAAGACCCCGGAAGTAATCCTCAGAGTTGGAAACAACAGGCCCATCCCATATCCTCTTCCACACCAACATGACATCCTGCAAGGCCAGCATGCAGGAAGGCGCTCTCAACAACACCCACCTCACCACCCAGCCAAACGCCAGAAAGCAGGAACTCCCATGCCACCCCAGCCCCACAGGAGCCGCACCACGCCAGTCCTCCTGTCTAGCTGCCACAGACAGAAAAAAGAGCAAAACAAATGCTAGGAAGTTTTATATTAAGTAATCCCGGTAGGAGGGGATAGGGTAGGGGGTTATAGCATTCCTTGTGATCTTTTTTCCAGCACAGGGAGAGTTTCTCTCCATAAGTAAAGAATGGGATGAGGAGTGGTGGAGCCTGGGGGTAATATCCATTCACACAGTGATGTAGATGCTGCATCTACGCTCATATACAGATATCCAAGCACACAGACCTGCAGGTATTCACACCCACAAACAATCAGACCCAAGGGCATGGAGTTCCCCATGAAAACATCCTAATCCGACCCTCGGGATATTGCGACATAAAATAGAAACTTTTGTTGCACAAATAGTAAACGTTTGATGCAAACTATCAGATTTTGTGCAGCATATTATTTTATTGACATTCATTACTTTTTGCATAGTTTTGTCCATAGTTAAGTCAGTTATAGTTAAGTATTTAAAAATCACTCAGAGTTCATTTGTTTCTGTGATGCTTTAAAACAAAGGAGTTCATAGCAAGCAAGCAACCTTACCACGGATTAAAGGTTTCAGCTGTGAGCATGTATATTCAAAGAGGAAAAATAAGCACAATCTCACAATAATGTTCTCTTAAATGTGACTATCTTTAACATCTATTCTCGTGGGTGTTAGTACAAGACACATTGTATTATGTTCGTAGCTCACCAACCTGGTGTAAATGACGTGCTTAAAAATCAATGAATATGAGGAGATTCAGTCACAAAACGAGGAATTCAATGTGGCAGCCCACTGGAGGGGTGTGAGTGCTGAGTGAGCAAATAATCCCATGTTAACAGGGGCACAATGCAATATCATTGAGCAGTCTGATGCATGCTGGGTGTTGTGGTTCTCATTCACATAAAATTAACCAATCAGGCAAAACCACCTTAAAGTTAAACCTAGAGAGCGAACGATATATAAATTAAGCCAGGTATAATGTGCAGTAGAAAACATGCACTATTCCTACCATGCTACAAGCCAAGGTACAGACAGCAACCCAGGATGCATCGTCCCACACGTGCAGAAAAGCAGTAATAACCCACTGGTGAACTTTCTTGGCTGAAAAGTTATAGAGCAGGTAAAACAATTGAAGAAATAGCAGCCATATGACAAGAAACGCTGTTATTCCCAGTGTACAACAAAAGCTTAGCTAAAACTATACAAAACAGGTCTGGCCTAGATCTTAATGGAAGGAATTCTAAGCAGGCAAGTGCCCCTCAAAATATTAGTGGGGATGGGTTGAAATTGTGCGTGGCCCTTCTTGCCTATGGTTAGTTGGTCTTCATTGCCACTGCCCACCCAGAAACTCTCGACTTTTACTGAGAGGCCAGTCGCCCCTAAACATATTGGTGCATTATATATCCACTGAAGCTCAGTATAGACTACAAGCATGCACTCAGTCCCACTGAACAGCATCACCTTTTATGATCTAAATCCAGCCAGCGGTGACATCAAGCTCCACTCTTACTCAGGAAGAAGACTCCCTTCAAACACTAATGCTACCTGCGCCGAGACGAGACGAGGAGGTCACCACTCTGGGATGACACAAACAAAATAATGATCATGGTTCCAGCTGTATATGAGGGCTGGTCATTAATTCCAGGTACCCTTGCCCCAGTTTACGGTTTAGAATAGCTACCATCAAGGACCAATTTAGGTTCTCACTGGTCTTCCATTTGGAATCCATCCATCTTGTCAGGGAACATTGCCGGGCTGGGGCTTGGAATTAAAACACTTAATTTAAGAGTTCAACGTAGTTTATCTACAGGAAGCATGGGAGAGGAAGGAATTTTCTATACTAAATTATACAACCTGGACCAAACCGGCAGTAAGTCTCTGAGATAAAGGTAGACCATCAGGGGGCCTTGCAGCCTCAATTAGTACTTGACTGGAGTATGCTATCACAGTTTTGCCCAAAGTATAATTATATATTAATAACCAAACTTACACTCCCTAGGCATAGCTGCTGTTAATGGGGGTCCTCAACAGGGTTATGGATCAAAAGCCATTATTTCTAGACCCCATTAAGGAGTCCCTAAACCTCAGGAGTACACCTCCTACCGAATCCAACTTCAAGCCCAATTGCCAGATTGACCATAATTGCTGGCAGAGGTTATTTAGGATGCCAGTGGTCAATTTGAATGCTCGCATCACTCTTGATATTCCGGCAGAAGCTTCTAATTTTATGTCATCAGAGGGCAAGTTACTTGGCTACACCCTGGTATCCTCCTCCTTATTCCAACAAATTGGCTATTACAAACAAAAGACAGCGATCATTACCCTTAGCTTACTATTATTAACTGGGGATTTAGTCAAAATGACAAAAATAAGACGATCACAGAGAAGGAGATGGCTTGAAGAATGAACAAAATAAAATGGAACTCTTGTTCAACAAGGCTCTATGATAGCTGGTTGTGTACCTCTGGCAGTAATGTAATCAACAACTTGGAGCTCCAGACACCAGGCTGTGGGATCATCACTGAATGGCTAAAAATTATTTCGAGCCTAATGAATCATTTTAGGGGCATGCAACAGAACAGGAAAGGACCTCCCAAATCCAGCATAGGCTGGTACACAGCAAAGTAATGCATTTTGAAAAAGTAACTAAAACGTCTGAGAAGGGATATTCTAAGAGGGGGAGGAACACACTCCGACAAGAACTTAAGGCCCTGCCATTAGATTGCAAGTGCCAATGCTGGGACAAAAAATACATTTGAGTTGAAAATATTGCACAACCTCAAAGAAGGGGCCTGCTGCACGATTCTAAATTCGATCATGGGAATGCTGAAAAGTCGAGACTGATGACATTGATGCAGACAACTGGCTAAAGTTGGTTTGTGCATTGTATTATGATGAGCATCTGGAAAAGCCTGACACACTCAGATCAAGATGTGTAGCATTAGCATCAATATTCACACCACAAATGACTGCTGAGGCTCTGGAGTCAAGCAGGGGGAACTCCGCCCAGACCAAATAATATCCCCATTTTGATTTTCAAGTTGAATCAAGAGTCCTGAGTTGATCCACTCTGTCTTCTGTATAATTTCATCCTGGAAGCACAAACAGTTGCTGACTGCTGGAGGATTTTGACTTTACATCCAGTGCACAAGAGGGGAACTCTGTATGATCCAAAAAAGTTATAGAACTATTGCCCTTCTCAATAGCGATACTAAAAAATGTACATGGTTTTTGCTCTCTCATCTGGAGGATAGGGCTGAAGACAAGTGTCCTCTTGCAGTGTTCTAGACTGGGGTTTGGATAGGGTGCGAAACCTGGGACAACACTCTTGTGATCAATCTAATGGTACAAAAGGCAATCCATCGAAGCTCTGAGCTCTATGTATTCTATCTCAACTTAATTGTCGTCTTTGACAAAGTAAACAGAGTAGTACTCTGGGGCAAAGTAAGGAAATGGGGTATTCCAGACTCATTACTATCTGCTATCCCTATGCTAAACATGGAAACCTGGGATGGCGCTTGAGTCTCTAGGAAGATTCCCACCAACTGTGGGTTAAAACAGGGTTCCGTACTGGTCTCTTTTTAACTTGTACACAGTAGACCTAAACTCAGAGCTAAAAAAATAAAGGGTTTTCACCCAAATTGGATTTTGAGCATGTTTCTGACCTGCAATATGCGGATGACACAGTCCTTCTGGACCACAACCCCAATGGTCTTTTGTAGTCCCTGGACTAACAGATAGATCGTTGACAATGACATAAGCTTAGTGTATCAAAAGCTAAAATAATCTTTTTTCTGAGCAAATAAATGTTGCTGCAGTTGGTCGATTGGCGGGGAAAGTATTGAAGATGTTAAGGTGTACCAGTATATGGGTTTTGTCTAGACAGAATCATGTACCATAGAATGCAGCCTAAGGCCTTGTTAAACAGAGTCAGTTATTTATAATATCAGCTTCGCCAAATGTACTTAAAACTTTGAAGCCCATCCGGAGATTCTATATTGGAACTCTTCAGATCAAAGATTTTCCAGACAATTCAATATGGCGCCTCTACGTATTGTAATACATTGCACAAAGATTTAGAGATTATTCTGTCTACTGCCATTAGATCCATCTCTGGGCTCCCAAATGTACCCCAGTCTGTCAATTGTCTGGAATTTGGGATCACCAATGGGCAACTTATTTTTAATTAAATACTTATTTAGGTTAAAAAATGCAGCAGCGGGCACACTCAATAGCACGCTATGGAAAGTACTCCACAGGAAATTCACAATACAAATATTATAAAGAACCATACCCGATTTTTAGACAATTTGAGTATTAAGGAGGTCTGGGATTGTACATCTATTTATAGCTCCTTTAAGTAAATAGCTCAAAAGTCTTCTCTGATAGTGTCATTTACGGATAACGACAGACGTTATCAAATATGAACAGAGGGGAACTCCTGGTATCTCCTTAAAACTCATACTCATTCAAGGTTCAGCACTATATGAGAATGAACTTGAAAATATAGATAAGAATGAAATTCATGAGAGAGCAACTCAATATTTTCACATTAACTGGAGTTCACAACATACAAAGCCCTGCAAATGTTGCAAAAGAATCAGCTACAAGTGTGAATCATTACCTCATACTATATGTGAGCACCCTTATCTATTTGGCCGAAGGATTAACCTACTAAAGCCTTGTTTTTAGGTTGAGCTTAGACAGCGTCTTTGAGACATGCTGTATTCTAGTATGTGGGCTTCTAGCCCACTCCCTGTTTTAATTTGTTTATGTCATTGTCCATAAAAAATCCTTGCTTAAATGTGGTTAGTGTTTCCTCTTTGTCCCACCTTTTAGTCAATTGTTATCTCCCCTGGAGCATAGCCCCAGGACTTGTACCCTTCCAGTTGCCCCGTTTTATTTCCTGGCTCAGGGACTATTTTTTACATTTTCAGTGAGCACTTCCCACAAGCCTGCACGTGTGCTTTCCCTTGTTTATTATGTTTCTAGAGGCGTGGTGTAAAAAAGCTCTCCTTTAGCACAGCTGCTCACACCGCCTTTCGATTTTTGAGTGTGATAGAAAACAGGCTTGAAAATCTTGTGGCTTTCTTTTATGAGCAGGATGGTGCCAGCATGCCTTTTATTTCATCAGCATGCACAGCTGGTCATCGGCACTACGAGGACTCCAGTATGTAAGTCCTCAGGTCACGGAGTCTACGTGCACTCACATCTTGTTTCCTTTTTCATAGTTTACTACTGTTCCCTAGACAGTGCCAGTGAGCTGGATACTTGATGCTCGTTCCATCTCCAATACACCATATTCCTCCAAACCAGGCAACTACCATGAAATGGTCATGACCACAGCATATTTATTGCTTTATAATTTATTTGATAAGATATTGGTTTCTTCGTCGTCCTCTTCCACCCCCGGGGATTAGCTCTTTTGCAATGAAGCACGTCACGCCAGCTGAGGAATCAGAGGTGGAAGTGTTTCCACTTCCAAGCATGCGCAGAGTACCATGCTGTAGATGGCTGGGGTTGGGTATGTGGAGGAAGAATCTTTGTTCCAGTCCTAGTGATATTCGGCCCGTAGGCCCTGGAGAATCTCCTCAAGGACTCTGCAGAGGCATGGCTCTGTGTCTGCGTGCCCTACCTCTCAACCCCGGGGTGTAGGGGCTTTCTAGACTAGCAGTGCTCACTGTAATGTTGCCTCAGCACTCGGCCTAAGGATAGCCTGGCTCCAAGACTTCATCCAGACGGGAGACTGAAGGGCCAGATGTGTTCGGGTGGAGGCAGAAAGTGTAAGTGCTGTACCGAGTGTGGCATTGGAGTTCTGATTGGAGTTTGAGGGTTACAGATGTCCAAGGTGACTGGCATCATGAAGTATACCCCCACAAAGATGAGAAAGCCAGGCATATGTTTAGCGGGGGCCACAATAGTTCCATTACCAACAAAATATATTGTACCACTCAGTATTCGTAATAATACAATTTCTTTTACTATGAAGAAAATGAGGGTGTTAAAATTAGTGTTTATGTGAAACGTTTGTATTTTTCATACCATTAACTTAATGAACAATATTCAGGAAATGCTTTTGATTTTGCTGATCCTTCATTAAAGCGTTAATATAGCGGTTTAACATCATTAAAATATTTGTGTTCTGAGATGGTCGCTGTGGCCTGCCACTTTCACCCTGCTTTTGTGTTTATCTCTGGCTGCCTGCTTTAAATTTTATGTCAAGATCGGAGGCAAGTATTATGCTTTCAATTCTTGCTTTATAAGAAATATCAGCAGTCAAGATAACAAATTACAAACCCAATGGGGCCTTACAAAAGTTACCAATGGGAAAAAATATGTAGTACAACTTCCCCAGCCAATAGGAACTAACAACCCTTCATATTACCCAATTTGACTGCGAAAAGCCCAATTTTCTTGCTGCCCGCAGTCAAGATAAGTACATTTTACCTCATGAACATATTTTAAATTGTTGTTTTTATTGTCATAGTATTCTTGGCTGCTTATGATTGGTTGTTTTCTGCTACATAGCTTGTATTACCTTGCGCTCGTTCTTTTTGTCAAAGCTTACCGTACGCTCTGCGGTAACCGCCTTCCTTTCCAATCGCCATTTCAGCGCTGACGGAGTTCCCTTTTCTTTGCATGTTACCAAAGTATCCCTTTACCACCGCTAAGATCAATCCCACAACGGACTGCATGCCATCGCCAACTGATTGGAGATAAGCCGTCTCAAACTGAACTCGGATAAGACTGAGATCCTCATCCTCGGCTCCAACCGCTCAGCATGGGACGACTCCTGGTGGCCAGCCACCCTAGGAACCGCACCAACTCTCACCACCCACTGTAGGAGGCTGGCCTGGCTTGTAGTGGGTACTAGAGGTACTTACACCGTGTGCCAGGTCCAGTTATCCCTTATTAGTGTAGAAGAGGTGTTTCTAACAGCTTAGGCTGATAGAAGGTAGCTATGGCAAAGCAGCTTAGGCTGAACTAGGAGACATGTAGAGCTCCTACTATACCACTGGTGTCATATGTACAATATCATAAGAAAACACAATACACAGAAGTACTAAAAATAAAGGTACTTTATTTTTATGACAATATGCCAAAAGTATCTCAGTGAGTACCCTCAGTATGAGGATAAGTTATATACACAAGATATATGTACACAAACCAAAACTATGCAGGTAATAGCAAGAAATGTAATGCAAGCAGTGTAAAGTTACAATAGATTGCAATAGGAGCACATAGGTATAGGGGCAACACAAACCATATACTCCAAAAGTGGAATGCAAATCACAAATGGACCCCAAACCTATGTGAGCTTGTAGAGGGTCGCTGGGACTGTAAGAAAACAGTGAGAGTTAGAAAAATAGCCCACCCCAAGACCATAAAAGGTAGGTGTAAAGTGCACCTACTACCCCCAGAGAGCACAGAAGTCGTGATAGGGGGATTCTGCAGGAAGAACAAACACCAGCAATGCAACAACAGTGGATTTCCGGACCTGAGTACCTGTAAGACAAGGGGACCAAGTCCAAGAGTCGCGACAGTGTCGAAAGTGGGCAGGAGCCCAAGAAATGCCAGCTGAGGGTGCAAGGAAGCTGCCACCTGTTGGAAGAAGCTGTGGATTCTGCAAGAACGAAGAGGACTTGGAACTTCCCCTTTGGAGGATGGATGTTCCACGTCATGAAGAAGCTTGCAGAGGTATTTCCGTGCAGAAAGACCACAAACAAGCCTTGCTAGTTGCAAGGGTCGCGGTTAGGGTTTTTGGATGCTGCTGTGGCCCAGGAGGGACCAGAAGGTCGCCAATTGCGTGAGGAGACAGAGGGGGCACCCAGCAAGACAAGGAGCCCACTCAGAAGCAAGCAGCACCCGCAGAAGTGCTGGAACAGGCACTACGAAGAGGAGTGAACCGGAGCTCACCCGAAGTCACAAAGGAAGGTCCCACGACGCCGGAGGACAACTCAGGAGGTCGTGCACTGCACGTTAGAGTGTCGGGGACCAAGGCTTGGCTGTGCATGAAGGAAATCCTGGAAGAGTGCACAGGAGCCGGAGCAGCTGCAAATCACGCGGTACCCAGCAATGCAGTCTAGCGTGGGGAGGCAAGGACTTACCTCCACCAAAATTGGACTGAAGAGTCACTGTACTGTGGGAGTCACTTGGACAGAGTTGCTGAGTTCCAGGGACCACGCTCGTCGTGCTGAGAGGGGACCCAGAGGACCGGTGATGCAGTCTTTTGTTGCCTGCGGTTGCAGAGGGAAGATTCCGTCGACCCACAGGAGAGTTCTTCAGAGCTCCTGGTGCAGAAAGGAGGCAGGCTACCCCCAGAGCATGCACCACCTGGAAACAGTCGGGAAAGCCGGCAGGATGAAGCGATACAAGGTTGCTAGTAGTCGTCTTGCTACTTTGTTGCGGTTTTGCAGGCGTCCTGAGCAGTCAGCGGTCGATCCTTTGGCAGAAGGTGAAGAGGGAGATGCAGAGGAACTCTGGTGAGCTCTTGCATTCGTTATCTGGTGAGATCCCCAAAGCAGAGACCCTAAATAGCCAGAAAAGGAGGTTTGGCTACCTAGTAAGGAGGATTGGCTATCAAGAGAGGTAAGAGCCTATCAGAAGGAGCCTCTGATGTCACCTGCTGGCACTGGCCACTCAGAGCAGTCCAGTGTGCCACAGACACCTCTGTTTCCAAGATGGCAGAGGTCTGGGACACACTGGAGGAGCTCTGAGCACCTCCCCTGGGACGTGCAGGTCAGGGGAGTGGTCACTCCCCTTTCCTTTGTCCAGTTTCGCACCAGAGCAGGGCTGGGGGATCCCTGAACCGGTGTAGACTGGCTTATGCAGAGATGCGCACCATCTGTGCCCATCAAAGCATTTCCAGAGGCTGGGGGAGGCTACTCCTCCCCAGCCTTCACACCTATTTCCAAAGGGAGAGGGTATTACACCCTCTCTCAGAGGAAGTCCTTTGTTCTGCCTTCCTGGGCCAGGGCTGCCTGGACCCCAGGAGGGCAGAAACCTGTCTGAGGGGTTGGCAGCAGCAGCAGCTGCGGTGGAGACCCCAGAAAGGCAGTTTGGCAGTACCCGGGTTCTGTGCTAGAGACCCAGGGATCATGGAATTGTCCCCCTAAAGCCAGAATGGCATTGGGGTGACAATTCCATGATCTTAGACATGTTACATGGCATGTTCGGAGTTACCATTGTGACGCTGTACATAGGTAGTGACCTATGTACAGTGCACGCGTGTAATGTGTCCCCGCACTCACAAAGTCCGGGGAATTTGCCCTGAACGATGTGGGGGCACCTTGGCTAGTGCCAGGGTGCCCACACACTAAGTAACTTTGCACCCAACCTTCACCAGGTGAAGGTTAGACACATAGGTCACTTATAAGTTACTTAAGTGCAGTGGTAAATGGCTGTGAAATAACGTGGACGTTACCATGTATGCCAATGTGAATTGGTAAATTTAGTCACTAGCCTGTTAGTGACAAATTTGGAAAGCAGAGAGAGCATAACCACTGAGGTTCTGGTTAGCAGAGCCTCAGTGAGACAGTTAGGCATCACACAGAGAACACATACAGGGCACATACTTATGAGCACTGGGCCCTGCCTGGCAGGGTCCCAGTGACACATAGACTAAAACAACAACATATATACAGTAAAATATGGGGGTAACATGCCAGACAAGATGGTACTTTCCTACACAACCCCCCGCCCCACAAACGAAGGACAATAAGACTAGCCATGACCTGATGAGTCTTCATTGTCTAAGTGGAAATATCTGGAGAGTCCATCTGCATTGGAGTGGGTACTCCCAGGTCTATGTTCCACTGTATAGTCCATTCCCTGTAGAGACATGGACCACCTCAACAATTTAGGATTTTCACCTTTCATTTGTTTTAGCCAAAGTAGAGGTTTGTGGTCTGTCTGAACAATGAAGTGAGTGCCAAATAGGTATGGCCTCAACTTCTTCAGTGCCCAGACCACAGCAAAGGCCTCCCTCTCTATGGCAGACCAACTCTTTTCTCTAGGGGTCAACCTTCTGCTGATAAAAGCAACTGGTTGATCCTGGCCCTCAGAATTCAGTTGTGATAAGACTGCCCCCTACCCCTAATTCAGATGCATCAGTTTGAACAATGAATTTCTTGGAGTAACATGGGCTTTTTAGGACAGGTGCAGTGCACATGGCCTGTTTGAGCTCCTCAAAAGCTTTCTTACAGCTAGCTGTCCACAATACCTTTTTAGGCATCTTTTTACTGGTGAGATCATTAAGTGGGGCTGCTATGGAGCCATAGTTTTTAATGAATCTCCTGTAATACCCAGTGAGGCCTAGGAAGGCTCTCACCTGGGTCTGAGTTGTAGGGGGAACCCAATCCATGATTGTCTGGATTTTCCCCTGAAGTGGTGCAATCTGTTCTCCACCTACCAGGTGTCCCAGATAAACCACCTTTCCCTGCACTATCTGGCACTTTGAGGCCTTGATAGTGAGGCCTGCCTTTTGCAGGGCCTCCAAAACTTTCCAAAGGTGGACCAGGTACTCATCCCAGGTGGAGCTAAAGACAGCTATATCATCTAGATATGCTGCACTAAAAGCCTCCAACCCTTGCAGGACTGTGTTCACCAACCTCTGAAAAGTGGCAGGTGCATTCTTCAAACCAAAGGGCATCACTGTAAATTGGTAGTGCCCTCCTATAGTTGAAAATGCAGTTTTAGGTTTAGCATCCTCAGCCAATTTGATCTGCCAATACCCTGCAGTCAAATCAAATGTGCTTAGATACTTGGCAGATGCCAGTGTATCTATGAGCTCATCTGCCCTGGGTATAGGGTGAGCATCAGTTTTTGTTACCTGGTTGAGACCTCTGTAATCTACACAAAACCTCATCTCCCTTTTTCCATCTTTTGAGTGAGGCTTTGGTACAAGCACCACAGGGCTCGCCCATGGGCTTTCAGAAGGTTCAACCACTCCTAGATCAAGCATTTTCTGAACCTCTTGTTTTATGCAGTCCCTGACATGGACAGGCTGCCTATAGATTTTACTTTTGACAGGCAAGCTGTCTCCGGTATCAACTGTGTGTTCACACCAAGATGTGGTGCCAGGCACAGTTGAAAAGAGTTCAGAAAACTGTCCAAGGAGATTTATGCAGTTGTCTTTCTGTCCTGCAGTGACAGTCTGCCAAAACTACTCCCTCCCCTAGAGCATCCTCTTCAGTGGAGGAGAAGAGATCAGGGAGAGGTTCACTCTCTTCTTTCTGTCCTTCATCTGTTGCCATGAGCAGGGTGAGATCAGCCCTGTCATAGTAGGGTTTTAGGCGGTTGACATGAATCACCCTAAGGGGACTCCTGGCAGTGCCTATGTCAACTAAATAGGTGACCTCACCCTTTTTCTCAACAATTAGATGGGGTCCACTCCATTTGTCCTGGAGTGCTCTTGGGGCCACAGGCTCCAATACCCATACCTTCTGTCCTGGTTGGTACTGAATCAGAACAGCCTCCTGGTCATGCCATTGCTTCTGGAGCTCTTGGCTGGCATGAAGGTTTTTACTGGCCTTTTTCATGTACTCAGCCATTCTGGATCTTAGGCCAAGTACATAGTCCACTATGTCCTGTTTGGGAGCTTTTAAAGGTTGTTCCAAACCCTCCTTCACAAGTGTTAGTGGACCTCTTACTGGGTGTCCAAATAGGAGTTCAAAGGGGCTGAAGCCCACTCCTTTCTGGGGTACCTCCCTGTAAGCAAAAAGGAGGCAAGGTAACAGGACATCCCATCTCCTCCTGAGTTTTTCAGGGAGTCCCATTATCATTCCTTTGAGAGTTTTATTAAACCTCTCTACCAGTCCACTGGTCTGTGGATGATAAGGTGTAGTGAATTTGTAGGTTACACCACATTCCTTCCACATAGCTTTCAAGTATGCAGACATAAAGTTGCTACCCCTGTCTGATACTACCTCTTTTGGGAAACCCACCCTGGAAAAGATTCCCAGGAGAGCTTGTGCCACTGCAGGTGCTGTAGTGGTCCTTAGAGGAATTGCTTCAGGATATCTTGTGGCATGGTCCACAACCACCAGCGGGACCAAATAAGATTTTGTTGACGTTCTTTTTTCAAACGACGTTCTTTGACAGTTTGAACATGGACAGGGTGTTATTGACTTTGAGGCAGTGCTTACTTTGAGCTGCTAGTTGCCGGTGGGGCCCACTGGTACCTCCATGTTTGTGGAACAGCACTTATTTTTGCTCATCCTACTTTGACTCAGAGCAAGAGAGAGAGAACACAAAAGTTGGAAAGAAGGCGGAAGAGAAATTTGGAAAATCAGTGACGTCAGAAAATATGAAGGAAAAAATAATGTACAAGAGCAAAAAGAAGGGGCGGGAAGTTTCTGGTGGTAGAGGAAAGAGGCATGATGCAAAATCAAGACTACCCATTCTTGGTATTTGAAATCCCCAACATTCTGTAGTGCCAACCACTTGTGCATAAACATTTGGGCACCAGCGTTTACTGTTTTGCAAGATAACCGCTGCTTACTGGACCCCCGTGTGACCTTTCGCAGCAGAGATGCTACTTTAAATTCTTGCAGCTGCACAGGGAATTTGGAAGAGCGAAGACAGCACCGAGCTGTTTTTCAAAATGGACTGTTTCAGGCTCTTGAACTGTGACTTGGGTGAGATCGATCTGGACACAATTGTATTTTTTTGCTAATGTAGGGCACACACTTGCAGTTAGTGAATCCTTGATATAGCAGACTTATTAGAAGGTTCTTCACCAGTTTACGAAAGCCTTGATGGTCCGGTGGTTCTCAATTCCAAAAGAGATAGGTCAGGTAAGAGAAAGCCTGTGTGCCCATCTGTGCATTCCGAAGAAATCACTAAGGGCCATATGTATGAACACATTTTCCCATAGAGACAAAATGGGTAAAACCCTTTGATACATCTGGCCCTAAATAACATTCTAGCTGAACAAGCATTGTCACCGCATGGAATTCAGAAAGAATTGGTGACCACTGTGATGAAACGGGATTTGCAATGACATTTAAACCATTGTGCCACAAGTGTCTGTAGAGGGTAGGAAGAACTAGTGAAACATGGACAAATTTTGACAAACTGATCACCAGATGTGTTTTCCAACTGCTGGGTCATTTTCACCTCTCACACAAGCATATTTTACTTTTATGTTTCATTCTTATGTAAACAATTGTTAGATATGATGAGAGCGGGAAAAAGGATGTTTAGTTGCTTAAAAATTTCAGTTGGTAAACAGGCACTCACTATTTGTTTTGTACCTGAGGTCACAAGTTCAGAGACCAAGTACCTGCTGTGAGACTGGGGTTTAGCAGGCAGATTCTGACGAAGACTTATGCATTTTCTTCTATTTCAGGGCTTTTAACTCAGAGGAATCTGCTGATGCTGAACAATATTGGCAAAAAACAATGGCAAGACTAGTAGGCCTGCATTAGGTTACAAAAGGCGAGACCTATTGGCAATGCCAGAGCTTCTTTATACTGGTTACGGCCAATTAAAGAGCCGATCACTGCAAGCTCCATTGGCCTAATTACCCAGTTGATTTGCAGAGTAGTCAGTCTGCCTGGATCCCCTTGAAGTATTTGAACAGAAAATTAGAATTTGTATATAAAGTCATTTCACGTGAAATGACAAGTTATCATTTTTCAGAACTATTTTTGCAGAACATATAGGGGGTCATTACAACATTGGTGGTAAATGCCACTTAACGCCATGCAGAAGACCGCCAACACACCGCCGCGGCTGCGGACTTTCACCACAGCTATTATGACTCACAGCTCGGAATCTGTCAAAATGTAGACATCCACACAAGTCCGCCACACCAAAGGTCAGTGATAAAGTGGTGATAACAAAACCTCCACTGTCAAGCCAACAGGAAGATGCCCACACTATCACGACCCACGAATCCACGCAGAGGTCTTTCAACCGCGGTATTCTGCGCTCAAAATACACACACTCTTACAAAACACATCCACATTGGACAAATCGAAATACACACACCTGATACACATACACACACCACTCCCACATATTCAATACAATATAAAACACACACCCACATCACCCACAAACCCCTACAACAAAAATTGTGACAGAAGGCCAGAGAGAGACACCACCAGAAACAACACTAGCATCCACAGGCACTCAACACCATCACTCCCACAACGTCCATGCACCTCACACAACACACCCCTAAATATCACCCCACACATCACAACACACACCACCCCACAAATCACCCACACTACCCCATGGCACCGCAAAGACACCCCAGGTTTTCCGAGGAGGAGCTCAGGGTCATGGTGGAGGAAATCATCCAGGTAGAGACACAGCTATTCGGATCACAGGTGCAGCACACCACCACACCACCTGTTTCAGGTCCTGAGCTCGCCCCCCACGACCGCAGCACCAACCTGCTGCCTCCTGCCTCTGTCCCCTGACCACGCTGCTGTTTGCGTGTTCGAGGCCCTCCTCCACCCGCAGGCATCCTCCTGCGCCTCATCCCTGGGGTCTAGTGGGCTCTGACTAGCTTCACTTGACCCGTGTGCCGCTTTCCGCCGTCCCGTAAGTGTTTTTCGTTTTTTTCGCTTTTTTCCGCGCCTCGCCGCCGGCGCTTCTGCCCCCTTTGTGCCCCCCTGATTGCTGTCTCCCCGATCGTATATTGTGCCATTTTGTTTTTCTGATTGTGTGCTTTTTCTTATTGTAACTGCTTGTATTTTGCTCGTTTTCAGTGTTTTGCCCCTTGTGCGCTCCCCGTTCCCTGCCGCTGCCTCCCTGCGGCCCCGCCCCCCTCGCGCCCCCATTTGCCGCTCCCTCCCGCCTCCCGCCTCCCAGCTGCTCTTCCCTCCCCCCTCCCTTTTTAATGGCTGGCGCTGCGCGTCGCGAGTGAGCGACCTCTGACCTGTTTCAGGTCCTGAGCTCGCCCCCCACGACCGCAGCACCAACCTGCTGCCTCCTGCCTCTGTCCCCTGACCACGCTGCTGTTTGCGTGTTCGAGGCCCTCCTCCACCCGCAGGCATCCTCCTGCGCCTCATCCGTGGGGTCTAGTGGGCTCTGACTAGCTTCACTTGACCCGTGTGCCGCTTTCCGCCGTCCCGTAAGTGTTTTTCGTTTTTTTCACTTTTTTCAGCGCCTCGCCGCCGGCGCTTCTGCCCCCTTTGTGCCCCCCTGATTGCTGTCTCCCCGATCGTATATTGTGCCATTTTGTTTTTCTGATTGTGTGCTTTTTCTTATTGTAACTGCTTGTATTTTGCTCGTTTTCAGTGTTTTGCCCCTTGTGCGCTCCCCGTTCCCTGCCGCTGCCTCCCTGCGGCCCCGCCCCCCTCGCGCCCCCATTTGCCGCTCCCTCCCGCCTCCCAGCTGCTCCTCCCTCCCCCCTCCCTTCTTAATGGCTGGCGCTGCGCGTCGCGAGTGAGCGACCTCTGACCTGTTTCAGGTCCTGAGCTCGCCCCCCACGACCGCAGCACCAACCTGCTGCCTCCTGCCTCTGTCCCCTGACCACGCTGCTGTTTGCGTGTTCGAGGCCCTCCTCCACCCGCAGGCATCCTCCTGCGCCTCATCCCTGGGGTCTAGTGTGCTCTGACTAAGCTTCACTTGACCCGTGTGCCGCTTTCCGCCGTCCTGTAAGTGTTTTTAGTTTTTTTCACTTTTTTCAGCGCCTCGCCGCCGGCGCTTCTGCCCCCTTTGTGCCCCCCTGATTGCTGTCTCCCCGATCGTATATTGTGCCATTTTGTTTTTCTGATTGTGTGCTTTCTCTTATTGTAACTGCTTGTATTTTGCTCGTTTTCAGTGTTTTGCCCCTTGTGCGCTCCCCGTTCCCTGCCGCTGCCTCCCTGCGGCCCCGCCCCCCTCGCGCCCCCATTTGCCGCTCCCTCCCGCCTCCCGCCTCCCAGCTGCTCCTCCCTCCCCCCTCCCTTCTTAATGGCTTGCGCTGCGCGTCGCGAGTGAGCGACCTCTGACCTGTTTCAGGTCCTGAGCTCGCCCCCCACGACCGCAGCACCAACCTGCTGCCTCCTGCCTCTGTCCCCTGACCACGCTGCTGTTTGCGTGTTCGAGGCCCTCCTCCACCCGCAGGCATCCTCCTGCGCCTCATCCCTGGGGTCTAGTGGGCTCTGACTAGCTTCACTTGACCCGTGTGCCGCTTTCCGCCGTCCCGTAAGTGTTTTTCGTTTTTTTCGCTTTTTTCAGCGCCTCGCCGCCGGCGCTTCTGCCCCCTTTGTGCCCCCCTGATTGCTGTCTCCCCGATCGTATATTGTGCCATTTTGTTTTTCTGATTGTGTGCTTTTTCTTATTGTAACTGCTTGTATTTTGCTCGTTTTCAGTGTTTTGCCCCTTGTGCGCTCCCCGTTCCCTGCCGCTGCCTCCCTGCGGCCCCGCCCCCCTCGCGCCCCCATTTGCCGCTCCCTCCCGCCTCCCGCCTCCCAGCTGCTCCTCCCTCCCCCCTCCCTTCTTAATGGCTGGCGCTGCGCGTCGCGAGTGAGCGACCTCTGACCTGTTTCAGGTCCTGAGCTCGCCCCCCACGACCGCAGCACCAACCTGCTGCCTCCTGCCTCTGTCCCCTGACCACGCTGCTGTTTGCGTGTTCGAGGCCCTCCTCCACCCGCAGGCATCCTCCTGCGCCTCATCCCTGGGGTCTAGTGGGCTCTGACTAGCTTCACTTGACCCGTGTGCCGCTTTCCGCCGTCCCGTAAGTGTTTTTCGTTTTTTTTTGCTTTTTTCAGCGCCTCGCCGCCGGCGCTTCTGCCCCCTTTGTGCCCCCCTGATTGCTGTCTCCCCGATCGTATATTGTGCCATTTTGTTTTTCTGATTGTTTGCTTTTTCTTATTGTAACTGCTTCTATTTTGCTCGTTTTCAGTGTTTTGCCCCTTGTGCGCTCCCCGTTCCCTGCCGCTGCCTCCCTGCGGCCCCGCCCCCCTCGCGCCCCCATTTGCCGCTCCCTCCCGCCTCCGGCCTCCCAGCTGCTCCTCCCTCCCCCCTCCCTTCTTAATGGCTGGCGCTGCGCGTCTGCGCCGCTGGCGCGCCAGAGGCAAGCCCGTCTGCGCCTGTCCGCGCCTCGACCGCGCCCAGCGCCACACCCCCTGGCCCTTGCGCCCCCCGCATCCGCTACTCGATCAACGAACTCCGCGCCTTCAACCCCGGCCCCTCCACTGAATGCTACCGGGCATCCCCGAAGCACACTAAAGGACCTTTTTCCTGCCGTACCTGCAACTTCTCCTGCATCAGAACGACCAATCCAACTACGAAAACATCCAACCCCAACCACCTGAACTGCATCCTCATCAACACCCGCTCCGCACGAAAACACGCCATCGAGCTCTGGGATTTGCTCGACACCACTGCTCCTGACGTGGCTTTCCTGACCGAAACCTGGTGGAACGACTCCTCGTCTCCGGACATCGCCATCGCCATACCGGACGGCTACAAAATCACCAGAAAAGATCGAACCAACGGAATCGGCGGCGGAATAGCCATCGCTCACAAAGCTACCCTCAAAATCCACACCCACTCGGACGACACCCTCAGGACAGCCGAACACCTCCACTTCCAGATCCACACGGACCCCAACACGACCCTCAGAGGAACCCTCATTTACCGCCCTCCAGGACCAAGACCCCCCTTCAACGACACCATCGCCGACCTTGCAAGCACCCACGCCCTCGCTTCCCCGGATTACATCCTCCTGGGAGATCTGAACTACCATCTGGAAAATGCCAACGACGTCAACACCGCGTCACTGACCTCCAACCTCCTCAACCTCGGTCTCCGCCAGCTAGTCAACACACCTACCCACATCGCCGGACACACCCTTGACCCCCTCTTCACCTCTAGCAACCACATTTCCTTCAGCCACACCTCCGAACTCCACTGGACTGACCATCACTGTGTCCATTTCACCTATAAGAAAACCACAGAGCAACACCGCATCCAGCTACCTCCCCACCGCCGCTGGGGCAAAATCACCCAAGAACAACTGACCAGCACCCTCGTCAACAAACTTCCACCCGACGCAATCGACCCGAGCACAGCCGCCATCAACCTCCATCAATGGATCCTCGACTGCGCCAACACCCTTGCCCCTCTCAAGAAACCCACCACCACCCAAGGAAAGAGAAAACCAGCCTGGTTCACAGACGATCTCACCACCTCCAAAAGCAACTGCCAGAAACTCAAAAAGAAATGGATCCAAGAACGCACACCCGACAACCTCGCCGCCCTCAAAAACGCCAACCGCGAACACCACCAACGGATCCGCACCGCCAAGCGCGCCCACTTCACCGAAAGCATCAACAACAACGCCCACGACTGCAAAGAACTCTTCGGCATCGTGAAGGAACTCTCCAATCCGAAAGCCAACTCCAACGACATCCCGCCCTCCCAGAAACTCTGCGACGACCTCTCCACCTTCTTCCACCAGAAAATCACCACCATCCACGACAGCTTCATCACCGGTCCACCGCCAGACCCCACCCCCGACGTCTCCTCCCGCGACTGCCGCCTCACCGCCTGGACCCACGTGGACGAGGCAGAAACCATAGCAACCATGAACACCATCCACTCAGGCTCCCCCACGGACCCCTGCCCCCATCATGTTTTCAACTCAGCCAACGCCACCATCGCCCCCGAACTCCGCAAGATCATCAACCTCTCCTTCACTTCTGCCACCTTCCAGGACAGCTGGAAACACGCAGAAATCCAACCCCTCCTCAAAAAACCCAAGGCTGACCCCAACGACCTCAAAAACTTTCGTCCGATCTCTCTCCTCCCTTTTCCAGCGAAAGTCATCGAGAAGATCGTCAACACTCAGCTCACCCACTTCCTCGAAGACTATTCCATCCTGGACCCCTCACAATCCGGATTCAGACGAAACCACAGCACTGAGACCGCCCTCCTCGCTGCCACAGATGACATCAGACATCAAATGGACAACGGCGAAACCTCAGCCCTCATCCTCCTCGACCTATCAGCCGCTTTTGACACCGTCTGCCACCGCACCCAACGGACCCGCCTCCAGGAAGCCGGCATCCAAGATAAAGCCCTCCACTGGATCTCATCCTTCCTCTCCGACAGAACGCAGAGAGTCCGTCTCTCCCCTTTCCGCTCCAAAGCCACCAACCTCATCTGCGGCGTCCCCCAAGGATCCTCCCTCAGCCCCACGTTGTTCAACGTCTACATGTCCCCCCTCGCTCAACTGGCCCGCCAACATCATCTCAGCATCATCTCCTACGCC